>NC_064615.1:5065714-5386785 GCF_023898315.1 Schistocerca nitens | reverse complement strand
AGCCTTGCGTAATGTCGTAAGTTTGTCCCGGTCTGTGTATTAGGTCAAACGGACCGTTATAGTTTCTTACATAATGGCCCAACAACTCTCTCACTGGCGTTAAACGCTAATTGCCTGGCCATTTTCTTGTAATTTATTTTAAGAGCCGCGGCAGTGACTGCGAGGGCAAGTACGACGCTTGCGCTGAGGGTCCTCTCGTAACGGAACAGGTGTGCCAACATTTCCACTCCTTGGCAGGTTACGGATGCGTTTGTCTTATCTTAGCCTCTTCCAGCGTTTCAAACATCGGGCAGGATTGAAATAAGTTGAAATTTTTATGCCTGATTAATTCTGATCGTGTTGTAGTCGCCTTTAGAAGGATTATTTTAACGTGACACGTATCTTAGCTTTAGATATCTGAAGATTATCACTTTGATGCCCGAAAACAACGTATCTTGATTATAACCGGAAATTTATTCCACAGCTATCGCCACTAAACAATACCGTAATTATCCGAGGCGTTGTTCCGTATGAAATATAATTAAAAACTGGTAAAATCTTCTCAGCAATGATAGTACGTATAAAAAATACAGACACAGTTCGTTTAAAAATTCCTAAAGGTATAGTAATTAGTATTTATTTATTATGTTTCTAAAAGAACGAAGTTACATAATGAACTGCTCATGAACACACATTTTAGCTCTCAATCTGTATTTTGGTTAGTTGGTTGATTTTGGGGAGGGGGGGGTGGAACTAACAGCGAGGCCGTCGGTCCCATCGGCTTGAGGAACGATGGGGAAGGAAGTCGGCCGCGCCCTTTCAAAGCAATCGTGCCGGCATTTGCCTGAAGCGATTTCGCGAAATCATGGAAAACCTAAATCGGGATGCCCGATGCGGGCTTAGACCTTCGCCTGCCGAGTGCGAGTCCAGTATGCTAACCGCTGCGCCACCTCGCTCGCTCAACCTATAGGAGGGTAATTTAATAGATCTGAAGTCGAGGTAGCTTCAGGTTTGTTTGGATTCCATTTCGTAGTCGCAGTGTTAACTTCCTACATTTTATCAAAACCTTTTTTTTATTTCAGTGGTCTTATCGTTTCATTCTCATGTAGGAATGACTTTTCCGTTTCTTTTATTTCGTAATGCTGCCCGGTTCTTTTCGTTCGCTAATAGTAATTTCTCGGCCACGCAACTCCACTGACTATTCATTATCTTATTCACGAATTCCATCACTACGATTAGCAAACAACCTGTAAACCGAACCTTTGCGACGCACCTAGACAGTTCGTTCTTCACTCTCACAGAGCACAGGATAAGAACGAAGAGTAATTCAAATGAAACGAAAGTATTGAGGTGTGGCAGAAATGAGGTTAATGAAAAATTTAGCATCACAACTAGGGATCATGTAGTAGACAGAGCTTGGAAACAAAATGACGCACGATGGACGACGAAAGTAGAATATAAGAAGCAGACTAACGCACGGACTTAACTTCAGAAACAAACTTCTGAGAATGTACACCTGCAATGCACCATTGTTTACAAACGAACCATGGACTGTGTGAAAACCAGAAAAGAACAGAACTGTGCCGAACGGTGTTGAAGAAGGATGCAGAAAATTAAGTAAATATAACGTAGAGGAGATTCTTCGCAGATTCAGCTAGGAAAGGAATATATGGAAAACACTAGCTAGGAGAAGGGATAGAGTTATAGGATATGTATTAAGAGAGAGCCGTAAAGGGCAAAACTTGTATAGGAAGATAGAGATTAGAATATATGCAAGAAATAACTGAGGACATTGACAGTAAATGCTACTCTGAAAAGAAGATTTTAACTGAGGGGTGGCCGGCCGAAGTGGCCGTGCGGTTAAAGGCGCTGCAGTCTGGAACCGCAAGACCGCTACGGTCGCAGGTTCGAATCCTGCCTCGGGCATGGATGTTTGTGATGTCCTTAGGTTAGTTAGGTTTAACTAGTTCTAAGTTCTAGGGGACTAATGACCTCAGCAGTTGAGTCCCATAGTGCTCAGAGCCATTTTTAAAAACTGAGGGGTGGAAATCAAGGCATTCCACTGATATTTATTTTGATTTACCCTTGCAGGATATTCACGTCTCGTTATTCGTAACAATCATTTTCACTTTGTCGACAGCGGTCTAAAAACGCTGATCTGCTTACAAATTTTTACTCTTTGTGTTAGTTGGTAAGCATTTTCGATACCCAACTTGCACACAGTTTGCGATATCTGTGCATTTTCGTGATTTTAGTGTTAATACTGGTACGTCCAGTACGAGGAAATTCACTGGCCACAGCACCAGTCGCCCACTGCCAATTACATTTCAGTTTTTCGTCCACTTGGTGCACGATTTCATCGTTCTAAATAATGGTCATCACTGTCTAACCTTTCCTTCACTCATTACTGCAGGTGGCCCTACATTTGCACAGCTTTTTTTCTGAGCTGCTATCATTTAAATATAAGCAAACGGCCCTTAACTTTCCAAAGGTGACACTTACTGCTATGTACACGATCCGAAAGAGTCACCAATTCACTGCAGCACATTCCTACCAATAACGGGAAAATGAAGCTACGTCGTGTGCATCAGACTGGACGGTTATTCCCTCAAACGCCTAGACCACTTCTCCCATGCACTATCACCTCCCCCATTCTTGAAAACCTTGTGCTGTTGCCGCACATCTGTCTACACGCTCCACCTCTTCTCCATCTCCAAACCCTCCGTATCCTTTCCCAACGCAGTGTCAATCACCTTACCTTCCCAGACCATGAACTCATCCCTAATATCTATCCTTCCACATAATCAAACCTTACTCTATTCATCCCCTCCCATCCGACCTCAAAGAAAGCTCTAACCCATCATATCCTAGCTCAACAAGCATCCCACTCACCTGCTAACGCTCATCTCCTACCTGCCAGTTCCTCCACACACAGACATCTCACAATCTTTTCCACACAGTACCCTCCCCAATACTTCTCGCATCACAACTCCCCCTTCCCCCAACCCCTCAGTTACAAGAAGCCCCCAACAATACGATTTTTCGGTTTCAGTCTTCTTACTGGTTGAATTCGACTCTTGTGCCAAACTCTTCAACTTACAGTGGCACTCCACATCGTATATATATAAAAAATATAATTCACGTCATAGCACTATCATTTTGTTATAAACATCACGACGTATTTCTACCTTAATTATTTTCATTTGTTTGGCCTACTGTGACCTATACGAAATAACTAATGCCTTCTTCCTTTGCTCCTTTCTTTCTTTCCAATAGTTTTTTTATTATTTCCTTACGTTGTTCTCTTCTTTCTCTCGTCCGCATTGGGTCTGTCTTTTTCTTTGTTTTCTCCTGGGAGCCCTTGATTCTTTCTATTTTTGCTCTGAACTTTTCTCTTTCTCCTATTTGTTCCCGTTATTTCCTTTTCCCTCCGGTCTGGTTTAACTTCTTTAATTCACGTCATTGATGTTTTTGGATTTCCAGTAAAAAAGTTGAAAATTCTTCTTGTTATTCATCTTTCATATAGCATGTTTATGTGGCCATAGAATACAATTACTCTCCTTCTCATTGTGTCTAATGTTCTTTCTATTCATTCATAAACTTCTATACTGATTCTTAATTTCCGTTTGACATAGTCATATTTTGGTCTCAAGATTTTTTTATTATTATTTTCCCTTCCTCCTTTTATATTCCACGTCGTCGTTTGTCTGTATTTAACGAACTGGATTCTGAAGCATACAAGCGTTTTGTTCTAATGAGAGCATTTACGACTATTGGTGTCTTGTTACATTGGTTTTTTGTTAATTGAAAAGCTGCTTCTACTTCTTCGCCCCAAATTAAGTTTGTTTCTTTGTCCAAAGCATTTGGTTGCAATATTTCATCCGAATATTTGAATTTTGTAGCCTTTTTTATTCTTCCGTAAACAGTTCAGGCGTTTTGATATCTCCTTCGCATCATAGTATTGACTGTTTTTTTCAAAAGATTTGCATAGGTCTGCTTTTGAAGCTGCGTAGCACATTTAGCGGCAAGGTGGGAAGATCGTCTGCAAAGTCCGAACAATAAGTTCTTAGATTATCCAATTCTTAGATTATTTCCTTTTCTTCCAATTCTAATTTTTTTTTTAATTCCTCCATTTTCTGTTCTTTTCTTCCATTCCTTGATAAAGGTTTCTTGTACACAACTGAATAAGAGTGGAGACAGTCCATCTCCTAGTCTTACACCAGTTTTGATCTGAAAAACGTTGGAGGTTGTACATAAAAACTTTATCTTGTATTTTGTACTTGTGTGTCTTTTACGACTGCCACTGATTTGTTGTCAGCTTCAAACTCTTTTAAGGAGTTGAATAATGAAAATTCTTGGCATATTAAAACTGTATGTCGGACCACTGCTGAGAATCTGGGACGTTTGCCTTTCGCCGCACAGTTTTAATCTTCCATAAGGTTTCATATCAGCACACACGCGGCTGCAGAGTGAAAATTCATTCTGGAGTTGAATAAGGTTTCCCTGTCAGTCGAATCATATGCTTTTCTTTAATCTTCTGTTGTTGACTTAAAATGCAATCTTTTATTGCATTCCATTATGGCCGCTTCGAACAGCAACCGCTTCGTATTATTTCAAACTGAAAAGCAGTCTGGGTAACAAAAGTTATTTAATTTCATTAAAGCGTTTCGTCCTTTTGGGGCATCGTAAGAAGTAACTGGATACGAAACCGATCCGTCGTAGAGTCATAAAGAATCCTGTCAATCCCTCATCCTTCATGACTGTGTGACGGATGGGTTTCCCTATCCAGTTACTTTTGCATAATCTAGTGATACCCCAAAACGCGTTATTGAAATTAAATAACTTTGCAATGCAGACTGTTTCCCAATTTTGCGCAATTTTTTAATGCCGTAAATAAGGAGTCGCCGATTCGGCCGCTTTCGGCCCGCCCACAGCGGAGAGAAATGTAAGTAATTTGTAGAGACATCGAGTAACGAGTAGTGAAGCCACGACGATTTTTCCCGGCAGTCGCCCCTGGAATGTGCGCGGAATCTGGGCCTTCCGGATCGGCATCAGCGCGGTGTCCCAGTTGAGACGCATTCATTAGGTACACAAAGAAAGGCCGAGCCGGGATCTGGGAAACGGACGGCGGGCGGCGGTAATTGCGGTGAAGGGAGGCGCGCCGCTTCCCGGCCTCAACATTGACCCAGACGGGAGGCGGCGGCGGAGCAGACGAGCGGTAGGCGATGCAGACAGCGGCCGGCGAGAGGACTCGCTCACGTGCCGAGGGCGCGCCGCGTCCCGGCCCGTAACGTCGCGTCCTCGTTGTCGCGAATACCAGAAACATGAAAGGTGTGCAAAATAACAGCCCACCTGTTGCACAATTAAACCATACACCGTGGTTTCGACAAATTTAAATTTGTCATCATCAGGAGGAAAGTAAACTCGTAAAATGACATATTGACATAACCGGATGATGAAGCGATGCGATAAACATCTTGTCCTGTTAAAAATAAAATGTTTTACGATAAACGCCTGCAGCATTGGGCAACTTCCTTCAGTTACTCATTTTTATCTGTTGATTTATACTTGTTCTATCATGTTTTCAGTGTTTTCTGTGCGTTCCTTTCTTCGCCCGACTCTTTCCTTACCTTACCAGTCTACGTAACTTTCAGCATTCTGCTCTAGCACCACACTCCCGTTCCGATTGCTCCATTACTATACAATGCCGTACTCCAAACGCACAATCTCAGAAATTTCTTCCTCAAATTACGGCTTATGTTTCATACTATTATGCTTCCTTTGGGCAAGAACGCCCTCTTTGGCGGTGTTCTTCTGCTTTTTATTTCGTCCTTGCTTCGTCCGTCATGTGTTATTTTGCTCCTAAGGTAACCGAATTTCCTAACTTGGCCTACTTCCCGACCACCAATTTTGATGTTAACCTTCTCGCTATTCTCATTACTTTCGTCTTTCTTCGGTTTATTGTTACTCCTGAGAGATACTTATTAGCCCGCCAGAGCGTGTTCGAACTTTAAGAGAGATTTCTTATATGCTGTGAAGCGTGTCCTTGTGTACAATTGCTTTAGAATTCCCTCTTTGCCACCCATTTTATAAAAACCTTTATTTGTCACATTTATTACGACAGCCGAATGTTGGGATCACGCCCAGGATCCTTGTCAGTTTCAGGAAAAAGAACTCTAATTGCAGATCCTTTTCAACTAACTGGAACATTTTGTCGGAGACCACTTTCATTTTCTTCACCTACGACTCTACATTTTTCTTTGAGTCCTGCCGACCAATAATGGCTTTTTTGGTATTCGTGTAAAGGGGGCTTTAATATGCGTCCGGAATGCTTGTTCCTCTACCTGAGTTTAATTCTCTCAAATGACATGAATGTAGCGTTCACAGCCTGTATATTTTAGGGGATTCCAGGAGAAAAATAAACTGCAGATGGAAACCCGTGTCCGAAACAGTCATCCACCGCGGCAGCAGAGCACCGCACTCGTAGGGGACGAGGGCCGTCCACGCAGCAGCCAGCTGCATCTTCTCCTGTGGCGGTCTTGGCTACCAGTCGGCCTGACCGAATGGCAGGCAACGTCGCGAGGCGTTCCACGTGCAGTCCGACAGCGTACACAGTCACGTGTGCTGCCGGAGGTTCACCCGGTGGGAGGCGTGCGCGCCCCTAACTTCGACGCTTTGTGGCGTCATTCGGTGACGCCGCTAATCACAGGTTCCCATCCTCGAGACACTCTCTGCAACCTCTAGAAGTTTGTCGCAATATTTTTGCAACACCCCGTATAAGCGGAGAAGAGGCGAGTATGGGATCGATCTAGCGATGACACGGGCCACAACTTCGGGAATCCACTGACGTAACCGATTTCGACAAAGGCCACATCGCCATAACACCGCGCCTTCGAACAGGAAGCTCAGAAACTAGGTAACTGGTCAACTGTCAGCGTTCTACTGTCCCGAGCAGATGCATAATCCACCACAGCAACGGCTGAGATCGCGAAAGAGCTTCCAGAGAACATCCGAGAAGCTCACCATTTCACCAGAGAAGGCAAGGCTGGAGTTACGGAAGAAGTCGACGCCTCACCTGCAGACGCCAGAAGCTGAAGAACTACCACCTGGACACAACGAGAGCTGGTCGGTGTGGAAATCTTTAAACAGATTACGATCAGGAGTTGGACGATCCAGTGATAACCTGAAGAGATGGGGCTCCATAACAGAAGATACGTCCTGTGATGGTGTACTGGGCACATGTAATATACAGTAAATACGATATATATATATATATATATATATATATATATATATATATATGGCTACTGTAAATTTGTGTGTTTCTGACTCGAGAATAAATAAAAACTGTCCCGAGTATACGCAAAGCGGTTAAAGGACTCCGACACGAAGAGTAGGTGACAAATGTGTTGGACGTCGAAGCCTCCTCATGGAACGTCTTGCTCGCTCTGTAGAGTGGGACAGGTGATGACCTGTAGCAGATCTGAAACGCTGGTGCGGGTAAAATCGCTTCAGTGCTGGCAGTTCAGGTACGTGGGGCTGCGCAGGAGACGATACGTACTCGTTTTCGAGTTGATTCGACGTCAAGGACAACTGCAGTGGGCACGAGAGCATCGAGGTTGGAACAGGGGTCTGTGAAAACGAGTCGTCTTGCAGGGTGAATGACGCTTCTTGTCACACCAGGTCGGAGATCGTGTCCGTACACGCCGACGTGCAGCGCGTCACGGACGCGGGCCCTGGAAGGAGTGTCTTGTTATGGTGGGCACTCACCTCGACTTGCATAAAACGTGTAGACGTAAACAAAGGTGCCTTGAGACCTGTGGACTACATGAACATTCATATTCGGCTCAGTACCTGTCCTTGCGGAAAATAATAATAAATTAAGGGTGGGCCCGCCTTTTAACAAATAAACAAATTATTGTTTTGCCTTAACACCCAACATGTGTATCACCACGGTTGTGGCATTCTCATTTGTTTCTTTTTTCTTATATTTCTCTTTTATTTCGCATTGTGTTCCTTCTGGGGCTGCCAATCATAATAGGCCACAGATGTTAACTACTACACCATGCCATTATTGTAGTATTTGGCTATTAGTGTGTGCCGAAAGTGTTTTTGTTGTTTTTGTGTTCGGCAGACTTTTCTCCTGCTCATCTGTGAACACTACGTCTTGTTAGGTTGCTGTGGCTTGCACACACGTTTTGCTGTGAAAATTTATGTTTCTGATGCGCTTCCGGCTTTATTCAAAACGTACACTGGAAGGTGCCCTTTAGTAGAGTACACATTAACTTAATTGCATAAGGAAAAATATAAGGAACTGTTGTAAGAACAGTGAAAGAGGACAGTATATGACACAGGTCACCCAAGACGCACGGTGTAATAGATATGCAGGTATGTCGAGAGAGAGAAGACTGATTCTAGGGAGAAAATAGACAATTTGGTTACAGTTTGCAATTGTACCAGAGCGTCTCTAGGGGCTGTGCTTATTTGATGCTGAGCACTTTTTGAAAAAAGGCGACGATGCTTCGCTTGTAACGATATAAATAGGAGATTCCGCGCAGCGAGTATCTCGGAGAGGAGCACCCAAAAGTAACGGTCGGCTAGGGCGCGAGCCTGTAATTTGAGGTGCACGACGCCGCCGTGGCTTCGCCGTTCTTCCCAGAAAAACAACCGCAGGGGGGGGGGGGGGGAGGGGGGGAGACGGACGGACGCTGACGGCGACTCTAGACGACCAGCAGCCGCCGGCGGCCGGCGAGCGGCAGCCTATTACACTAAAGAGCGCGCCCAAATTGGAATCGTGTTCCGCGCGGTCACGCAGCCCGCTTCGGCGTCCGTCCGCCGCAGCCGTGGCGGCGCCACCGTCTGGCTGCTCGCCCAGAGGCCGAGCGGCGGCGCCGAGACGAGGAGGTTGGCCGTGCAGGGCACCCCAGTCCAGACAGGGAGTTCTGACCTACGAGTGCTCGATAAGGTGTCAACGTAGGGCAAGGATTGGAAAATTGTTTTAAATACTCAAAAGTGTGAAACCGAGCACTTAGCAAAACAAAGAAAGCTACGTAATCAACGAATCACAACTGGAATCAGAAAACTCGTGGGGGAGATCCGGGCAAAGTGGCCAGGCTAGGGTATTCATATTTTTTGTGCAGACTAACAATAGACGGAAATACGCATATATAAACCACTGATTACAATCCACAACTACTCAGGTACTATCCGTAACAGTTTAATCATCTCAGAATCGAAGTAAGTACTGTCAACAATGCAGTTATCACAAAGTGGCAAAGCCGCCACTTTGCCCCTTCAGGTCGGCCAAAGTGGCCAGTTAGCTATAAACTCAGCAGTAAAGGATACAAAAACTATTTTAACAAAGAACTAAACATATTTTATTATAAAACATTACTCGAATTGCACTTTTCACAAATAAAACTCGAATTTTTTTCCTCAATTGCTGTACAGAGTTCGTGAGTCCAGTGGGAGCACAACTGGTACTTAAACTAGTGCTCCTCTGGCGTTGAATTTGAATTAGCCGAGCGGTCAGTCTGCTTTAGGCAGTGGCGCGGCACGGACCTGCTGTCCCGGCCGCGGGCGCGCGTGGACGAGGAAGTGTTTACACCGACGGTACTCGCGTGTGTTGTTGTCTGACTCGATCGCCATGGCACACAATTTTCGAAAGACTACGCTCCAATTTACGTTCGACAACGAATTTGCCAGACCCAAAGCTTTCGCAATAGAGCGTTTCTTGAGGGAATAAGTTCGTTTACCTGCTGCAGACATAATTGGAATACACCTGTCCATTGTAAACAGTACAATGTACGTAAAGATGACCGATGAAGCTGCGTGTGAAAGAACTCTCTCCGCTGCTCAAAGAGGATTTAAATTTCGACACTCTGATGGCCATATCAGCGATGTAACAGTAACTCCTTCAGGATTGGGTGTGAGGGTCATTCGGATCTTTGAATTGCCGTTTGAGGTGCCAGAATCGATGGTTACTGAATCGCTGCGACCATATGGAACGGTACTTAGTCATACGCCTGAACGC
The DNA here is from genome assembly GCF_023898315.1 of Schistocerca nitens. Taxonomy (NCBI): domain Eukaryota; kingdom Metazoa; phylum Arthropoda; class Insecta; order Orthoptera; family Acrididae; genus Schistocerca; species Schistocerca nitens. Next base: position 5,376,773 of record NC_064615.1, on the reverse strand, counting down.
TGGGCAAGTTTTAGTACCTATCCTGTGCTAAACGGCGTGCGACAGGTGCGGATCGTCCTTACTAAACATATCCCGTCTTATTTATACATTGGCGGCTGTCGAGCTATTGTGATCTACGATGGTCAGCCACGCACCTGTTCTGGCTGTGGTGGAGAAGGACATATCCGCTCGGAGTGCATACAACGCCGCGGCGTGCAACTGCCACATGGCGAAGCGTCACAGCGAGAAGTTCCCACGCAACTGCCGATGACGTACATGTCGGTGGCCCGCCGGGAGGTGTTGCCAAGTTCGGAGCGTGACAAGGACGTGTTTATGCAAGAGCAGACCGAGTTACGGGAGCATAGAAGTGACTCGGAGAATGTCCATACACCCACGTCACGTCAGTCGAAGGAGGAACATTCCGAAAACTCACATGTAGTACGCGGCGTGGAAGTAGAGGTCGAGACAGTGACGCCGGCAACGGACCAACGAACGATCGACGACCACAGTGAGGCAGCAGAGGGCAGGGCACGCAAACAGGGATCGCCGAAGCGTCGCAAAAAGCGTCGCCATAGTTCCGGTGACAAGTCCCCCCCCCCCCCCCCTAGCCCAGGGGACACGGAAGGTATCCTAGCCGAAGAACTGTCTGACACAGAACACGTGCCTTTAGAGCACGCTGACAGGATTCCGTCAGATGGTGACCGGATGTCCTGCCTTTCAGATGGTCACTCTTCATTGACACCGACTGACCCAGCGCTGCCGACGAAGGAGTCAGGGACACCAATGTCCCGGCAGCCACGTCGAAACACATCAGAGGACGTTTCTCGGATGGATGACCACTGCGACTGGGCGGAACCAGTCGAAGACATACAGGAATTGCCACCCCCAAATGATGACCACTCACCTACAGGATGCACATCACGGAACGACAACAAAGGAGGGCAGCCCGTTGGCGGGCACCCCTCTGAGCACGAATAGTATACTACAGCCTTTCGAGTTCTCAATGACATGACACGAGCATGACAACGACAACGAACCAAGCATATAAGGTGGGCACCGTGAACATTAACACCGCACGTTCGCTAGCAAAGATGCAACTTCTCCGGGACATGATTTACGCCACAGACGTTGATATTCTGCTGATGCAGGAAACCTACAATGCTGCTTTTCCCGACGTGCACGGATACAACACTTACCTAGCGCCGACTCCAGATGGAGGACGTGGCACAGCGATACTAGTCCGGGAAGGGATTCCGACGTGTGACCTCGATTACTTTCCTTCGGCTCGGGGTTTGGCTATGACCGTGAACGGCATTCGTATCGTCAATATCTATGCACCCTCCGGATCTGACAATCGACAGGCACGTGCACGATTCTACTCGGAGGAGATTGCCCCCCTATTCCGTGGGAGGTATGACCACATCTTGGTAGGGGGGGGGGGGGGATTTTAACTGTGTACTCACACCGAAGGATCAAACTCCTAATTTCAGCTCCTGCCACGCATTGAACACGATCTGCCGGGACATGGCCCTTATGGACACGTGGGAAAAGATCCATGGGCAGCGAGAGGGTTACACATATTTTACTAGCCACTCGGCGAGCAGGCTGGATCGGATTTATGTTTCTGACGGATTAAGAGATCACGTGTTGGCTGCTGAACGTTGGCCCACAGCTTTTACCGATCACCTTGCATATTTATGCCCGTTAACCCTCCCACAGCAGCGGGTCTGGCGGAGTCGTAGTTCCTGGAAACTTAATTCATCCTTATTGGTGGATCTCGAATGTCGCCAGCGGATCGAAGAAACATGGCAGACTTGCCCTCGCCGTCTGCCGCTGCACCGTACGGTTCTTTCGTGGTGGCTGCAGTGTGCAAAACCGGCGATACGAAGAGCTCTCATAACGTATGGCAAGGAAAAAGCGAAATGGCTCCGAGATACAGTTGATTATTACTACATGGTGCTCCGCGACCTGTCCTCCAGGGCCCCATCGCCCGAGCGTCAAGCGGAAGTCCATCGCATTCAGGCCAGCATTTTATCGATCACGAGACGTCGACTGGAGGGACTTTCGATCCGTGCTCGGTGCTTGGACAACGTCGATGGTGAACGTATTGGCATCCACCATGTGTCCAAGGGTCATGCGCGTAATCGCCAATCCCTCATCACAGTGCTCCATGATGACGATGGTCGGCCCTTGACATCACAACAGGACATTGCTGCTGAGTTTCTGGAGCATTACCGCCTCCTTTTCACTGGGACGCCGACGGACAATCTGACAGGAGATGAAATTTTGCGACAGAGTCAAACGGAGGTGGATGGTCCGGATGCAGAGGCGCTATTGGAACCCCTAACGGAAGACGACATCCGGGGCGCACTCGCGAAGGGTGCGGTGCATAAATCCCCTGGGACAGATGGGTTGACACTCGAATTTTATCGCACATTTGCGGATTTAATGATGTACCAGTTGGTATTGATGTATAATGAGTTACTGAGCCCTGACACGGACGTTCCGTCGCAGTTCATGGCGGGACTGCTCATACCAATACCGAAATCGACAGCGAGTGACAGCGCCCATCAATTTAGACCACTCACGATGCTCAATACTGACTATAAGATCTTTGCGCGAATGTTGGCGGCAAGGCTCAAGACTGTAATATCCAAGACAATACCACCAGACCAGGCTTGTCTAGGGGTTCGGAGCAACATACATTCTATCCTCGGCGAATACCGTGACGTAATTTCCCTGACGGAAGCTTGTCGCATGCGAGCGGCGTTCGTATCGGTGGATTTTGATCGTGCCTTTGACAGGATCAACAATGATTTCCTTGACAGGACCATGCGACGCATGGCGATACCACAGGATTTTATTACAGTCCTCATGCGCCTCCTTCGCGGCGCTTCTTCGTCGGTGAGGGTCAATGGCAGGGAGGTAGGAACGATTCCTGTTTGCAGCTCAGTTAGGCAAGGATGTCCCTTGTCGATGATACTGTTTACAATAGCGCTCGAACCATTGATGCAGACTCTTAGACGGACTCTAACAGGCGTCCGACTCCGTGCGAGCTCCTTCACGTGTCGTGCATATGCCGACGACTTGATGATACTCGTCCGGTCGGAGAACGAAGTAAGTCAGTTGGTTACCCTTCTTACTACGTACGGAGTAGCTGCGGGAAGCAGAGTCAACATGAATAAAACCAAGATCATGCACATCGGTCGAGGGCTGGACGCTCTGCACAGTCCGTTTACGACGGTGGACATCTTGCGATGCTTAGGTGTATTGTTCACCCGATCGCTACGGCAATCAGCGGCGGCGAGCTATCGACGTCTCCTCCAGAACGTCCGACTGCACATACGCAACAATTCACTCCGAACGCACGACCTGCTCCAAAGGGTGGACTACACTAATGTTCACCTGGCCTCGCGACTGCCGCACCTGGCACAGGTACTGCCAATGCCACATGGTATTGCCGACAGATTAATGACGGCCTTTGGATACTATGTCAGCCTAGGAATGTTGTTTAAGATCAAATACGAGACTTTAACTCTCCCACACCATTCTGGAGGCCTTAACCTCACGGATGTGCGGAACAAGGCTCTAGCTCTATACCTGCAAGCGACGCTACGCACTTGGAACCAACAGCAACACGCCATCACGTCGGCCATCCTGGATGTGCTTCTTCCGACGTCCTTTGAACCACCGGTGGCGGTCGGCACAATCTCGCCCTCTTTTTCTCACGTCGCGCGATTCTTTGTTGATTTTAGTTATGTACAGTTACAGATACCTTCTACAAGAATCCCCACTGCCCGTGAGATATATCGATACTTGCGGCGCCATCATAACAGCAATGTTGTCGAACTTAAATACCCAACACGAAACTGGCGACAGATTTGGCGAGCTGTCCATGCGCCTCTCCTCACCACAGCAGCGTGATCGTCATGGTATACATTCATCAACCTCAAGACAGTCAATCGCCAACGATTGTACGACATTCGGATGGCGGATTCCCCGCTGTGCCTTATATGTGGCATGCAGGACACCGACGAACACTCTCTGCAGTGCGGTGGGGCAAAGGATGTTTGGCGGCTGACGCAACGCATCATGGCCCTCCTCCGACGCACCGACCAATCCACGATCACGACGGACGCGTTATTCTTCCCTGACGCTGTCTTTTTCCCCTCACAAAAAACTTCGGCAATCCGATGGATTGGGGGACACGCATCGCACTACGTGCTCTCGCGGACCTTGATATCGGTCATGGACTATTGGCATTATCTACTAGAACAACACGAAATCATCCGACACCACTCTAAATATAAAACGCATTTTGCGAACTTTCTAGGCAGCATGTTTCATAACCCCCCGAAGCGGTGGGGAGTCCCAGGTTTACGTTGTATCGAGGGATAGGATTTACTCCCAGTGAAGTGACGAGGTTGTCACTTCAGCCCTATATTTCTTTCCCTTCTTTTTTATATATGATTTTCCTTTTGGGACATTAAAATTAAATGAATAAATAAAATATTATTAAAAAAAATAAGAAAAGCGGTCTAAGGCGCTGCAGTGATGGACTGTGCGGCTGGTCCTCCCTAGGGCATGGGTGTGTGTGTTTGTCCTTAGGATAAATCAGATTAAGTTGTGTGTAAGCTTAGCGACTGATATCCTTAGCAGTAAGTCGCATAAGATTTCACACACATTTTTTTAAAATTTTTTTTCGCCATACATGCACTCTGTGTCTTCATCGTTGCCGTCAAATAGAGTTCTGCTAGAATTGTCTTTCCTGCGCTTCACAGTTTTCTTGTTGCTGGCCTTCTTGTCTTCGGGCTGCTTTCAGTTTTTTTTCTTCTTTTCACTTCCATTTTTTTCTCTGTCCTTATTTGCTGCTGGCAGACCACTGCTCTAAAGACTTTCTGTGAGTGCCGCCGCGCAGTCCTTACTTCGGCCGCTGTTTTACGTTTCCCCCCTGTACTAAGTAGCTACAAGCCACAACCGCGACGGCCGCTTTGTCCACACTGACGCCTTTATGCAAAAGCTGCACACCCGGGGCCGTTTCTACCATTAGGCAAGACTAGGCGGCCGCCCAGGGAGGCAAAATTTTAGTGGCGACAAAGGGCGGAACAAATTAATTTCAAATCAAGCAGCGAAAAAATTGAGCAAATGAGGGGAAAAAACGAGAAAGTGCAAAAATTGAAACATCTAATTATTTTCAAAAGCCTACGGAACAATCACTTGATAAGTCTTTACTTACTTTGACGAAAGTAAACACATTGTCTCTAGCTACCTCGAAACTAAAGCAGTCGCTAGTGAGTACAAAACGGAAACAAACGTCACCTTTATTCGTCTCTGTCGAGCGCTGGGCCGGGACTCGTGTGCTGACCTGCGAGCGTCTTGCGATTTGGTGCCACACCTCCCTCAGTCCTTCGTTTTGTTTTTGTCTTTCCATATTATTTGTCCTGCATCAGTTGAGAACTGTCCCCACAAAATGAGAACGTCTGGTCACCGTTCCTACCGATTAAAACTATAATAGGTATTGTGCCTTGTTGTGCTGTTGTATGGTGGTGTTGGTGGAGGAGGGGAGCCGGGGAGGGGGGAGGGGTTCGTTACTGGGGAGACCGGCGGTAGTAAAAAAGAGGGGGAGGGGTCATTTTTCAGTTCTCTGCGAAGGCAGAAAAACACATACCAGAGGCCCTGTTTATATCCTCTGCTAGCATGACCGAAATTTCAATAACTAAAATAGTATTATGCAGTCAAGACATGGCATATACCCTCTACTAGCATGACTGAACTTTCAATAACTAAAATAGGATTATGCAGTTAAGATGTGTCACTTTCTACATAATTTCTTCAAAAATCCATAAGGGGCATTCCCTCTCAATAATAAATTTGAAGACAGACATCAACTGTCGCGCGAAAGCCTATTCACACAATTTGAAGAACGAGTATTATGTGAGGAATGTAGGAATATAGCGCAGTACCTCCTTCCCTAACTGCTGCTCCCGTAAGACAAGATTAAATTAATTACAGCACACACACACAGGTACCTGAGCAGTGATTTTTACGCCATCCATGCGCAAATGAAACGGAAAGAAACTCTAATACATGGGGCAGTCGGAGGTATCCTCTGCCATCAACTTCACAGTGGTTTGCAAAGCATGGACGTAGATTTACATGTAGAGGAAGGTCAGATGTGGTGTTCTTTAACTTAGTATCCAGTTTTTGTGTCGAAATGCCATCTTTTTGCCGGCTGGGGTGGCCGAGCGGTTCTAGTCGCTACAGTCAGGAACGGCGCGACCGCTACGGTCACAGGTTCGAATCCTGCCTCGGGCATGGGCGTGTGTGACGTCCTTAGTTTAGTTAGGTTTAAGTAGTTCTAAGTTCTAGGGGACTGATGACCTCAGAAGGTAAATTTCTTCATCCCAAAACGTTTTGAAAACAGGAGTAAAAATCTTCAAACAACCATGATGGCTTTTGTAGAGCATTTATTTAGATTGTCGGTTTCGGGAAACTATGTTGCCGTCTTCTGATCTGTAAAGCACAGACCTAGTTTTCAGTAGAATGGGCTTATACAACTCAGGTGTGACAAAACCTTTTTTAAAAATGGATTCATAACGTACCTGACGCGGTGCACTTCAAAGAATCTCGTCCATGTGCACAATATATCGTGCCACGTCATAAAGAGACATTTCAAGAAAATTCTAGGGGTACTATATAGGCATATCATTAGTAAAATTGCCGTTATATAAAAAAAACCACGCGTAGTGCGTCGAGTACAAATGCTCAGTTAACAGCGAATAAAGACTGAGATGCGGGAGTAAACGTTACAGAGATTATTATCATCCACCAGGTGGCTCTGTAGTAGTAACGAACAGCGGTACATCGGGTCGTATAAAGAGTAAGTACAGATACAGATCAATAAATTCGTTTACAATGCACTTATACACTTTTACAGTACACTGAGTCATCAAAATCAGAGTAGATAAAAAAAGCAATTTTTTTCTTAACAATTATTACTCAGCGCGACCTACTCTGCAACAGCCTTAGAAGCTTTCGGTCTATTTCTGACCACCATGTATATTATGTAATCATAAATTGTGCACGTTTCATGTTGTGTCGATTCCCTAAGGTCTCGACACAATGAGTGGCTAGGTGCACGCGAAACTAACGCAGACGGGCGTAAATTCTGAAACAGGAGACTGGATGAAAACTATAAAGAAAAGAAGAGAGATTTTAATATACTTAACTTTAATGTAGTCTTGTTCTTGTTGAAATACATCTCTTGCATAGTAGTAAGCAATTAGCAATGATACACATGGCGCCTTGCTAGGTAGTAGCGATGGACTAGCTGAAGGCTATTTAATCTGTCTCTCGGCAAATGAGAGGAATACTTGGTAGGTCTAGTCGCAAGCTATGTCGTCCGTACAACTGGGGCGAGGTCAAGTCCGTGTCTTGTGACCTGCCATGTGGTGGCGCTAGGATTGCGAGTACACAGTGGCGACACGCGGGTCCGACATGTACTACAGGACCGCGGCCGATTTAAGTTACCACCTAGCAAGTGTGGTGTCTAGCGGTGACACCACATTTCAGAGAACAGAGTTTAAGAGATTTTCTTTGCGAATTTTCTATTACCTCTGCTTCTCAGGAAGCAAATATGTCAGCTAAATATGTCACTTCCAGTTCTACATTCTGTGTATAAAACCGTGACACAAGTGGAACGAAGGCAGACGAAAAATGAAGTCTGCGCCGTTTTATGGCAACATCGCACAAAATCCAGTAAAATATAAAGTGATAAATACAATTATTACCCATTTAAATGATTATGTGTGGTTCAGAACGATTACTAAAATAATACATCTGTACAGAATCAAAAACCAGCACGAGGATTATTGCTTAGACGGGGTTTCACCGCCGCTCAAGAACATGCGTGACGGTGACATTGTTTAAGGAAGGTATAGTGAAATTCCTGGAATAATGCAGACCCGGGATAAGTCGAGAAAGTCACGGGCCTGAAATCAGACAGCGAAAAATGATCGAAGAGTGGTTTGGGCAGGTGAAATCGACATACAGCCAACACAATTAGTATCTCCAAATCTGGTCTAGTCATGACGTGTGATTGCCTCGAATCACGATCCAATACAGTTTCACAAGTGCCGCTAATTCGGTTGCACAATCGGCCGCACAATAGACGGCGTTAATGGGAACATTTATCACGCGTTCTCAGAGAGGGATGAAATTCGGTGTGGTACCGGTGGAGGCGATAAAGCTGGTAGTTGAAATGCCCGAGCGCCGACGTACAGCCGATGACCTTAATAAATTTAACAGATTGTTTTAAGCTGCCTAAATTTTCATTCAGCTGTCATTCTGCTAGAATACCTGGAAGGATATACGAACGAAGGCTGCTTTAAATAAAAGAGAATGTGAAGGCTGCCTCCTTCCCCCCCCCCCCCTCCCCCTCTGACCCCAATTAATGAGGCTACGCACTCTGCTAAGATTTTCCATGAAAAATACGTCTCGTCTGAATGGAAATGATGAGGTAAGCAACTGCAACAAGCACGAATAGAGTGTTATCCCTATGTATTTTCAGTTCTTCTAACGCTATTCTTTGCCTGTACCATTAAAATCAACGATAGTGATTTGAGTTCATTGTAAAATGATATAAACGTGTACCCATGCATTTACATCAAGAATACTGATCCAAAAATTCGACGGCTTGTTGATAACGCATCAGCAGAATTTAAAAAAATTCCATGGCTCATTATTGAGAGTTGTGATGCTCCCCCTTCTCATTTAAGGAAGAGCTCCTATTTTAGCTCATAATGTAGCATTCTCAATATATTTCCAAAGTTAATTGCATTTCCGTTTTATAATATATACAGTAACAAGGAAGAAGCGAAAAAAAAGTAACTTGACTAGTAGTCATGTATGTACCGTTAATTGTAGCCTTCGAGTTGGTTGTAGATAAAGAACTCCGCCGATGCATTTCTCCATAAACTCCGCGCTGCAATTTCTGACGAACAACTTAAGTGTTCTGCATTGTATCAGCTGACGTGAGACAATATTTGGGGGCCAGATTCATTTCTTTCCCATTTCCGCTATCAAAATGCGTTTTAATCTTAAAGTAGGCTGTAAGAAAACAGAGAAGTCTAAAACTTCTATTGGAAATCGATGTTCACTTGTTGCTTCCATAATTTATTCTTAATCGACAGCGTATCATAGCCTCTCTACGCCTACAGACGTACGTGTCACAATGACAGAAAACATGGTCTGAGGAAAGAGGTTAACTTTAATTTGTTGTGAGTTGAACATTGAGATTTGCGCCATCTCTGAATAACGGATCGAATGAACATTTGCGGCAGGGTAGAACGGTGTACCAGATACGGATAGTTTTAACATGTCACTAATGTTTATCGCTTCGAACACCTCGTTAAAGAGTAAAATAATTCCGTCTCGATGAAACAGAATTCCTAATATCTGAGAAGGCGAAACAGAACATCTCAAAACAACAGTCGAATAAAAGAGAATGTGATGTTGAGTGAAAGGTGACAACCACTGCAGTACGTATTTATTGGACACATGGAAGGCACAAATTGGGAAACACTCCAAATAAAACGATTTCATTGGGCGGCAACTGTATCTTGACGTTAATGTTAGACCTACTTCGTTCTTCTTAGGAAACATTATTTGAAACTATTCTGGACTTCCATTCAAGGTCTCTCCAGATTAGAACTCGCTCAGGATATGATGGAAGACATAATTCTGACATAACGAGCAGTATTGTTTTTGGGTTTCAGTCACGTGCTCGAAATGTATACGACGCTTTTATCGGACATTATTCCTCATTAACAGCAGACGATCGTTTCGTGACACCCTTAAGTCGGCTTAACTCCGCATACACCCTCTGATTGATTGATCGGTTGTTGCACGGAACTACAGTACCTGCGAACGTCAGTGACGCATTTTCGATTGTGGAAGAGACGTTGGTAAATGTCTGACGTTTCCTCAGACTGCTGTATGTCTTCTGGCGACGTCCACCGCACGCATGAATGAAACATCAGTTCAACGTGGCTGTCTCCTCTAGCGTGGTCTTAGATCAATAACGGATTTTTTGTGTGAATAAATACAGGTGATTTAGAACGCCTGTATTGTCTGTAAAGTCTGCTAAATTACCATTATGAGTGTACTGATATTGCTCTGCCAGCGCACGCCACTCAGCTCCCGTTACGTGACTCTGCGATGTTGGTGTATCGAGAGAGCGAACAGAGACCGTGGGTCGAATACTTGTAACGGCACGCAGCATAAGCCGTAACTCGTGCGGGATTACGCATGTCAGGATCGTAAGAGACTTCACTTGTGGCGCGGAGTGATTTCATAGGTCGCATTATTTATAGAGGCGCTGTTGCTGGGCTGTTGGTTAATGGTGGGCCTTGATCCTAGGAGCAAGGGGCGGGGCCCACGCCGAGCCGCGAAAGGCGAGACCACAAAGGGCGGGGCTGTGCGGCCTCCGACTGTACACACCGACTGCCGGGTGATCTTCCGATCTGCCTCCCGCCCGGCACAACACCTGGCCAAACGCGCCGTTTCTGACGCATTGCCCTTACCTCAGCACCAGCGTCCCCCAGTAACTCGCCGAGGGGGTGGTGCAGTGGTTACGGCACCAGACTGCCATTGCGGGGTGGAGAGGGAAGGAGGGATGACGTGAGGGGCGGGGGGGGGGGGGGAGAGAGGGGGGTTGCGGCGAGCGACCGGCGCTCACATTTCCAAGGAAACTGCTAGGAATATTCCGTGAATGAATGAGTACAGAATATGGACTGACAGTAAATCAAATAAGACGAAAATAATGAGAAATAGCAGAATCGAGAACAGCAAGCAACTTAACATTAGATTGGGGATCACGAAATAGATGAAGTTAAGGAATTCTGCTACCTAGGCAGCAAAATAACCCATGACGGACGGAGCAAAGAGGACACAAAAAGCAGACCAGCACTAGCAAGAAGGGCATTCCTGGACAAGGGAAGTCTGCTAGTATCGAACATAGGTCTTAATTTGAGGAAGAAACTTCTGAGAATGTATGTTTGAAGCACAGCATTGTGTGGTTGTGAGACATGGGCCGTGGGAAAACCCGAACAGAAGAGAATCGAAGCCATTGTGATGTGGTGCTTACGGCAAGAAAGGAAGAATGAGTTGATTGTTGGTGTTAATAACGATCATCCTCCCTTACCTCTGCATTACTGCAGATGACGTGTCACTGAGCACATCTGTTCTGTGCGTGCAGTACACGTGAGGCGCCCAGTTGTTTCCACTGCACTGTGTGGAACACGAAGGTTCTGTCATAGTTCACTAACCTGCTGCCTTCAAGTTGATGTCCCCAGCGCAGAAAGCAGCACGCAGGTCGCAGGTCGCAGGTTCTGTATCTTGAGGCTGAAACTGACTTTTAGCGAGGTTCTGTTCTGAAATAATGTATCACTTCTTTGGGATGCCACTCGCGTGCTTTAATATAGCCACACGAGAAGACTACGTGATCTTAATACAACACCTTCTGATACAGCAAAGTACATGATCAAACACAATGTTTACGAAAATGTTTCTTTACAGTATTTGTGGCACGTGTCTGTGCCTCATGACTACCGGAGTGAATCTTTTAATACTGAATACTGGCAAACACATCCTGCCACAGACAAAAAGTCTGTACATCTCGACTGCCTAATCCAGAGTGACGAACATGAACTTAATTAAAAATTGGAAAACATCCTACGACAGACAACATGTCTGTTCCTCCCGACTGCCTAATCCAGAGAGACGAACACCCCGAAACACTTCGCGCGCCATACCAGAAAAGGCGTGACCGGAACGCTTCTGAAGTGCTTCGTCTGTAATTTCGTCAGTCTTTTGTTTTTGATTTAAATTGTTTTTAATAATTCTAAAATGACTGACTGATAGCTGTTGAGAGATATTTATATTAAAAAGTGAAGTCATTCCAGTAAGTAGTTTAACTAATAGTAATAACTATACTTTAACGTTTTGGCGCCCTTGCTCCGAACACAGCAGCCAATCACAGAGCAGTAGCCGTATGCAGGCGGTCTTTCTCACGGGAATGGTACCGAATCTAACATCTGTCACAGGTACCTCACACCACATTTCGTCTTCTACATACTTTTTGCATCTCCACTGCTCTGGGAACAGCTTCTTGTTGCCTAATATGATGGCTGACTAAGCCAGAAATATTACATGCTGCAGACGAATGTTTGAAATTAGGTGAAGGTAAGGAATGAGGAGGTTCTCCGCAGGACTATCGAGGAAAGGAACGTGTGGAAAACGCTGACAAGAAGAAAGGACAGGATGACAGAACATGTGTTAAGACATCGGGGAATAACTTCCATGGTATTAGAAGGAAAGCTGTGGATGGTAAAAACTGTGCCGGCCGGTGTGGCCGTGCGGTTCTACGCGCTTCAGTCTGGAACCGCGTGACCGCTACGGTCGCAGGTTCGAATCCTGCCTCGGGCATGGATGTGAAACCAAATCTACATTTTTGCCACGAGACCACGCCATTTTCTAGTCCATCCTTGGACGTGCGCAGTGGCGTAATTAGGGTACGGCAGCGGGGATGTGTGCACGCACTGGACGTCGTTTCCCTGCGGGAGCAGGACTCTGACGGGCGTGAAAAGCGACCAGTGGTCAAAGAAGAGAGGAAAGGGAGGACGAAGTAGAAGGAGAACAAGAAGAAAAAGAAGAGAAATGAGAATACAGGAATGGATCGAAGGGCACCAAAACGGAAAGGGGATTGAAATGCATTAAAGGAAATCCGTAGGCGATTGGGAATGGACTGCTTTCAGCTAAAGTTCCACAACACTCGTCTCTCCCTGGCACGGACACGCTTGTTTCCCGCCAACTCGGTGGAGAAGCTCTTCGTACGTCACGTAAGCCAACGAAATGAAAGTGGAAAAGCGTGTCTATATTTGCGTTTGTCGTTATGTTTGTCACGGGTTTGCACTGATCAATAATTAAACAACACAAAAAGAATCGCGTTATTGTTGCAAGAAAAAATGGCTTTGGACTTCTGTATCATGTTGTGAACCGTATCATACAAAAAGAGTTAGGAGTTCATTGTAAAGGCGTGATGATGTCAGTACGCGAATAAATAAGCAGAAATAAACATAAATTGGCGAGATGTCGACGGGGGGGGGGGGGGGGGGATGATTCGGAAGGCGCAAAATATGCCCTGGTAGCAAGTTACACTGTAGATGCCACTATATATTCAACCTTGCGTGTTTTCTCTAAAGACAAGATGTTAGGATCTGATCTTCTTTCCTTCCTTTTTGATTATCTCATAATTATTTTTATGTGATATCAGTGGAGTAGGCTAACAAACTCACCCTTTTTCGCAAGTATATATATGGACCTATATCTACCTTTTAGATCTGTGAACCCTTCATCCTCCGCATTCTAACCAACACTATCGTTACATGATATACGATCCTTCTAAGTTTTTAGGATCTCTTTATATTCCAGAGAGATGTACACACACCGTTACTTACGCTGGCTGTACCTTCTACAGTCCCAAAATGCTCTCTGGACGTACTCAAAACTCCACGCAGCACCTATTATTCCAGGGGCATTTTACCCTTGTCATTTTCAACGGAACTGGACGATGCCCACTGATATCCAGTCCAACATCTGGAGTCACTACATACGTAACTCTCCCATACGCATCTTCCTAGTGCGCATTTTCGAGCAGTTGAGTTGACCATCGTAGCAGCCGCGCCGCTTGTGGACTCTCCCTAGTTACTTTATGAAGAGGGGAAATAATGAACAACAATAACGGCGTAGTATCACTCTAAATGCGAAAAAAATTGTAAGTACATAAACTCCCATACGCATAATTTGACGAATAATTGTCTCCTTACGTATTTTTATTTTATCAGCTAATCGTCGATACATACATTCTGACGTTATGTAAATGTGACAGAATTTGTGTTTATCCATTAGCTTCTTTCTCCAGGTAGAGCTACTCCTGCAAGGCGTGCGGAACGAGTTCCGGGGAACTTTGAGAAATACAAGAGGTGCAGGTAGAACCGAATCAGCGGCAGCACTTCGGGAGCCGTGCCGAAACTGCGAAGTTGGCAGCGCGTCTTCAGCTCTGCCAAAGCCGAAATTAGTTCCGTTAACGAAATCACCATTCCCTTCGCCGCTATAAAAAATTCCTTCACCTACAGCGAATTTCACAGCGATGTGTATCAGGTATAAACTGGTAAAGTTACCGGTCTTTAGAGCCTTACAACACTAACAGGACTTCCACGGCCATTCTCCGTAAACCTTCTTTGTGTCTGATTAACCTTGAAACAATTTCCACGTCTCCGTAATCCTTGCACGAGAAATTATTAAGCTGGATCAGACGTAAAATGCTTATCGCGCTCTATAGATCAGGAAAATTTGTTTACAATGCTGAATAGCTGTCACCGAAAGATGAATTAACTTGGAGTGAATAGGAGTCAACTTAGCAAGGCGGATATTTGAGATACAACGGAAGTTATTTAGATGTGAAATTACTCATTGTTTCAAAAGCACTCAAATCCGCATCTAGTGTCTCTCGGAGGTAAACGTATTTTAAGAGAGGAACATGCACACTCAGGCGTTTCTGGCTGAATCATCAACAGATGGAGGAAGTCGCGGCAGTTACAGTCTCCCAGAAGTTCAATGAATAACAGAGCAACATGTACAACAAGTATTTTTTTGTTTGCTTCTACGTTTATCATCATCAGTTAGCTTAATTTGTCTGCAAATTAACAGATCATGAAGAATATGATCATATCGACTGACTTTCAGAAAAAAGATACAACTCTTTCCCTGCGAAAGAAAAGCGACAGATTATATGTAAAACGAAGGTGGAGAGGGGAAGGAACGAAAGGGAAGGGAGGGGATCGAAGCTGTCAGCTGCATCGGGATGTCACGCAAAATCAGCGGCGACGAGTGAAAATGTGTAGCGGACCGTGATTTCGAACCAGGGATACTCTGCTTGCTGGGCAGGTGCGTCAACCAGTGCAGCGCTGTCACACCTGCGCAGACTACCTCGGCACGCCGATCCACACTCCCGTCGAGCGTCACCCGTGTACTGTCTCTGTCTCCTCCACGTTCTTCGCTAGTCTGCGGTCCCAGAAGAGGTCGGACAGATTTGTGCATCCGCACTGAAGAAGGTGGGTCCGTTGCCCGTCTAGGCGTATCAGTTATAGGAATCAGCGCTGTCTGCTTCCTGACATGTTCGAATGAACAGAAAGCACGCATTCACGTAAAAGTGACAGAGATATATTATAATGTCTCACCTCGTGAGCTAGCTTCGCCATCATTAAAACAGCTACTTGACGAAACTTGAGTATGAAAGTAAAAATTCCAAAATTCCAGCGTTACGTACTAGCGTAAATGTCTGTGGATGTGTGTGTTTATTCGATCGACTTTCAGCTCCAACCTCTCCAAGTCCTGCTACGACATTCTTTGCCCGATGTAAGAACAGTGTTATCCGATTGATTTTATGACTTTTCGTATGAAAATTACAGTTATCATCATTCTATTACCTTTATCTTCTCTGAATTACTGTAGTCATTAGACTACCATGTGAGTTAGACCGATCTGACAGTAATTGTGAGTTTATTTCAAGTAATATCTAATGAAGCAGGAGTTTCTTGTGTCCCGCAAATGCTGAAACACAGATCTTGATAAGTTTTTGTTCTAGTGGCGGGTAGAAGGTAGACCTGTTTGATTTCACTCGATATAGTCTAGATTTGGAAAAAAGGTCAACTATTGATTGTTTTCTACTCTTTCGTATTTATGCCTACATCTTTCACTTGGACCGAATTTGTATAAATATATTATCGTGGTCGTAAGGATTTGTTTGTGTGAAGACTGGCAATAAGTGACCATTGCTTCTTTGGGAATTTTATTCACCTTGAACGCTAATGTAGCTCGTCTTACGAAATCTTTTACAAATAACCAATAGTTCTTAAACTATGTACGAGCAGCGTCATTAAAAAAATATATTATTACCCAATTGTACATAATAGATACCGACTAATTACGTTGAGTACTGTAGTCAGTTAATAGCTGTACACAAGCAGTACACAGTCACTGAGAAGGGAGAGGGACATTACTGTGGCATGTTCCTGAAGTTATTCAATCTGTGTGTTGAGCGAGCAGTAAAGGAAACTACCGAGAAATTTGGAAAGTAAATCAAAGTTCAGAGAGAAGAAATAAAAACTTTGGAGTTTGACAAAGACTTCGTAATTCTGTCATAGATTGCAAAGATTTGGAAGAGCAGTTGAAGGGAATAGGCTCTCGAAAAGAGATAGTAAGACGGGAGTCAAGAAAAGTAAAAGAATGGTCATTAGATGATACTGAGGGAATTAGATTACCGAATAAGCCGTTAAATAAAAACTTTGAGGTTTGCCGACGACATTGTAATTCTGTCACTGGCAGCAAATGACTTGGAAGAGTATACGAACGGAATAGTGTCTTGAAAAGAAATTATAAGATGAAAATGAAGAAAAGTAAAATAAGGGTCATCAAGTGATTCTGAGGGAATTAGATTAGGAAATGAGGCGTTAAAATTAGTAGATGAGTTTTGTAATTTTGGTAGCAAAATAGCTACGACCAAAGTAAAGAGGAAATAAACTGCAAACTGACAATAACAAGGACAGATTTTCCGAAAAACAGAAATTTGTTAACATGTAATTTAACTTTAAGCGGTAGGAAATGTTTTTGTCCGGAATGCAGCAATATACCGAAGTGAAATGTGAGCAGTAAATAGTTTAGAAAAGAAGAAAGTAAAGGGATTTGAAATGTGGTGTTGCAGAAAACTTTTAAAGCTTAGACGGGCAAATCGGATAACTGATGAAGAGGTACTGAATAGAATCTGGGTGATACAACATAAAGGCACAACTTGACCAAAAGAAGCGGTCGGCGGATAGGGGACATCCCGAGACGTCAAGAAATCGTAATGTTGTAATGGAAGGTATCTGTGTGCGCATGTGTGTGTGTGTGTGTGTGTGTGTGTGTGTGTGTGTGTGTGTGTGTGGAGTAGCATGCAGAGCTCCATTAAACTAGTCTTTGGACTGAAGGCAGAACTGCAACGTAAGCTACTGCGTTACGTGTGGAACACTCGCGAGGTTTGCAGGGCCTCTGCCTCATAGCTTTCACTAACTCGATGACTGAAACGCTTAAAGGCTAACCAGTACACGCGTGGGTGCAGTATCTTCGGTAAACTTCAGAGTTCCGCTGTGGACAGTATGCACATACGGTCTTGAGAACTGTAGCTACCAGGAGAACAAGTAAGCAGGTGCAAGAGCTTAAATAAAGAGGCTCTTTTGTTCAATTGGCTCTGAGCACTATGGGACTTAACATCTCAGCTCATCAGTCCCCTAGAACGTAGAACTACTTAAACCTAACTAAGGACAACACACACACATCCATGCCCGAATGCCCGAGGCAGGATTCGAACCTGCGACCGTAGCAGTAGCGCGGTTCCGGACTGAAGCGCCTAGAACCGCTCGGCCACTCTTTTGTGACTGTATACTCACTGAACAGGTTACGGAACCAGCAACCGCTGGCAGTTTCAGGGTCCAGTCGGTTCTGTACTCGATAGATAGTCGTGTAATTCGAGCTTTCCGCCGTGCTGACACAGAACAGACAAAGCGTAACGCCAGGCAGAATGGTCCGATTAGCGGGGTAGGGGCCATGTAATGGGTTTCCCGCCAGGAGCCGGAATCGCCCTATGCCGAGCCACGGCACGTGGCCGGCCGTATCCGGTAGCGCGCTGTTGGCAGCGGCCAATACGGGAAGCCCGGGCGCCTCGCAGCTACATCACACGGCGAGGCGGCGGAAATCTCCGGACACCGCCTCCGCGCCGCGCCGCGACACATCCGCCACGCTCGTAGCGGCCGCTCGTGGCTAACCAGTGTACTCGTGTTCGTAAGGAGGCGCGGCACCTACTTCACCTTTCACGCTCCAACGAGGAAGAAAGATTGGGGGCTAATGTCCCGTCGACAACGACCTCATCAGAGATGGCACACAAGCTGGGACAGGAGAAAAAGAGAACCTAACAATTGCGGCTAAGACTCGCGGTCCGAGGATTTCGTACAAAGTTAATTACGTGTAGAGGGTGACTCACCTAAAAATTGCAACACAAATATTGCGAAAATCGAAAGTGCTATTCATGTGCGGTTCTCGCAGAATGCATTGGTGCTCAGAGCCTCATGTGGTTACCCAATAAACATATTGTAACAATACGTAGAAAGTGTATTTTTAGTGCAAACACAGTTGGAAGGAGGATATAAGATGAACATCAACAAAAGCAAAACGAGGATAATGGAATGTAGTCGAATTAAGTCGGGTGATGCTGAGGGAATTAGATTAGGAAATGAGACACTTAAAGTAGCAAAGGAGTTTTGCTATTTCGGGAGCAAAATAACTGATGATGGTCGAAGTAGAGAGGATATAAAATGTAGACTGGCAATGGCAAGGAAAGCGTTTCTGGAGAAGAGAAATTTGTTAACATCGAGTGTAGATTTAAGTATCAGGAAGTCGTTTCTGAAAGTATTTGTATGGAGTTTAGCCACGTATGGAAGTGAAACATGGACGATAAATAGTTTGGACAAGAAGAGAATAGAAGCTTTGGAAACGTGGTGCAACAGAAGAATGCTGAATATTATATGGGTAGATCACGTAACTAATGAGGATGTATTGAATAGAATTGGGGAGAAGAGGATTCTGTGCACAACTTGACTAGAAGAAGGGATCGGTTGGTAGGACATGTTCTGAGGCATCAAGGGATCACCAATTTAGTATTGGAGGGCAGCGTGGAGGGTAAAAATCGTAGAGGGACACCAAGGGATGAATACACTAAACAGATTCAGAAGGATGTAGGCTGCAGTACGTACTGGGAGATGAAGAAGCTTGCACAGGATAGAGTAGCATGGACAGCTGCGTCAAACCTGTCTCAGAACTGAAGAGCACAACAACAATAACAAACACAGTCTTAAATGGAACAATGCCTATTGACATTAACAAACTAAAAGTAAGGTGAATTAGAATGTCAGTGGTGTTTCTTGCAGGATTCTATTGCGAGTCGTTTAGGAGATATCGTATTTTTAAAAGTTTCCACTCCGACACTTGTTTGTGCCATTCAACCTGCACAGTTGCTAGGTACGATGTTGTTCTGTTTTTTGACAGTGTGTTTCTGTATTCCTTCAGTATACTGCGACGTACTAGTCAGTTAGTGTGTGCCACTCCAAACAGCAGGTCGTTGATGACGGCATTTGTCAATGCAGCAAAAGATGACACGCCCACGGTGTATGGAGAGAGTAGGAAGGATGCAGTTCGTTCTTGCACGGTGTATTCGGCAAGGTATCCTAATAGACGTCAACCATTTCGGCAATCATTTATCAATCTACTGAACCAGTTTCCTAAGTGTGGTACAGTAAGACCCAGAAAACGTAACAGAAGGAAAGAAGTGACGACAGAAGAGGGGGAAATTAATGTTTTTGCTACTGTTGGAGTTGATCCAGGTGTTAGCTCTCGTGCAATCGCGCGAGTGAGTGGCACGAGTCAGGCAAGTTTCCTACGCATCCTCCATCGACATAGGCTCCATCCCTATCACATCTCTCTCCATGAAGAGCTTCATGGAAACGACCACTAGATTTGTGTTAACTTCTGTACACGGGCGTGAAGACAGGATGCTGTGGGACAGTGAACCATCACCTCATAGGACCGTCTTCCATAGACGCGCAGAAGTAGCGCAGCCTCCTAACAGACCATTTTTCACGCATGCTAGAAGACATTCCTCTGCAGACTAGGAAGAACCTCCGGTGCAAACATGATAGCTGACCAGCCCATAGTGCACGAAATATTACAGTATGTGTTCATGGATTGTTGAGGAGTAGTCGGATGCAGAGGACCGGTACATTGGCCGGTCCGTCCTCCGCACTTGCCGACTTGTCTACAAGAACATACCGACCACAGTCAATGGTGTCCCACGACGTACCACTGCAACCTGCTCGGCTATCTCCGCTGAAATGCTAGCAAGTGTGCAGCAGTCTTCCGTACCAGAGTGGAAGCGTACATTGCCGCTGCCGGTGGTCATTCTGAACACAACCTGTGATGCTAAACTGTCTCGTTACTCGTCACATTTCACATAACTAGGGCATGCACTTTGCAGTTCTTTAGTGTCTGCTACCACCGGTATGTTGCAAGTGTTGGTGCGGGAACATTTCAAAGCACGATATCTCGTAAACGACTCGCACAAGACTTCTGCAACAAACACCACTTACTTTTAGTTTTTTAATGTCAATAGGCATAGTTCCATTTAAAAAGTGTATCTTTTAAAAAATACACTTTCTAACCGTTACTGAATTTTTATTGGGTAACAATACGACCTCCTGACTACTGCGGAAACCATACACCAGTAACACTTTTCATTTCCATAATATTTGTTGTGTATAGATAGCTCATTCTTCCCAGGAATGGAGAGTCTTTACGACATTTGCCTGTTACCGATATCGATACTGGCAAGACACCAGTCTTGGGAACCGCAGGACTTTCCAGAATATTTAAGTTCAAATTTTTTATGTAATTCGGCATTCGCTAGTGTAATTTTCATTTATCTTATTAATATTGGTGTTCTATTAACAGATCTGCTAATTGGTAATTGCAGATGCGTTCACGTCTGCTCTCATCCCTTTTAAGATTACTGCTAAGATTTGACGAAAGCCCTCGGAGAAGAAATCGGTACAGCCTGCCATGGCGCTGCTGTTCCTACAGAAATGTCGAACTGTTCTGTAAAGTGCTTCAACGGATATGTTTTGAGATATCAGAACCTCATCGTCCGAAACAATACAACTGCAATCCTGCGTCAGTTACCGGTGTTACTTTGCTTTGTGACATTGCGAAATGAAATGAAATGATCGTGTGGCATTGTTGGCCGGGGGGCCGCATCCAGGAAAGTTGGGCCGCTGGGTGCGAGTCTTATTTCAAGCGACGCCACAGTGGGCGACTTGCGCGTCGGTGATGCTGAGAACACAACAGCCAGTCCACGAGCGGAGAAAATCTCCAACCCGGCCGGGAATCGAACCCGGGCCGGATGCACGGTAGGGAAACACGTTATTACTCAGCTAAACAGGTGGTCTGATATTACATATCACAGATATTATCAGTGTTGTAGGAAATGTAGAATGAGCAGTTCGTAAAAGACATGCTATGCTAGTGCCGGCGTGGTGCGATAATGGGCCTGTTTACATCTGTCATCGCTAGCTGCCAGTGACATCGTTTTCACTAGTTGCAGGAGACATCGTAGCTCACCCAGTTGACACAAAATATGTGTAAATAATATAGCAAACATTCCTTGTGAAGCACTCTACGTATTACTGAAAACCAGATCAAAACGCCCACAGTAGTTCGCCGGCCGGAGTGGCCGAGCGGTTCTAGGCGCTACAGTCTGGAACTGCAATACCGCTACGGTCGCAGGTTCGAATCCTGCCTCGGGCATGGATGTGTGTGATGTCCTTAGGTTAGTTAGGTTTCAGTAGTTCTAAGTTCTAGGGGACTGATGACCTTAGCAGTTAAGCCCCAAAGTGCTCAGAGCCATTTGAACCATTTTTGAACCGACAGTAGTTCGTGGCATTTTTGAAGGATCAAGAATGCAATGGAAGCTTGTAATGGCAATAAAAATATTTTTTTATGTCATATAACCACAGACTAACAATTTCCGGATTTTTTTCCTTTATTTGTACTGTGAAACCTTTCTTCTTGTTAGATTTTATGATTCTAGGTCAACGGAAAGTACCTTATAGGTTTTGATCAGTGAGTGAGTGAGTTTGCGATTGTAAAAAAAACGGCCATATGTTTTTACGCATTTACTTAGGAACTTAAATTTATTATATCACCAAGAGACAGCAAGTGACATAAATTTCAACTAGATACCTCTACCCATGCATGACAGAAAGGTGTGTTAACAGTCGAAGAGACAGACAAATGGACAGACAGACAAATAGACAAAACAGAATGTGGTGCTATAATGGTTCCGCTTTCACCGACTGAAATATGGAACCTTAAAAAGGGGGGAGGGAATTTGCTGTGTCCTTCTCATAGGAATCGTCTCAGTGTCTACATTTACATCAGTACGCTGTAGACCGGTGTGAAGTACATGGCAAAGAGTACTTCCCATTGTACTATGTATTAAAGTGTCTTCGCATTCCATTCGCTCATGCATCGTGGGGAAGAATGACTGCTTAAATCCTTTTCTCTTCTCTGTTATTGGTGCAATTATGTCTTTGGGCCCCCTACGGGACCGATACGTGGGAGGCTCTAGTGTATTCCCTTATTCCGTGCTTAATACTGGTTCTAGAAAGTTTGTAAGTAGGCTTTCGCGTTGATGTCTGTTTTTCAGTGTTTCCGTCTAGCTGCCCCGAGAATCACACAAATATTTTACAATTCCTGCCGCCCTGTCTTTTGTATTCTAGAGTGCGTCGCACTATTGTTTCTAAGCTATTTCATTTGTAGGCTGACTGCATTTTCCGAGTATCCTACCGGTGGATCGAAGTCTTCCACCTGCTTTACATACCACTGAGTCAGTGTGACCATTCCATCTTATATCCCCAGGAATTGTGACGCCCATGTTTCCGTATCAGCTGACTGATTCCTGTTGTAACTTATTGATATTGTAATAACATGATAATATACTTTTGTATTTTATGCACAATTTTACATTTCTGAACGTGTAATGAAAGTAGCCAATGTTTGTTCCACTTCTTTATTTTATCGAGTTTGTAGTGAATATTTGTGTAGCTTTTTAGTTTTTCGTACCACAGTTTCTAAAAACGGAACCCTTGTGGGAGCACTTCTTTGTCCACCTGCCTGTCTGTATCCCTGTTCGACTGTTAAGAACCCTTTTTCTCAGGAACGGATATGGATCTCAAGTTCAAATTTATGTCGCGTAGTATGTGCTATGGTTTCTTGGCGGTGTAAAAAACGTAAGCTTCTAAGTAAATGCAATCAAAAGATATGGCCATTTGTGTCACAAATTTTGATACTCGCCAACTTACTGATCAAAACCTACAGAGAACATCCCGTTGATCTAGAATCATAAAATTTGGCTAGCAGCAAGGTTTCACAATGCAAGTAAAGTAAAAAATCGGAAAATTGTTAATTTGTAATTATGTCACAGGGAAAAAATATTGTTGTCATTTGTTATCCGTCTGTCTGACTGTCCATCCTTCTGTTGGGACACCATCTTCTCAGGAAATACGATAAAAATGCGAAATTACAGAAAAATGTAAACTTAAAATTTAAAACTAAAACGTTCTCGAAAGTCTTGGAATTTCCAGGACAGGTATCTTGCTGTGATCTATGTCGATAAGAGGCAAAAATCGTCGAGATTCTACATTCACTTTGTGGATGAACTATCTACAATGTGTTTCAGTTCAGCGGTTATAAATGCTTAGGAGAGGTAGAGTACACCCACACGATGGTAAACCACCCATCAACACATGGTCGTAAAGGCTTTCCTGGTGCGGTAGTGACGACACGAACAGGGTGAGACAACATGTTTATTATACTTAGCACAGCAGAAATCAAAAGATAAGAGGAAAAACAGACA
This sequence comes from Schistocerca nitens, assembly GCF_023898315.1. Lineage (NCBI taxonomy): Eukaryota > Metazoa > Arthropoda > Insecta > Orthoptera > Acrididae > Schistocerca > Schistocerca nitens. The sequence goes on along the minus strand of NC_064615.1, from coordinate 5,353,177 downwards.
ACTATCGTCATCAAAGAACGTTTATAGCATTTGTAGACTTGGAGAAAGCTTTTGATAACGTTGAGGGGAATACTGTCATTCAAATTCTAAAGGTGTCTGTGGTAAAATACAGGGAGCGAAAGGCTATTTACAATTTGTGCAGAAACCAGATGGCGGTTAATAAGAGTCGAGGGGCATGAAAGGGAAGCAGTGGTTGAGAAGGGAGTGAGACAGGGTTGTAGCCTATCCCCGATGTTATTCAACCTGTATATTGAACAAGCAGTAAAGGAAACCAATGAAAAAATTGGAGTAGGAATTAAAGTGCAGGGAGAACAAATAAAAACTTTGAGGTTGCCTGATGACACTGTAATTCTGTCAGAGACAGCAAAGGACTCGGAAGAGCAGCTGAACGGAATGGACAGTGTCTTGAAAGGAGGATATAAGATGAATATCAACAAAAGCAAAACGAGGATAATGGGATGTAGTCAAATTAAATCAGGTGATGCTCAGGTAATTATATTAAGAAATGAAATACTTATTGTAGTAGATGAGTTTTGTTATTTTGGGAAGCAAAGTATCTGATGATGGTCGAAGCATAGAGGATATAAAATGTAGACTGGCAATGATAAGAAAAGCGTTTCCAGAAGAGAAATTTGTTAACATCAAGAATAGATTTAAATCTCAGGAAGTCCTTTCTTAAAGTATTTATATGGGGTGTAGCGGTGTACGGAAGTGAAACATGCGCGACAAACAGTTTAGACAAGAAGGGAATAGGATCTTTTGAAATGTGGTGTTACAGAAGAATGCTGAAGATTAGATGGATAAATCACATAACTAATGAAGAAGTGCTGAACAGAATTGGGGAGAAGACAAATTTGTGGTACAATCTGACTAGAACAAGGGCTCGGTTGGTGGTACACAGTCTAAGGCACCAAGGGATCACCACTTTAGCATTGGAGGGAAGCGTGGAGGGTAAAAATCGTAGAGGAAGACGAAGGGATGAATACAATAAGCAGATTCAGAAGGATGTAGGTTGCAGCGCGTACTCGGGGAGGAAGAGGCTTGCACAGGATAAAGTAGCGTGGAGAGCTGCATCAAATCTGTTTGGACTGAAGACAACAACAAACAACAGCGCAGCAGATGAATCTGCATCATATTGGTTGTAGTTCAGTTTTAGTTATTTCGCCATAAACGATGTACGGAGACCACAGAAAATGGTCGGACGGTGATCTGAAGCTCGGACTTGAAGTTCGCGGGTGCGGGACCTCGCTACTGCACAACCTCTCTCGCTTCGTCGGAGGGAGACAGTTCCCGTTGCTAAGGCGAATGGAATAGTTGCGCGTATCATTTGATGAGGGTGTCGCCAGAGGTTATACTGCCTGTCGGCATGACAGTCGTGACGCGTGCCAGCGGGGCATTTGATCACGACGGCCCTTTACACGTCACCGAGCACCGTGATTGCTTCATTTCAGACGCAACCGCCTCCGTCGGAGTGAGCCAGCCATCGATGTGTTGCTAACAGGGCTCGCAGATTGTTCTAGTGGTGGGACGAAGCACAGTGGCTGCTACCTAGAACTGAAAAAGATGTTAAGTACCTCACTGTTTCGTTACAGGAAGGAAATATCAGCTATGCATACCATAGAACATCTACCGAGAGGCATTTTATCAGCAATCGAGGACCATACTCACAAACAGGTAACTTCCAGAGATCTGAGTGAAGTCTTCGAAAGTGCTGACCACTCTGTTGTGTTCTCTAAACTGTGTACGGCAGAATTTCTGGTAAAAGTTGAAAAACAAAAGAAGCAGGCGGTGAGTTCAGAAAGTCAGGTATGAACGCAATTGACGTTCAACAGAGACTGCCACATGGATCTAAATTAGGACCTTTTCTGTTCCTGGTGCAGATCAGTGGCTTACCGGAAAGTACAAATGTAAAGACTTACATGTATGGGATGATAAAATACATTTGAAAACCTTCTCAACGGTCCGCAGCTCGTGGTCGTGCGGTAGCGTTCTCGCTTCCCACGCCCGGGTTCCCGGGTTCGATTCCCGGCGGGGTCAGGGATTTTCTCTGCCTCGTGATGACTGGGTGTTGTGTGCTGTCCTTAGGTTAGTTAGGTTTAAGTAGTTCTAAGTTCTAGAGGACTGATGACCATAGATGTTAAGTCCCATAGTGCTCAGAGCCATTTGAACCATTTGAACCTTGTCAACGGTATGTATTTGCTGAAAGTGCAGCATCGTGGTTTAATGTAAACAGTGTATTATTAAATGTAAGAAGATCCCAATATGTGTTTCAGTCTTTCCAAGAACGCAGAACAGAAAAAAATGTTAAGTTTTTAGCCATCATATTTGACAAGAAACTAACAAGGAACCTCTAGAGTGAGCACATAATAGTTAGATTATCTAGAGTAATATATTAGCTGATGGGACTGATGTAATCTGTCACGCCGGAATATGTAAGGACAGACCACTTTGCTTACTTCAGGCTAGTTTAAGGCGTGAACGAAAACTCGGGAAGTAGGAAAAATACAAAATGAAATTCTTCTGACTCAGAAGAAGGCAGTCAGAGTAATGGTAAGGATAGATAGCAGAATACATTATAAATCTTGTTCCTTAAGTACAAGATATCGAAAGTAATTATTTTATGTGTTCTCGGTAGTTTTTATTACACACTTGTTGAAATACCTAATTTAGTTATAACATATCAAAGACGGCTGCTCTTGCTACAAAACAGATTAGCAGAAATTAATAATAGCCATTTGTACATGGTAATCAGAATGTATAACAAATTATCTAAACACCCCAAGCATGCCAAACAGATGATGTAAGGTAAGGTTACACGGCTCCTTCTTAGCTAAACCATTTTACTCATCAGAAGAAATTTTGGAAATGTCCAATAGAAGCGTAACAATGTGAAAAAGATTTTCGTAAAATTAATGAGTGTATCGACGAAGTCTCTTGCGTGGACTGTTGGTTAATGACTAATAAAGAATCAAGGCGGCATTCTGCCTCATCTGTTTACAGAGTGCGTTTCGGGACGGAGAGTAGAACTGTTGGTTTTCATTACAGGTTAGGTACACTGACTGTACTTAGTCACTTTAGTGTTCGTTATAGCAGTATAAAGCAAATACGTAGGCAGACACACTCTGGCCTTGATGTTGACTCACATTAAAGTACCCAATGATATCTCATGCTTCTAAAACAATGACATTTCGGGCAACAATCAGCGTAACTCTGAAACGCTTCCTGACGCCATGGCTTTTCAGCGTAAATAACAGTACCCTTGACTTTCCCATTAGGTTTCTTAAGGTTCTGCGCACTATGTACCTACTTTCAAACGATTTCACAGAGTAACATCTTTCAACCCCGTATAATTCTCGAGTTAAAGCTACATTCAATAGGTGACGTAGTAACTTAGTATCGTTTAAAATTTAATGGTATTTTCATACAAACAGGTTCATTAGAAAAGGATAAATTTGAGAATTTGAAAAGTGGAACGTTTAAAGATCCACTCCATGGTAATAAACGTAAAATGTCCTTTTTAATAGATCATACGTTGTGAAACAGCGCAAAATTAAACACAAGTTCAACAGCCACTCGCGTATTTCTATTAGGGACGTTTTACTGATACATTTGAGGAAATTTCCTCATTGGAAAGCAGTTATTCTTTCTTCGTTTGTTTCTTCCGTCTGGAGAGTGTAAAGAAACGTGCATTGCGTGGTTAAAACAAAGTTTTAAGTGCGCTGAAATAATAATAAAAGAATTTCATAAGCTACCAAGAATCATTTAGACGTCCTAATTCTGCTGAAGTAATTCATTTGAAACATTTGAGAGAATAGTTTCACGAACCGGATAGCTATTATTCATGTTTTAGTGGTCTCGTATCTGTAGTTTGCATTCCTCATTTTTTGTTCTGCTCTCCTTAGATTTTCCTACCTATTTTCAGAAGTGTTTTTCCATTCAAATAACTCCGCAGTCTAGAAATTTTATATCTAGTATATTTTTAATCTCATTCGAGTCTTGTTCTATGCATCTGAGATTAAAGCTGAAAAATGTATGACAAAGAGCTGTCAGAGAACCTCGCCTTCAGGTGCAGGAAAGCTGATATTTATCGCTGCGTCAGAACGGGTTCACGACAATACAATAATTCGGTAAACCTTCCGTCTTAAAAAGAACTGATTTCCTAAAATTTGCTTACAATGGAGTCTTGCTCTCGTTTCAGGTTACGAACTGATGAAAGAAAGCTGGTCATGTTTTATTCATTCTTACGTAATTTATATTTGGACGGAGCTCTGACACAAGTATTGCAAGAAAAGGCATTTCACTGGTGGTTTCGGCATCACAGCGGCGTTGTAACGTTACTTTACCTGAACCTAAGGTCCTTCTGTATTGGTTTCCCGATTAAAGTCAGCATCAGGGCCATTCCAGAAGAGCATCAAATTTTAAGTTTTCGGCGGCAGTATCTTCATTAGGTTCCCGCAGTCGACAAGAAGGAAGGGTAGAATCGGTCGTAGCTTTGTGGAAACAAACTCCCTGGCATTCAACTGAAGTGTCTTAGGGAACCTCTAGGTGTTTCTGAGGCTGAAACGTTTACACGAAAATAAAGTGAGCGTGGTGAATATATTTAGTCGTTATGGCCTTTCGTGGTACTCTCATGCTGCACATTCAGCTCGAAAAAAAAAAAAAAAGAAAAGATTTCCATAGCTAAAAACTGAATATCTTGCAAGAATAGTACATATCAGGCAATGGCTGTTACAAACAGACGTGCGATATGGTCTTCGTGCATTGTTAATATTATTAAATATAAGGGGCAGTCAAATGAAAACGAGACAGATAGAGAAAAAGTAGGTTAACTGTTTATTATTTCAAGAGTAAACGCCATAACTGCCCATTCATTTATCCTGCTGTGAGACAAGACCTTCAGTGCTTTCATGGAAAAATGTTTGCGCTTGCGTATGGAACCATGATTGCACCCAGGCGTGATCTCTTCGTCCGAAGCAAACTGACGGCCACGAATTTCTTTCTTCAGGACTCCAGAAATACGAAAATTGCCTGGGGAAAGGTCGGGACTGTATGAGGGCTTCCCAGCGAATCAACCTTGGCAACATGTGGGCGTGCCCAAGCATCCCCCATACAATCCTGATCCCTGCACAGACGATTTCCGTATTTTTGGAGCCCTGATGAGGGACATTCGTGGTCGTCGATTGCTCCGAAGAGATGCACCGCTGGGTACAATCATGATTGAGCAGGCGACCGCAAACATTTTTCTGTGAAGGCATTTACCATATTGTCTCACAGTGGCATGAATGTAGGAACAGTTATGGCGACTACTTTTGAAATAATAAACAGTTAACTTATTTTTTTCCATCTGTCTCGTTTTCATTTGACTGCCCCTTATACAAAACAGTTATGCAGTGGCCGTCAGTTACATAGCATCTTTTAATCTGATCCGTTGTTATTGTTCTGTCGGAATAGTTAAAGTATTCCCGACTTGTTTTACGTTTTCCATGTTTAGAGGACCTAACAGTGACTAAGAGGAAGAAAGATATCAGTTTAATATCTCGTCATCTTCTGGGTCACTAAGGACGGTACAGTGACGGAGAAGAAAATACGCTAAATACGCAGGTCTACTGTTTTCAGACCATCTGAATGACAGTCTACTCACTTTTCTAGTAAAATATATTCTTGTTACTTCACGAAGCAGTCCTCTTTAGTATAAGCGTCGGCTACCAGAACATCGCAAATGTCATATCCAATATGTTTTATGTCACTCTCAGGGTTTCACTAGATCGATTAGACCGCTTGCTTGAAATGCGACCAAGTCAGTAAGAAGTTCGTGCTAAGAATCCTGACGTCACGGCAACAGTAAATCCGATCACTTCTTTTGATTCACGGCCGCTAAGCCCTCGTCGGCTAGGCTGTTGCCAGCTCAGTATGGGAAGAAAGCGTTACACACACTGTCGCTTTCAGCAAAGGAAACGCGCCCCGTCTGATAAATGTCCTTGTTACCAGTAATGGTAATCGCATTAGCCTCTCGCGGCCTCGCCTCTGCCAACGCTATGATCGGGCTGTTTATCTCGTTTATGTATCCAGCGCAATTTCTGAAGGCACGCGCAATGGCCGACGTCGTGAAATTTAATAGGTCTGAAGGGAAAATTTAGGCGAGCGCACGGTCAGTTCTAAGCCGCGTCTCTAAATGCACCACTTTGTTTAGCTGACGACTTTATTAGAGGAACGTTTGCCTGTAAGGGAGCTACGGTAACGCTGCTTCCAGTGGACGTCAGTGAATGCCTGTACCGTGCCGATATTTTCCTGCATCGAATGACAGGATCTCCACCGCATCGGAATTTGTGTGCGTATTTAGTTAATGTGATCTTTGTCTCGCTAGCACGTGTGTAAGGAATGGAGTAAATATCCAGGTCAACCGCAACGTGTATTTGTAGAAAACGAACCTGAAGATGGTGTGAGCCCACAAAGCAGCTGTGGCAGACGTTATTTTTCATGACTTGGGTGTGACAGAAATGGAGTAACTAGCAGGGGCAACTGAAAGGACGTTAAATGGAGAGGAATTATTTGTAACGAGAGAGAGCCTGTTATCTAAATAGCTGTGGCACCGATAGTTTTTGTTTTAGAGCCGGCTACTTCGATCGCGTAGACTGTACTGCCTACACAGATTCTTTTTTTTCTAATCGAATTTTTATGTTGTTCACAAATTGCAACACCTTCGAAACTTTTCAAGCTAATTAAGGCCATAGAAACGTGGTCTTTTCCGAACGTGCTTCTGACCAAAAAGCGATTCTGCTAGCTGAAGTCCAAGGTGTTTCTTAATCATGCCTTCTGCGTTCTTGTGGTGATATTTCCACTGAAACTTTCATCTCTAAACACATTTCTTTGTCTCTAATGCAAATGTATCATAGTCATGCAGGTGCCAAGCGACCATTATTGATGGTTGTGGTCGAACATCCGAGGGGGGGGGGGGGGTGGAGCATACAGGCTACCTGTGTCGCAATAGTAAGTCAAACATCAGGTAGGGAATGACTATATTGGTCAAATGATGCGTTTCGGAATTTATCCATCATCAGATATCCAGCAGCGATCGATGGCGTTTCCAGTTGTATACGAAAGAAACATTTGTAGAGTTTCGAAAAATCCTTTCGTAAATGACACCCATAGCATGAGATGAACACCCTCTCCAAATTTCAGGTTTGAGATGGGCGACGATGAGGCAGTCCGTCAGCCAGGACATTGTCTTTTACAAGTGTATGGATTTTCTACCGCCACCTAGCTCGAGTTAAGTGATATTTTTAGTCGTATTTAGGGACACAGTTCTACGGGATTTGTGAAATAATTTGTTTGTTCCTGGTATCGTTTTACAGTGTTTTGGACAACCGTTGCATAACTTTGGTCTCTTCTTCGATATATTATTTAGAGTCTTTAGTGTACAGTCTTTAGCTGCTGTTTCATATTGTGTGTATATCTGTTAACTGTCCATATATTTTTGAGGATCACTTATGTTTCTTCCCGGCATTTCTTTCACGTATAACGCACTCATTACTTATTTTCGTTTATTTATTTATTTTATACTTGCATATATTTATAAATATTTTTATGTTATGCACAGTTAATGTCCAAAAAATAATTTTCTTTTAAACTAATTTCCACTGTCGATTGGCAATGGTTCTTCTTACTTAGCAAAGCACGATCGTCACAAAACTTGGTGTGTTGAGAAAGGTTGACTATTGAGTTCCTGTGAAGTCTAATGCTGTATATTATTGTATTTCATCTTCTAATAAAACAAGATTGCAGCCTGTGTCACGTGAGATATGGAGCTGCGTGGATTAGTACAATTTCACATTAATTTGCCTTTCGTCACAAACATGCATTTGCAGTGCAACCCAACCACTCTGTGGGCAAGTAGCTAGTTCCTAACCGCAATTGTGCGCCCAAGAAAACATTTGACGCGTTGTTTTCAGGAGTTCATGCTCCCTAAACCTGGTAGTTTTTTTTCTTACCGGTAACGACCACAACTACCATCGCACCTCGTAATTCTCAAGCATTTATTTATATATAGACAGCAAAAAATTGCTGCAATTTTGGGTGATAGAGAGTTCGTAACTGTACAACGAGCCATAAGACAACCAATACTTAATGCTGTGTGTAATTTATTTCTTTGGAGAATAAGGCACTATGCGTTTCGACCCCCCGCCACTCGTTAGACAAACGTTCAGAGAATAATGATGTAGTACGTATTGTGATGGTTGCTTTATGATGAACCGAGGCTCGAAACGCATAGCGATAAGTTTTATACAGTAATAAATTACAAAGTACGCACAGCATAAAACAAGACTTGTTTCATGGGTGGTAAAAACTTAAGTACCAAACTCTTTTCGACATCTACAAAATCATTTGGCCGGTGTGTCTTCCTCTATGAAAACACACTTTATAACGTTTTTTATCTTCTCAGAGTTAGTGGTTCAAATGTTGAATCTGTAATGTGTCCCTTTTCCTGTAAATAGTTGTACATGTCTAAGTAGAAATATTTAAAATGTTAGATGGCAGTTATGGTAACGGACACCACACTTGGCGCCTGCTTAAACGGTTCGTGTAGATTATAATGCAGCAGGATCAGGAACACCTGGTAGGCTTGCCGATCAGATCGTTTTACAGAGATTACACGTGGGATGCTTCTCGATGGACATTTAATAGCGGGTTCGGGGCTTACGGCATTAACTGCATTCCTGTACAATGGACCATGGAAGCTCCTCAGACCTTCTGAAAACAAAGGGCTGCCATCAGCTGTTAGCTGACGATCCCCACCGAGATTGGAGCTGTTCCACACTGGCGAAGCATCTTTTCCTTGCTAACAACGTTCTGAAAATTCCACCCTAGCCAGTAGTTTGCAGTCTGCGCTTTAGTTTTGACGTCACCTTAGGTTGTGCTCCTAAACAGATTACGGGGGGTTGGAGTGCTTGGCAGCAGGCGGAAGTTCTTCCCCGCCTATCTGCACGGCGATGGGCTAGAGACCGATAATTACGGTTTATCATGGCGGACGTAGGAGATCCGATCTGTGATTTACGTCTCTTTCACAGATAAGTCTGGGACAGAGAGCTCGCAGCTCAGCCGGATGTGGGCTATTGAGCTTCCGGTGCTGGCGGCTGTGCATAATTCTCCAGACGTCACAACAACCAGGAGTGCAAGTCATATGTTTATGTAGCCTTTGACGACGACATTATCAGGTTTCTCCCCCTTCCTCCAGTAGACTTCTCTTTGTGGTCGACGACTTGTCCCACTCTCGCTAGGTGATCAAACGTGTAACTTAAGTCATCTGGACGGGAAGAATTATCGCATTCTCGCTACAGGTTTATAACTCGCGCCTACAGTCTCGAACCGAGCGACCGCTACGGTCGCAGGTTCGAATCCTGCCTCGGGCATGGCTGTGTGTGATGTCCTTAGGTTAGTTAGGTTTAATTAGTTCTAAGTTCTAGGTGACTGATGACCTCAGAAGTTAAGTCGCATAGTGCTCAGGGCCATTTGTAACTCGCGCCCATTTCAGACAACACCGTCTTTTGCTACCTTTCGACGTAATACGTGTACAGCGAAGGCAAGCACTTTTTGTTACCGTTCCCTAATCCGAGCTTGTGCTCCGTCTCTAATGACCTTGTTGTCGACGGGACGTTAGACACTAATTTCCTCCTCCTCCCGGGTTGGGGATTTCTTCCGCCCGGGCACAGACTGTTTGTGTTGTCCACATCATTTCACCATCATTCGTGAAAGTGGCGAGCTTAGACTGTGTATAGATTGGGAATTGGTATGGCTGTTGATATACACGCAGTTGAGCGCCCCAGAAACCAAAGTTCATCATCATCATGATCATGCACTTCCTCCACTCGTAATTACAAAAGAGTGCAAGAGAATGGATGGACGGAATTAGATCCCAAAGTCGCCAACTTTCATCTGTTGCAGGATGATAGAACACATTTTAAACGTTCCTGGAAAAATGTATTTGATTTACTTTTAATTCGAGTGTGTTATTATGTTTACAAATGAACTTGAGAATGAGCAAAGCTCGAGACAAGGTAAGTGCTCAGTAAAGCTCGATTTTTAAAATATTCGCCCGGACAACCGCACATCTTAAAGCGCCGCTTGCGGGAGGAAAGTAATAGCTCCAGATCGAATCCTCCGGTTTCTCAACTTCCACTGCGTGAATATCAGGCTGTAGCCCAAGTCCCACCTCAGGTTCACGATTCGCAAATGTTTATAAAACTTTTTCCGGTTTTGGGGTACACATAATCCGTCCCGGGGGGGGGGGGGGGGGCGTCCGGCCATCGCTTAAAATTAACCATGCCAAACCCGTCAATAACCGCGCCGCTGCGACACAAAGGCACGAGAAAAAAGTGCGTATTAAAATTATACGGAAGAGAAGTGTCTGTTGTTTTAAAAGTACGATACAATGTTCTTCGGACATGCGTGCGTATGCGAAGGAACACAGCAGCACAGGTTTTAATAACACTGGCACTGTCATTTCGTATTTATTCGCCAACACCAGGCCCTCGACACTCAATAAAGTTACCTTCGTGGACGGGAACATACTTGATGTACAAATGCACACTGTGACACAAGGACGACGACGTACAGAAGTCTGTCTGTGATTCATGCACGGATATCCGAAGTCGTTAATGCGACCGTTCGCAAAAACCGGGAAATCTGGGCTCCAGTCACGGTCTGGCACAAATTCTCACTGCTCTCATTCCAATACACAGCCGATGGTGGATCATATTCTCATCCGCGAATACATTTCCCGTATTTAAAATAATACCAGGTGTACCGGTATGAAATGAGCGTTAAGATACAAATGTGTCGATAGGGAACATTTGTTGTGAACGAGCCTTAATTTTTTTTTTGTTTGGTCGGTATGGCATCTCTCAAAGATATTTAGTATACATGAAGTCATGGAACAGACAACATCATATGGATTCATCGTGTTAACAATGTCGAATTTTGTACCAGAAAGTGATGATTTGCGGAAAGCATTAATTTTTTGTTTTCGTTTGAAAAAAAGTGCTGCAGAGTCGCATCGAATGCTTGTCGAGGCATATGGTGATCATGCTCTATCAGAAGCAACATGCAAAAGATGGTTTCAACGGTTCAGAAATAATGATTTTGATGTAAGAAATGAAGAACGTGGAAGACCAAAAAAAGTTCGAAGACGCCGAATTGCAAGCAATATTGGATGAAGATGATACTTTGAGTAAGAAGCAAATGACAGCAATGCTAAATGTTGCAGAACAAACAATTTCTGACCGTTTGAAAACTATGGGAAAGATCCAAAAGTGTGGAAAATGGGTGCCACATGAATTGAATGAAAGACGATGGAAAACCGAAAAACCATTTGTCAAATTTTGCTTCAAAAACATGAAAGAAAATCAATTTTGCATCGAATTGTTACTGGCGATGAAAAATGGATTTATTTTAAGAATCCTAAACGGGAAAAATCATGGATTAATCCGGAACAACCATCAACATCGACTGCAAAACGAGATCGATTGGGCAAGAAGACAATGCTCTGGTTTTGGTGGGATCAGAAAGGTGCGCTGTATTATGAGCTTCTAAAATCCGGTGAAACTGTGAATACTAATGGCTACAGAGAACAAATGATCAATTTGAACTATGCACTGATTGAAAAAAGACCAGAATGGGCCAGAAGACATGGCAAAAGTAATTTTTTTTACACGACAATGCACCTGCACACATGGCAAAACTGGTTCAGGATACAATCAAAACTCATGGCTGGAAGCTGCTCCAGTGGTCTCGCGGTTGTAGGCGCGCAGTCCGGAACCGTGTGACTGCTACGGTCGCAGGTTCGAATCCTGCCTCGGGCATGGATGTGTGTGATGTCCTTAGGTTAGTTAGGTTTAAGTAGTTCTAAGTTCTAGGGGACTAATGACCTCAGCAGTTGAGTCCCATAGTGCTCAGAGCCATTTGAACCATTTTTTTGAAGCTGCTCCCCACCCGCCGTATTTACCAGACTTGTCCCCTACCGACTACCATTTGTTTTCATTAATGGGACACGCATTGGCTGAGGAACACTTCGATTGCTACGAAGAAGTCGAAAATTGGGTGTCTGATTGGTTTGCTTCTAAAGACGAATATTTCTATAGGTGTGGTGTCCACAAATTGCCAGAAAGGTGGTCAAAATGGATAGAAAGCAATGGTCAGTACTTTGAATAAGATGTTTTTACTTTTCAATTCAAAATTAGTGTTTCATTTTCACAAAAAAAAAACGCTCATTTCATACCGGTACACCTGGTAGCTAAGTGCGAACGATCTTTTCTTCCAGTTCATCGAGACTTTCGTAGCCTCGCAGAAGAAATCAGTTCAGGTAGAATGGAAACAGCATTCGCTTCCGGTGTATGGGAACAGTAGAAGACATTCCCCGAAGCTTAAATGTTGTAGCAGTGGCAGTCCGTTATCCTGCCTTTACAATCGCTATTCTTAGCATCTTGATAATCTCTTCCAAGAAAATAGCTCTCTCTTTCTCTCTCTCTCTCCCTCTCTCTGTCTCTAAAGTGTAGGCTTATAAGCACTCTCTTACTCAAACGTACTGGAAGAGAGACAGAGAGAGACAATGCCTAATCGCCAAGTCTGCGTAACGAAAGCGGCATCGGAGGGCAGGACGCGGTTGTTAAAATGCCGTAAGAAAGCATTCGCTGCGGGAATGCAAATGGCGGCCCGCAGGCCGGCAACACTTGCCGGTGTTTTATGGAGTTTCCGAGCAAACAATAAGCGGCTGTGGCTTTTATTACCGATCGGTCGCGGCGCGTCTGCCCGTAATGGGGCGGCCGGCCCCTCGAGATGGCGGCGGCCGGCGGCCCACACTTACCACACTTACCGCCCGGAGACCACGGCTTCCGCCGCGGGAGACGACCGCTTGCAATGCAGGCCTGGAAAAAAAAAATTAAAAAAGAAGCAGTGAGGGCGGCTGTAGCCGCAACACTGATGACAGGTTATTAAAGTCGGTTGCAACTTTGCGGATCCATCTCGCCAAATTACGGAACGATGTCAGAGCTTGCGACCACGCTAAGTTAATAGTAGCGAGAGTAAGACGCAAAAAGTAGTTACTTGTGAGAAGCTGTGACACCAAACAGTGACCATTACTCCCGCCTGAGCAAGTCTTCGAGGGGCGGTCTATAAGAAGTTCACTACTCGCCATTAAAATTGCTACACCATCGAGATGACGTACTACAGACGCGAAGTTTAACCGACAGGAAGAAGATGCTGTGATATGCAAATGATTAGCTTTTCAGAGCATTCACACAGGGTTGGCGCCGGTGGCGACACCTACAACGTGCTGACATGAGGAAAGTATCCGACCGGTTTCTCATACACAAACAGCAGTTGACCGGCGTTGCCTGGTGAAACTTTGTCGTGATGGCTCGTGTAAGGAGGAGAAATGCGTACCATCACGTTTCCGACGTTGATAAAGGTCGGATTGTAGCCTATCGCGATTGCGTTTTATCGTATCACGACGGTGGTCGAGATCCAATGACTGTTAGCAGAATATGGAATCGGTGGGTTCAGGCGGGTAATACGGAACGCCGTGCTGCATCCCAACGGCCTCGTATCACTAGCAGTCGAGATGACAGGCATCTTATGCGCATGGCTGTAACGGATCGTGCAGCCACATTTCGATCCCTGAGTCAACAGATGGGGACGTTTTCAAGACAACAACCATCTGCACGAACAGTTCGACGACGTTTGCAGCAGCATGGACTATCAGCTCGGAGACCGTGGCTGCGGTTACCCTTGACGCTGCATGGCAGGCAGGAGCGCCTGCGATGGTGTACTCGAAGACGAACCTTGGTGCACGAATGGCAAGACGTCATTTTTTCGGATGAATCGAGGTTCTGGTTACAGCATCATGATGGTCGCATCCGTGTTTGGCGACATCGCGGTGAACGCACATTGGAAGCGTGTATTCGTCATCGCCATACTGGTGTATCACCCGGCGTGATGGTATGGGGTGCCATTGGTTACACGTCTCGGACACCTTTTGTTCGCATTGACGGCACTTTGAACAGTGGACGTTACATTTCAGATATGTTACGACCCGTGGCTCTACCCTTCATTCGATCCCTGCGAAACCCTACATTTCAGCAGGATAATGCACGACCGCATGTTGCAGGTCCTGTACGGGCCTTTCTGGATACAGAAAATGTTCTACTGCTGCCCTGGCCAGCACATTCTCCAGATCTCTCACCAACTGAAAACGTCTGGTCAATGGTGACCGAGCAACTGCCTCGTCACAATAGACCAGTCACTACTTATGATGAACTGTGGTATCGTGTTGAAGCAGCATGGACAGCTGTACCTGTGCACGCCATCCAAGCTCTGTTCGACTCAATGCCCAGGCGTATCAAGCCGTTCTTACGGCCAGAGGTGGTTGTTCTGGGTAATGATTTCTCAGGATCTATGCACCCAAATTGCGTGAAAATTTATCACGTGTCAGTTCTAGTATAATATATTTGTCCAATGAATACCCTTGCATTTCTTCTTGGTGTAGCAATTTTAATGGCCAGTAGTGTAATCCAGCGATTTCTTTTCTTTTTCTTTTTTTTGAGAGCAGCTTGGTTTTATTCAAGATTTCAGTAGAGCATATTATTCCCCAGTCTTTTGGCTACAAAACCGTATCTTTTTTTTTTTTCAACAAAATCTCCGTTCAGTGGAGCGGCTTTACACCACCTTACTGGGAGTGTATGTATGCCCGCCCTCATGGTGGCAGTCTGCTGGTCGACGTCGCAGGCAATGGGTTGCTGCATCAATATCCTCCCCGCCACACACTTACGGCTTGCCGCAGAGCGCATCCTTCATTCGGCCAAACAGATGGAAACCGTTATCTGCGGTCTTGTGTTAGGTGCAGAGGAAACCCGGCGGGCACACACCTCTGGACGAGTGTGTGAGCAGCAGACGTCCACTTGCACAGCCAGCTATCTGGTCGTGATCCGTCCATCACCTCGCGTCCCCACTTTCCAACACTGCAGGAGTTACGGCTGGCCGGAACGCGGGAAAACGGCCACGTTTGCGCGACCTTGTTATAATGATGACAGACTCGTAGCCCAATGACTTACGGTGCTTTTGTTCACTGCCAGGACTCCGTAGACATCCTGCAAGCGCCAGTGAATATCTTGGAGGCTCCGGGTTTTCATCAAAAGAAACTCAGTGACGGCTCTCTGCTTGGAACACACCTCCGTGACGGACGCCATTTTCACACTTCCGTTACGGACGCCATTTTCAAGGCTACGTACAGCTTCGCCACCTACCATAACTTAATGAAACTATAGTGACAGAAGCGAGAATATTTCACGATGCCCAAGAAAAAATGTGTTGCATTATTTATTGAACGCACTTCGTAGTCACCGTAAATTTCAGTTTGTTCGTTAGAACTAACTTGACTACAGCGAGATCTTGTTGGTTAAGTTGCAGTGCCACTAAGCTGGCGGCGTAATTGTTGAAGGTCAGATGACGATGAAAGAATTCAGAAAATAAAAGCAAACACCACGGGATTTCGGTTAACTCCTAACTCCTACTAACATATTCCTTCAGTGGACTAACAGGTAACAAGGCAGACAGTTGAGTTACGGCGCAAGACATCACCTGCTAAAACCTTAAGTATTCTCTTACGAAACAAGTGGCCAGCCAGTTAAGGATCGACTCCACGCATGGTCACGGTGGGGAGGACAGGAAAAGGGTCGAGTGAAAACTTTTTAGGAAGATAAACAAGCAGTAGCTATAAAATTTCTAATGTTTGTGGTTAATTGTTAATAATTTCCTTGTTGGTATGAACAGGGTGTCCCAGGAGGAATGGTCAATATTAAGTGATATGTGAGGAATGATCATTCGAAGCAAAAAATCTGGTAAACATGGGCTCTAAAATGCATACCTTAAGTGCATTGGCCACTTCTTCATCTTAAATAATATGAGACAAATCTCTTTTACTGCAGCCTCTTTGCTTTCCATATTTTGGGAGGAGGCAGTATGGACCAAAATAAGAAAAAATGTCTAGTAAAAATGGGCTCTAAAGTCCATAACTCAATAGCTACGAGCAGATGTTTGTCTTTGCTATGTGAAACACAACTCAGCGACTGCACAAGTGCTAGTAGATCCAAAGGTACACCTTTTAGAGCCCATGTTTTCTGAACATTTTTTCTTGTCATGTCCATACTACCTCCTCTCAAAATACGGAAAGCGAAGAGCGTGCAGTAGCAGGGGTTTGTTTCACATGAAGAAGTGCTCAGGGCTCCTACGATACGAGTATGTATCTTAGAGGCCATGTTTTGCAGGCTTTTTTGCTTCGAATGAATGTTCCTGTCAAATCCGGTTCTCCATGAGAGAAGATGTTGGTGCTGGTTGTACTTTCTTGCACCAGAAGTACTTCGCAAGTAAAGTGAGAACTTTGGCGGATGGTGTGTGGAGCAGTGGTGACGTGGTTGGCCGGCAATGGAGTTACGCATGTTATAAGAGGATTCGTGTTGAACGTGAAGGCGTGGTTATTGGAGTAACTGAGAATCTCAGACCGAGATTAGGACACGACGATATTGCTTATTTAGTATGAAGCTAATGTAGCAGCGAGTGGATATTTCCAAAGTAAATTTAGTCCGGAGAAGTTCAGGGAGCGGGTGTGGAACAGTGAGATAGGTGATCTGCGATGGAGTTGCGGATATAACTTGGTTTGAGAGAAGAGGCGGTATTAGAGTTGCGTTCTACCAAAACAACGTTTCGCTAGTTTCGGTGTAATACATAAATGGCGTAGTATTACCGGTAATACTAGCAGCGTTTGCAGGGAAAGAAACGTAATTGAATGTATGTGAGATAAACTGGGAGCCGACGACTCTCTTTGGTTTTTCTTTGTTTATTTGTTTTGCATATAGTTAGAACAGCACATCGGTCAGTGTTAGTCCATTGCGTATTTTATGTCCTTATAAAATACAAATTGCATTTTGTAAAATTAATTGATCCGCATAACTTCTTACGCTTTTGTGTAATCAAATTAATTACTTTTGATGCAAGTACCGTTTACATATTCAAATCACAGATGTAGCCAAACATCTATATAATTATTGTGGTTATCTCGTACTCAATGGAACATTCTTTGTCATGAACAAAGGCGGAAGTTTCCTGTTATTATAGATAAACGCGGATGGTTTATGAATAGGAGAAACATGTTTTCTATAAACTGGACGAAGTATTGAAGTGATTTTTGATATGGTTTCGTTTTGCGTTTATTTATTTATTTATTTATTTTTTTACTTTACCTTCTGTCAGCAAATCGCATTTCTAGCACTATATGATTTATTTTTATTTTTTTTATTTTTACTACAACAGCCCCCTCTGTTTCACGTTACAGATCAACAATTTACGAATAAAAAAGGAATTAAACATTGACAGATTCAATTTTGTTATAAACACTGTTTACTTTTAAGTAACAGGTTACGCGCCCCTTTATACAACCTCACCCAGTTTCTAGACGGTTCAGCGTTTCCAGTTTCTGGGGCAGTATAATGAGGGACTGATCATATACGCAAAGAAAGCGATCCAAATGAGGTAACGCCCGATAGGTATGCAACACACGAAACGTATGGGTAACGTGGTTACGACCTTAACTGACCAATGCTAATATGAAAAGTACCGTAGTCTGCACTTATTTACGATAGTGTATAGTAGCTTACGGTAGTTTTACAACTCTAGGCAGTATGTATCTATTCCGGTTAAGGTTATTTGGGATGGAAGCGTGGGGGAGTAGCTCTGAAATGGGTAATAGAAGGAAACACCTATTGTAGTTGGTGAGATATGTAATTAATAGGATGGGCCTTTCTACCTGACAGTTGGGAGTCAGTCTTTAGCTTGGAGAGGCAGAGAGGAAGGCGCATGTGTGTTTGGGGTGACGTATCTGAATGGATGTTCTACACTTAGGCGACAAAAGGCATGGGATAACGACAGGCGTATATACAGACGGTGGCAGTATCGCATACACAAGGTGTAAAAGGGCAGCGTGTTGGTGGAGCTGTCATTTGTTCCCAGGTGATTCGTGTGAAAAGGTTTCCCACGTGATTATGGACCCACGACTAGGATTAACAGTCTTTAAAGCTGGAATGGTAGTTAGAGCTAGACGCATGGGACATTGAGTTTCGGAAATTGTTAGGGTAGCAGAGGTTGAAAATACCGCTACAGCCGTAAAGTTCTTTTATTATCACGCGACCGGTTTCGGGCTCTTATAGCCCATCTTCAGGTGTCGTAACTTGGTGCACTCGGGGGTCACAGCACCAAGTTACGAGATCTGAAGATGGGCGTATAAGAGACCGAAACCGGTCGCATAATAATAGAAGAACTTTTCAACTGTAGTGGTATTTACAGCCTCCGGTACAATGCTCAGTTGAGGATGTTCCTCCAGCAGGATTGTTTGTTAATTGTTTCATTCAATATTCCGAGATCCACAGTATCAAGGATGTGCCGAGAATGCCAGATTTCAGAGATTACCTCTCACCACAGACAACGCAGTGGCCGACAGTATTCACTTAACGACCGAGAGCAGCGGCGTTTGCCTAGAGTTGTCAGTCGCAGAAATCAGTGAGGAACGTATGACGAGCTGAGCCTGTAGGACAGTGCAATGAACTTTGGCATTAATGGGCTGTGGTAGCAGACGACCAACGCGAGCGCCGCTGCTAACAGCAGTGACTGTATCGATTGGACCCAAGACGACTGGAATACCATTGCTTGGTCAAATGAATCCAGATTTCAGGCGGCAACAGCTGACCGTACGGTTCGAGTTTGGCGCAGACCCCACGAAGCCGAGGATCCGAGTTGTCAACGAGGCAGTGTGTGTAAGCTGCTGGTGGGTCCACAGCGGCGTGGGCTGTGTTCACATCGAATGGACTGGGCTCTCTGGCCCGGCTGAAGCGACCATTGACTCGAAATGGTTGTATTGGGCTGCTGAGAGACTATTTGCGCCCATTCGTAGACTTCATGTTTCCAAAGAACGATGGATGTCATTACACCACGTGACCGGGCCACAGTCGTTCGCAATTGGTTTGAAGAACTTTCTGGACAATTCGAGCGAATGATTTGGCCACCCGAATCTCCAGGCATGGGACATATTGGAGAGGTCAGTTGGTGCAGTAAATACTGCTCCCGCAACATTTTCGCAATTATGGACGGACGCCCTTGCCGCAGTGGATACGCCGGTTCCCGTCAGATCACCGAAGTTAAGCGCCGTCGGGCGTGGTCGGCACTTGGATGGGTGACCATCCAGGCCGCCGTGCGCTGTTGCCATTTTTCGGCGTGCACTCAGCCTCGTGATGCCAATTGAGGAGCTACTCGACCGAATAGTAGCGGCTTCGCTCAAGAATACCATCATAACGACCGGGAGAGCGGTGTGCTGACCCCATGCCCCTCCTATCCGCATCCTCGACTGAGGATGACACGGCGGTCGGATGGTGCCGGTAGGCCACTCGTGGCCTGAAGACGGAGTGCTTTTATGGACGGCTGTAGAGGCAGCGTGGCTCAGTATTTCTGCAGGGGACTTGCAACTACTTGAGAAATCTATGCCTGGTCGAGTTGCTGCACTGTGTCGGGTAGAAGATCCGACGCGATATTAGAACGTATTCCACGACTTTTGTCACCTTGCATGGGGGCTTAATTAATATATAATGAAAATAATTTTAATTTTTTGCTTTAGTAGCTGACTGTTCGATTACGAAGTCTCGTAACGGTTGGCCCTGACTAGTATTATTACGCAATCTGACTGCTAGAACAACAACAAAGAATGAAATGGAAATTTTCATTAACACAATTAATTAATTAAGTCCCCAGCAACTATAAAACCTACGAAACCAAAGCACAAGTGTAACTGTTCTGCGTGTGGAAGTATAACTCAACGTACGCATCTGGCACGGTTCTTCTTCAATAACACAAGAAATTTTAAATATCATTTATACTGAATTAATTAAAGAAAATAAAAATACCATAATTACTCAAGAAAACCAGAATTACACTCTAATACAAGAACACAAGCCAGATGCTTTGTTGACTGAACCTGTAATGACGCATTATTTAAAACATGGAAATAATGAAAAATAAATCAAGTTTCGTTACCTTCATATATTGACCAAAATCACTCTAATCATTACAATATATCTCCACACCGACTCGCTATTACCACATCTCAACAAGAACTTTTCAGTATCACATCTCAGCAAGCACTCTCTACTAGCACATCTGAACACGAACTGACTACTACGAGTCCTGGACAAGCACTGCCCACTACGAGTTCTCAATAATCACTGCCAGTGGAGGCGGCGGAACAATGCTCTCTAGCGATCTCTGGCACTGTGGCTCAGTGTAGCCACCTTTCAACCTCTCTGTGTAGTGCACGGATTTCGACCCAGTCCCGCAAACAGGTAATCAGAGTTTTAACCGTTCGTCCAGTGGTGAGACAGGGCAGTGCTGGGAACGTTGTAGTCGGCGTTCTGGAGCGGCTGTTACACGGCGGCAGGAGCGGAGAGCCTCGGCTCCGGCTGCAGCTTCGATTGGAAGAACCGGCGCAGGTGCGGCGGCCTGCCGGTAGCCGGTGGTAGCCGGTGGCTGGTGACGGCGGCGGCTCCTCGCCCCGGGGGACGGCTCAGAGGCGTAACGCGGAACCGCGCCGAGTCACCAACCAACCTGTCGCAAGCCTGCAGCAGTCCACCGTGGGGTCCGGCGCTGCCGCGCCCCGCAAATTGCACACGCCGAGCTGTAAACCCCCGCTGCGCCGCGGTAATTACGCACCGGAGCGCGAGTCTCTTCTGATTTATGTCTCCTTTTATCGCTACCGGCATTTTCGTGAGCACGCAAACGCTGGAAGTAAGACCAATTTGTCACTCTGTATTTGGGGCCTGTATAAATGCAGTCTCCGCGTGGACTGGAACGTCAGGATTTTATAATCGCCTGTGATGAAACTTGATTGCGGTCAAATGCTACTGCGCGAAAATTGATTTACGTAATACCGTCGCAGGGGAACAGCTGCATATAGCTGGAAGTTGAATGACTTAGTGATCTGTTTGGATTCGAGACATACGCTGATGACAGAGAAGGCCGAACGGAGAGACAACGTTAAATTGGTAACTTACATGACAACTTTATGAAGAAATCTAGGTTTCTTACAGTAGTTCTAAAATGTTTCTTTGTTATTTCAGAGTCTCGTGTGTGGACGAAAATATCTGAGGCCACAATTCTTTTCGTTATCTGCTTTCGCTGTTGTTCAAATAGTTCAAATGGCTCTGAGCACTATGGGACTTAACATCTATGGTCATCAGTCCCCTAGAACTTAGAACTACTTAAACCTAACTAACCTAAGGACATCACACAACACCCAGTCATCACGAAGCAGAGAAAATCACTGACCCCGCCGGGAATCGAACCCGGGCGTGGGAAACGAGAACGCTACCGCACAACCACGAGCTGCGGACTCGCTGTTGTATATTGTCCACTATTCACCAGAAATTACGACATAAGTGTGCTGTCGTAACGTCTCGCTTCAATATAATCGCAAGTAGTTGTGCCTTCACATACTGCATTAGATGTTTCCAGTTCTCACCATTGCAAAAACCGACACACAATTTCAGTATCATGGGAGATGCAAGAACCGTAGTCCAGACTGAAATTTTCACTCTGCAACGGAGTGTGCGCCGATGTGAAACTTCCTGGCAGATTAAAACAGTGTTCCGGTCTGAGGCTCGAACAAGAGACTTTCCTTTTGCGGGCACTGTATAAAAGGTGAGAGAGAAAAGAAAAATCAGTAAAAACAGGTATAAAATCTTGATGAAAATAAAATTTGGTGATGTTGCTGTGGTCTTCAGCCTGAATATTGGCATAATACAGCTCTCCGCGGTAGACTATCCCGTGGAAACGTCTTCGTCTCTGGATTACTCTTACATTTTAATCTGCTAACTGTATTCGTCTCTTGTTGTCTGCCTACAAGGCCGATACCTTCTTTAACCGAGCTGTGCCACAAATTTTTCTTTTTCCTCAGTATATCCTCATTAAGACTCCATCTACCCATCTAATTTTCACCGTTCTTTTGTAGAACAAGTGCCTTCAGAATCAACTCCCTAACAAGTAAATTTATGTTAAATGTTATTCAGTTTCCTGTTTTCCGAAATGTTCTTACTTTCAGTGTGTTATTTCCTAATGTAATTCGACTCTATAATCCTTGTTTTACTCTTGTTGATGTTCATTTTGTTATCTCTTGTCAAGACAATATCCATTGCATTCAACTGCTCTTCCAGGTCATGTGCCATCTCTGGTAGAATGACAATGTCAGCAGATCTCAAAGATTTTATTTCTTCTCCTCAACTTTAATTCCTTTTCCAAACCTCTTGTTGATTTTCTTCACTGTCAGCTCGATGTACAGATTAAATAACTTCGGAGAGAGTCTACAGCTCCGTCTCACACACTTCACAACCATTGCTCTCCTTCAACTCTGGCAACTACACTTTGCTTTCTGAACAAACTGTCAGCAACCTTTCGACACCTGTATTTATCGATGTCACTCTCTAAATTTCAAAACGTGTAATGCAATCAACATATTCAAAAGCTTCTGCTAAATCCAGAGAGGTTATAAATCTAGGTTCACCTTTCTTCAGTCTGTCTTGCCTCACGTGTTCCTACATTTCTCCGGAACCCAAACTGATCTTCTTCGACGCTGACTTCAAGTTTTTCCGCTCTGTTGCAACTAATTCGTGTCAGTATTTTGCAACCATCACTTATTAAACTGATTGATCAGTAGTATCGATATTTGTCAGCACCTGCCTTCTTTTGAATTGGAATTATTACATTCTTCTTTTGTCTGAAGTATGTATATCTTGCTCAATAGATGGAAGAGTTTTTGTCGCGCTGGCTCTCCCAAGGATCTCAATAATTCTTAGTGTCTGTCTGGTTCTTCTTGCGGTATCATAACTTCTTCAGTTGTAAAATCGTACTCGTTCCCCCTACTTTCTCTCTCTCTCTCCCTCTCCCCCCCCCCCCCCCACTTTTTTTTTTGAGTCTTCAGTCTTCCGACTGGTTTGATCGGCCCGCCATGAATTCCTCTCCTGCGCCAACCTCTTCATCTCAGAGTAGCACATGCAACCTACGTCCTCAATTATTTGCTGGATGTATTCCAATCTCTGTCTTCCTCTACAGTTTTTACCCTCTATAGCTCCCTCTAGTACCATGGAAGTTCAAATGGCTCTGAGCACTATGGGACTCAACATCTTAGGTCATAAGTCCCCTAGAACTTAGAACTACTTAAACCTAACTAACCTAAGGACATCACACACACCCATGCCCGAGGCAGGATTCGAACCCGCGACCGTAGCAGTCCCGCGGTTCCGGACTGCAGCGCCAGAACCGCTAGACCACCGCGGCCGGCACCACGGAAGTAATTCCCTGATGTCTTAACAGATGTCCTATCACCACGTGCCTGTACAAAGATGGTATGCCTACATAGACCCCCTATGTATTCCTTCCACCTTACACTTTCCCCTTCATTGTTTAGTACTGACCTGCCATCTATGCTGCTTCTCTTATCCCCAAAAGTACCTTTAATTTTCCTAGAGGCGGCATCTATGTTTCCTTTTGCCATGTTTGTTTCTACAGCTACACATTTGCCTTGTAGCTATTCCTACCTAGCAATTTTGCGTTTTGTGTCAATATTTTTTTAGACTTTTGTGTTTCCTTTCGCCTGCTTGATTTGCTACGTTTTTATAGTTTCTCCTTTCGTCAATTACAGTCAGTATCTTCTATGATATCTAGGGACTGCTACTAGGCATTATATCTATATGATTCTCTTCTGCATATACTATTTCATCTCTCAAAGTTACCCAATTGTCTTATACTGTATTCTCTTCTCCTGTGTCAGTCGAATGTTGCCTGACGCTCCCTCTGAAACTCTTAACACCCTCTGTTTCTTTCACTTTATCCAGGTCTCATTTTCTTAAATTCCTAAATTTTTGCAAGTACTTCCGTCTTGTCATTATATGATCAATCTGAAGCCTTTCAGTGTTCCCAGGACCCTCCACGTGTACAGTCTACCTTAATGGTTCTTAAGCTAAATGTTACCGATGATTAAATTATGCCCTGGATAAAATGCTATCTGGTGGCAACAGTGCATGTTCTCGTAGTATTTCTCCTTCTGTTTCTTTCCCTACTATCGAATTCAAGTCACTCATTAAATTAAATTTTCGCCTCCCTGAACTATAGGAAAACTTTCTTTTATTACATCATAGATTCTTTCAATTTCTTCATCTTCGGATCTAGTTGGGATATGAACTTGTGCTACTGAGGTGAAGGTGGTTTCGTGTCTATCTTGGCTACGATAACGCGTTCGTTATGTTGTACATAGTATCTTACCCACATTCGTATTTTCTTATTTATTTTTACACATATTCTTCTATCACCCCTATCTGATTTTGTGTTGATAACGCTGTACTCTCCTGACCAGAAGACCTGTTCTCCCTGCCATTGCACTTTACTGATTCCTACATTATTTAAATTCAATGTATCCATCCATCTTTTTAGACTCTCCAACCTACCTGTCCGATTAAGGAATATTTTATACAGTTGCCTGCCATCGGAAAAAGGACTGTAGTTTCCTCTTGCTTTCAACCGTTCGCATAGGCATGATGGTTAAAAGACCAGATCAGTCGTCCAATACCTCTGCAGCTGCTGGAAAGTATGCTGCCCTCGTCTGCGCTCTCCACAGATACCCCTCCGTTGTGGTTACACCTATGGCTGTCTGCGTAGTTGAGGCGCGCAAGTCTTCCCACCTCTGTGAAATTCACGGTTCCTCTCCTCCTCCGTTTTCTTGGCCTTCTCCTCGTTCCTTCACGCTGTCGGCATGATAATGTGGATTTGACATTATTGGTGGTAGAGGGTGATCGGATACCCTTCCATTGCCAGACTCCCCCCCTCCCCTCCCCCTCCCCTGTGACGGATTTGTGTACCCCATCTATCTGCGTGTAGTGCTGTCCTGTGGACGGTGCTCTAAATGTTTGCTGCGAGTCATATAACTGATGCCTGACGTGGGTACCAGCTCAACATTCATCTAGTCGGATGTGGCGAAGCGCCTAAAAACCACGTCCTGGCTGGCCGACGCATAGGCTCTCGTCATTAATACGCCATTCGAAGGGAGTCGGTGCGAGAGGTCATCCCAGAGGGTCCAAGTTCTTGGTTCCTGTATGGTAGAGGGAGACCAAGAGATGAATACAGTAAGCAGATTCAGAGGGATAAAGGTTGCAGTAGTTGTTCGGATATGAAGAGGCTTGCACAGGATAGAGTAGCATGGAGAGCTGCATCAAACCAGTCTTTGGACTGAATACCACAACAACAACAACATATACTAGAAAAAAGGTAAGAGTGAAAGTAGCATAAATATTTACGGAAGTAGTTTAGCGCCTCTCGGATCTGATCCTGATTTGGATTGTAAGATGTTAGGCCCGATGCAGGAGTGTACCAGTCCTCATTCACGTGTCGTCGAAACTGGCGATACTGATTGTAAAATAGAGGCAGCCAGGCACTCATGCCTGGCAAACAGAAGTCTACTAACATCAGAGGCGTTATTTGAAAAAGAAATTTCTGAAAATTATGTTTGGAGCACAGCATTGTATGGTAGTGAAACGTGGGGTGTAGGACAACCGGAACGGAAGAGAAGCGAAGATTTGAGAATTGGTGCTACGAAGAATGTTGAAAATTAGGTGGATTGATAAGGTGATGAAGTAGGCTCTGCGCGGAATCGGAGAGGAGAAGAATATATGAAAAATGTAGGCATGATGGAGGAACAGTGAAACATCCCCTTAGAAAAATTAATGAATTACTGTGCTGGTAAACCACTTGCGTTAATTTATTTTCAAACAGCTGAGCAAAACTGAACGTACTCAGACATTTCTCTCTTTACTTATTCTGATCATCACTAAACTGACACACAATATGACTTTCAGTAATCCCTACAAAAGAACGGCCGTGACTAACAATAACCTATACGTTTCATGAATCACTTACCTCACAAAAATCTTCGTTACTCGAACTACTGCAATGCAGCGAGCGCCAGTACTGCCAGCTAAATAAAAGATTCTAACTACTGAAGGCACTAACAACTGATAGGCATAGTTAGCAAATGAAAGATTTTGATGGAGAACAAACAATGTATTTACCTTAATAGTGTTAAAAGTCATAATATATACATCAGTTCATGACATCCAGTCTTACAAATTTTGCTTTTCTGACGGACACACGTCCAGGTCGTCCGCTCTCAAAACTCCGCCATCTCGCTTCCCACATCCACCACTGCTGGCGGCTCACCTCCAACTGCGCAACGCTACGCGCTGTTCACATCCAACTGCCCAACACTACAATAGCGAATATTCCAACAATGCCAACCAGCCACAGACTGCACACAGCACATCCAGTGATTTTCATACAGAGCGCTATGTGACGTTACCAACATAAAAACCTAAACAGCCTACTTACAACAGGGTGATAGGACGTCTGTTGAGACATCCGAGAATAATTTCCATGGTACTAGAGAGAACTGTAGAGGGTAAAAACTGTAGAGGAAGGCAGAGACGGGAATACATGCAAAAAAAAAAGCACCCGCACAACATTTCGGGATGAGGAAAGCTAAATTCTTTTATGAAGCTGGACAGACTCAAGAAGCGAGAAGAGGTTTTTTTTTTTTATTAACGCTAACAGAATGGTATCTGGGGCAATCAGTGCTCGCCAGTAGCGTCCCACCATTTCCGCATCGAATTAATCGAACACATTTCCTCCTTTTTTATTCCGCTGCTAAGCAAGACAAAGCTGTGGGATAATCGCGATTTATATTTCAGTACTACGCGAAAGTCGATCAAAACTGATAAATCGCCGGTATTAGCATAATATCTACGTATTTAGCTGTCAAAAGAACTTGACTGTCTGGTGGTAATAGTGCTTGTAGTATGTAGGCACTCCTTGCGGTTATCACGACATACCTTTGTTTACTTTCTTTTTCTGTATAACAAGTTCACTTCGGCGCCTATTACTTTACGTCCTTCAGTTCGCGTGGCTACACTTTGCTAAGTTGTCAACTTTGCATAAATGCATGCAGTATCTATGTGTATGCGTCAGCTGTAGAGCGAAGTACAGCGGATAACGGTTGGAATATCTGAGTAGACAGCTTCCCCTCGCTTTTAAAAGTACTGAGTGCCGTCCAGGAGCCCTGCGATCAAACGAAAAAAAGAAAACCACAAACTTGTGTTCCACAATAAAAGAATCTAAAGTAAGCTTATCTCAGTCACTTTCGGAAATATACGAAGAGATAACCACACTTACAGAATATTCCTTTATTTGATTTGTTGCTGCTGTTTCTCCCCGAAAAAACTGTATAATACACATCACTCAGGCAGAAGTCACATGCGACAGGTGATAGCGCTACAAACTAATGAAGTTGAAAAGACAAAAAGCAGTCAACAAACAGCCCTTTATTCAGATGCTGACACGAAACTTAGGAGATACTAACAACAAACTATGCGACTAAGGAATGATGGAAGTTTTATATTTCATACTCATGGTGACACTTATCGTATTTTGTGCTTTTCATCAATTTTCAAACATTTTTCCCTTGGTTGTAACATACCTTTTTTCACTCTGAGAAAATAATTACTTTGTACTGATGATATATTTGTAGCCTACACATGCTAGTTATCCTTTACAGTACGGCGTATCGTATTCTTGACATATGCATGCACAGTTCACTACATGTACTTTGCGTTTTAATAAGTATGATTTTAAAAAAATCTGTATTTGCTCTGTGTTTTACTGTCTGCAATCTTGAGAACAGTATCATCACATGTCTAATTCGTCGGTGCATGTCTGCAGGGAAACTCTTGGAGACTCATGTCTCAGTATTTGATGCGTAATCCTTAAGGAAATTTCCTACTGCTGCTGGCAAACTCGTAAATAAGAACTTCGTAGAGAGCTCTACTACTGGGCGCGATAATTCGGCGCGGTGTTGGGCAATGTCGCCGAAGGCTGGGATTTCCCATCCCGCCGGCTCCAGAGGAGGAGGGAAAAAAGAAATCTGCTGACGGGGAAGTGCCGAATCGGTGTCTGAGTGGTTTCGTCTTTCTTATTGCGTGACTGAGCAAACGTACTATGAAAAGATCCTACTCACTGAAGGAATGTTCAAAGATGGTTTTTTAGCAGGTGCTAAAATCATTCAATTGAAAACCGAACACGCGCTACAGTGGTATCGTGGAATGTTTCAATTCGAAAGAAATCACCACACGCGTGAAGACGTTTATCCCACTTGGAGACAGGACGATCAATTTCTGTTTCGTATAACGCGGGCGGCAGCTGACGGACCCACAACCACACCCACTCTCGCCCGTCCTCGCACTACTTAAGCTAATGTCCACGTAAGTCTTTCTCCAGGTCGCCAAATACGTGAAAATCTCACGGGTGAATCTTCGGGCTCTACGGAGAACGCTGCACTGTCTCCCGACTGAACCACTGCAGCGCAGCCTTCGTCCGAGTGGCAGTGTGCAGGCGGGGCGTTATCGTGCAACAGCCTGCTCCCCCTGCTCGTCCAGTTCCTCGAGGCTGGAACCACACTCAATGCGCAGAGCTGGGAAGACACTTGCAGAAACTGCGACGCACCATAAAGTGAAAACGCTGCGAGCTGACATTCCAAAGACGTTCAGGCTCATATGCGGTTCCTCTTCGTCGAAATGTCTTGGCTCAAACTCGTCTAGGGGTTGAACCGCACCTGTCGCATTACACGTCCTAAATCAGACACTTGTAGCCCTTTGGTTAAATTGTCTGGCTGATGGCAAGTTTGCGAAATACGAAGTTAATATAACATATAATAAGAGTAATAGTAATATCGATAGCTAAATTAACGACCCATAAATGATGTAGCTCACACATTTGCGATTTACTTAGAATAATGTTTATTCAGAAAGCAAACTAATAGCGAAAGTGGTCGTATTTAGAGTTACTGTTACGCTCGAGCACATATCCATGTGACACACTTCGATCATTCTCAATCTCATCGCGAAACACAATACTCCACCTCGATATTTACACGAAAAGTTTACGAGTTCTCTCCAGGAGCGCGGCTGCTCACCGCTCAGAGACTAAGTCCCGCGATACCACACAACGCGAAATTTTCTAAGTCGTTACACTTCGTAGCTGTCTAAGACCGACTGTCCGCTTTCGCGTCTCAATCCGAACTGTATCGTTTGATACCTCCAGCCGAACTGTCCCCTTTGGTGTCTCGACCAGAACTCCCTCTGCCCGTCTCCGACCGCGTTTCCCGCGCCGAACACCTTCGCTCAACTGACTAGGTGCAGTTCCCTTTCCTGAAGCCGTCCATCTGATTGGCTACAGCTTATTCTACATTACTTTACATTTTAACTCATTTAAATAATCAAAGCTTGACCACTGTCACGTTCTAAATAAAGTAACAATTATATCCATTACATAATAAACGTTACATTCTTTTACTTACAACCAATAGAGTTTCCTTCTTAGCTTTGAATGTCACGACCAGTAGCCTTGACCCAAAGTGCTTTCTGATAAATAAATAAAAGAACAAAAGTAACTATCATACACTAAACTTTACAACAAACAATCTGTTACCTAATGATTCAATAAAGCGTCATGCTGTCATCGTTCAGTGTGTTTTGTGCGGAGGAAATGATGATCTGATGCTTAACTGAAAATACTGATAATTTAAATTTACTATATCTTTTAAACAAATTAAGTTACAGACTTGATGTTTACAACGTTTGTCATTTTAATGATGTGCTCTATAAGAGATGTCGCCCGTTAAGATCGACCAAAGCGTTCAGGTTTTAGCATTCAGGTCTTTGTTACAAAAGTTGTCAATTTAACTTTAACAGTAAATCCAAAACTATTAGAGATATGACCAATATTCAAGTTTTATTGGGATCACCGTGGAATTTTATCGAGGATGGCAGATTAAAATTACTGTGGCTTGATTCCCTGCATTACTACAGAATTAAATAGTTTTCGTAAATGATTGCCTTTATGGCTGATCTCAGGTCCGCCATATTTAACAGTGCTACGTCTCCTTGGCCACAAAGGCCACTACTGGGTTTCCCTATCACGTAGGTTCTCGTCTGTCTCACTCGCACACTACAGTGCTTAGGCCTCAATAGACAATAGACGCCTGTGGATTTTCACCAACTGCGACATGGTCGCGTATACAAACAGTGATCCAATACTGTCAAATGTTTTGTATTCCAGTCTTTGATCACAATATGAATTCTTTAGACGATGACCGGTTTGAGTCCGTAATGACCATCCTCAGATCTATAATATACAAATATATACACCTAGGGAGCAGTGTCTCTTTCAACATAATACAGCAATACGTATCACAATATACTATCATACAACCAGGGCGATGTACACAAAATACGGTGAAACGTACCTTTTTTACACCATGTCCTAAAGTGATAAGGCCATAATGGCATCGCAAACCATGTAAATATAATCGACATAGCATCGTCACATAGATCTAAAATAAAGTGTAGAATAGGCCGCATCGTCCACACAGTCATTATTGCAACTGGCTACTGAAGAACAGTAGCTACCAGAAATCTGTTTGCCATTATGGCCTTATCAATTTAGGGCATGGTGTAAGAAAGGTACGTTTTACCGTATTTTCTGTACATCTCCCTGGTTGTATGATAGTATATTCTGATACGTATTGCTGTATTATGTTGACACACTGCTCTCTAGGTGTATATATTTGTATATTATAGATCTGAGGATGGTCATTACGGACTCAAACCGGTCATCGTCTAAAGAATTCATATTGTGATCAAAGACTGGTATAAAAAACATTTGCCTGTGGACTTCCCCATCTCGTGGTGAATCTGCGCCCTTTCTGGCACGCGGTCCTGGACGACAGGGTTCGTTTCACATTTCCTGTAGGCTGACTCTTTCGGCCGTATACTTAAATGAGAGCGCAGTGCTCGTTAACTCACAACGCCCAGGAATACTGTCGGACGGAATGCACGATAGCGCCCGCCCCACACTGTCAATAGGACGAAGGCTACGCTTCAGCATATTCGGTTGGGAAACACTGCAACATCTTCCGTACAGCCCGGATCATCCACTTCGCGACTTTCACATCTTTGGAGACCTGAAGGAAGACTTATATGAACGTCGGCTTCAGTCGGACGAAGAAGTGCAAGAGTGGATGCGTTAGTGGATCCATCAGTGGCCGATCGCGTTCTACGAAACAGGAACTGATCGTCTCGTCTCGCAGTGGGAAGCATTTCTTATTGCTTGTGGTGGTTGATTACTTCTGAATGGAACCATTGTATGGTCCCGTTGTGGCGGGTGTTCGATTTTCTTTTGACTGTCCCTCATACATCATTACCACAAATTACCCCAACCTTCCCTTACTTCTATATTTTGGCCATTCTTTATGAGCTATCATTCTGTAAAGAGTGGTTTTGCTGTATAGGAACAAGAGTCAGGAAACGATCCCGAGAGGGACATATGGCCGGAAATGGATTTCAACGGAGGTGGAGATAAAAGATCGAGATAAACGTTCTGATTCAGTGACGAAGCTCGAGAATGTTATTCGAAATCACAGGACCTGAAATCAGAGACGAGTTTATACCTGCAAGCCGCAGAGAAAGACTCCGAAGATAATCGTCAGTATACTGTTTTTAATAGCTAAAACTTACGCGTGTGAATTTTTACGAGAATACACACAATAAGTTCCAATAAAATGTGTCGGCAAAGCAGACGTTTGCGTGGTAACTCCGAATGCGTAGTATGCGCCACAACTCACTTCAGTATCAAATATTGTGTTACTTAGTATTTGAAATGTAAACATTTCCATTACGCTGCCATCTAATTTCGTCCTCGACGTGTCTGAACGAGAAACGCCATACCACTTTATTACATAAGGTATTACAATTTACCGTGTACTCGTACCTGTTAAGGGTGGTGTTCCACGTGTCGTCGTCACATTAGGATGCAACACTGCATTCGGCTCTGTAGTGACCTACGAATCCATTCAAACACCCCCAGATCATCTCGAAACCTTTTCAGGACTTTACAGTTCATGGCTCCAGTTCGTTCACCGTATGAACGGCAGTGCTGCACACTTTTGAGACGACCGCAGGCAGAAGACTGCAGGAGACTGAGGTCAGATACGGATCCTACTCAACCTATCCGCCTCGGACTACTCTGGCGCTTTAGATACCGCCTCGCATCAGACCCCAAATGTACTGATGCTGCATCGCACATGTACCACAATGTAACGTTACGCAAGGAAGCATCCTCAAGCAGTCCAGGAAGGTAACATCGCATAAACCGAATTTTCTGGGAAATACTTGTGACACAATGAGACGATCACACAGTATCTCTGACGACACATTCGCAGCTATCCCTCAGATGGCTTGTTTGCGGAGAAGTCTTGTTGAATTTTTTTGCTTCTACACTGCCTCATGAAATAAGTGAAGCGCCCAGAAGGGGAGTCCGAAACGAACTGAAACCTCACGAATTGATAGGCTATATGACGCTATTTCAGTGATTGCAAGATCGAGTCAAATTTGCTAAGAACGTGGCACCATGAGCCCACTTATCATCATGATTTCGCACCTCCTCTGGTTTCCACGCATGTTTACTGGGTCGGGAGGGGTGTCGTGAAGCCGTCGTGTTCTCTCCTGAGACAATAAAGCTGACGGCTGTTTAACTGGTCGTCGGTACCCTGGATACTGGCCCTGCCGCGGAGTTGGTGCGCCGGCTGTTCAACCGGGGACAGATCTGGGGAACTTACTGGCCACAGAAGTACCTCAACATCATAGAGGTAGATACGAGGAGTGGACGAACATTGTCCTGACAAAAAAATGGCACCACGTTACTGTCACCTGAGAGGTAACATATCAGGATCCAGGATGTCCGTGACGTAACTATCCTGCCATCAGAGATCCGTTACTCACTACCAGCTGTGACCTGGAGTCATACCAGATGGCTCCTCCCAGCACGATGCCAGGAGTAACACCACTGTGCCTTAAAAAAAAAAAATGGAGCAAAAGGACCTTCCCGAGCGTCGCCACCACACTCGTCGCCGATAGTCATCCCAGGTACTTCACAACGATGATTGATTACTGAACACAGTCCGACTGCATTCATAAGCATTCGATACTTCCGAGTCATGGCACCACTCCAAATGCAACCATTTATGTTGTGGCATTAACGGCACGGGACGGTAAATTGTGTAGCCTGGCTGGTGCTAGTCTCTGACCAATGGTGCAGGAAGTCCATTACCTGTTCAGCACTTGTTCTCAGATGCCAGGCCCAGATATAAAGGGTTCGCGATGTGCTCGTCATACAACAGGACGACCCTCCCTCGTATTTGTCAGACGTGCCCGTCCGGATTCCTGGCGACAACTATGCGTAGTTTTACGTTCCAAGTTTGTGCGACGTCAGGGCTACTGCCGCATCCGAATGCAACCAGCCTGCCAAATGGAGACCCGCACTGAAGCCCATTTCCAGCTGTCTCAGGTGCTGATAACGCTGTCTCACACTAATAATTAGACGAGTACGCAGCATTTCCTTCACAGTGATCAGTCAGCATCTGGCGCTGCTCACGCCTCTCAACATCCGAGGCCTGATAGAAACACCAAATACGAACAACACTAATGCACTGTGGTGACCGTTCTACGCACCACAGAGAATTGCAGCTCTAATTATTCCCATACCCGCCAACTGCGTGTACGCTGACATTCTACCATCACTTCGGCTTCTTAATTTTTTTTGTCAGGTAGTGTCAACCGTGTCAGTTTCCGCTATTCATTGTGATAGAATCTGTACAGAGCAGTCGGATAACATTCCAGGAGAAGCATCTGCTGCCACGGTGACAAAATTGCAAGTACACTACTGGCCATTAAAATTGCTACACCACGAACATGACGTGCTACAGAAGCGAAATTTGACCGACAGGAAGAAGATGCTGTGATATGCTAATGATTAGCTTCTCGGAGCATTCACTCAAGGTTGGTGCCGGTGGCGACACCTACAACGTGCTGACATGAGGAAAGTTTCCAACCGATTTCTCATACACAAACGGCAGTTGACCGGCGTTGCCTGGAGAAACGTTGTTATGATGCCTCGTGTAAGGAGGAGAAATGCGTACCATCACGTTTCCGACTTTGATAAAGGTCGCATTGTAGCCTATCGGGATTGCGGTTTATCGTATCGCGACATTGCTGCTCGCGTTGGTCGAGATCCTATGACTGTTAGCAGAACATGGAATCAGTGGGTTCAGGAGGGTAATACGGAACGCCGTGCTGGATTCCAACGGCCTCTTATCACTAGCAGTCGAGATGACAGGCATCTTATCCGCATGGATGTAACGGATCGTGCAGCCACGTCTCGATCCCTGAGTCAACAGATGGGGACGTTTGCAAGACAACAACCATCTGCACGAACAGTTCGACGACGTTTGCAGCAGCATGGACTATCAGCTCGGAGACCGTGGCTGCGGTTACCCTTGGCGCTGCAAGACAGACAGGAGCGCCTGCGATGGTGTACTCAACGACGAACCTGGGTGCACGAATGGCAAAACGTCATTTTTTTGGACGAATGCAGGTTCTGTTTACAGCATCAGGATGGTCGCATCCGTGTTTGGCGACATCGCGGTGAACGCACATTGGAAGCGTGTATTCGTCATCGACATAATGGCGTATTACCCGGTGTGATGGTATGGGGTGCCATTGGTTACACGTCTCGGTCACCTCTTGTTCGCATTGACGGCGCTTTGAACAGTGGGCGTTACATTTCAGATGCGTTACGACCCGTGGCTCTACCCTTCATTCGATCCCTGCGAAACCCTACATTTCAGCAGGATAATGCACGACAGCATGTTGCAGGTCCTGTACGGGCCCTTCTGGATACAGAAAATGTTCGACTGCTGCCCTGGCCAGCACATTCTCCAGATCTCTCACCAACTGAAATCGTCTGGTCAATGGTGGCCGAGCAACTGGCTCGTCACGATACGCCAGTCACTACTCTTGATGAACTGTGGTATCGTGTTGAAGCTGCACGGGCAGCTGTACCTGTACACGCCATCCAAGCTCTTTTTGACTCAATGGCCAGGCGTTTCAAGGCCGTTATTATGGCCAGAAGTGGTTGTTCTGGGTTCTCATTTCTCAGGATCTACGCACCCAAATTGCGTGAAAATGTAATCACATGTCAGTTCTAGTATAATATATTTGTCCAATGAATACCCGTTTATCATCTGCATTTCTTCTTGGTGTAGCAATTTTAATGGCCAGTAGTGTATTTTTTCTGACGTCCTAAGTCAGTTTCGGCGACATGAAATCCAAATAGGACTGCGACAGCTCGCGAGAAGGGCGGGCAGGAGCTGCGGCTGTGGCTGCGTGGGCAGGCACATCCGGCGGCCGACCTGGAGGAGGAGGATGTCAGCAGGATGCGCGCGATTCAGAACGGCGGGCGGCAAAAAGCGAGCCGGCGCGTGGGCCGCGGGTCGCCGCCGGCCCG
The DNA here is from genome assembly GCF_023898315.1 of Schistocerca nitens. NCBI lineage: Eukaryota > Metazoa > Arthropoda > Insecta > Orthoptera > Acrididae > Schistocerca > Schistocerca nitens. Next base: position 5,317,603 of record NC_064615.1, on the reverse strand, counting down.
AATGAATGGCGGGGCGGCGCGCCGGGTCCGCAATGGATTTCTCCCCGTCTTCTGCTTATTACGGCTTCCTGCCGGGGGACCGGAGGTGCGCCAATTAGCCGGACGGCAGCAGCCGACAGACGGCTGTCCCTGTGCTCTGAGGTCCGACGTGGAGAGCAGGAACAACGACTGCCGCAGTGATGACGTGTGATTCTTATTATCTCCTTACCACAACTGTACGACCGCAGAGTTTTCCTCTTCTACTCCCAGAAAGTGTCCTTCGTTTCTGGCTTCTCTCCTTCTCCTCTCCTGTAACCTCTTCTTCTTTTGTTTGTCCCCCGTGGGCGACGTTCTGTATTCGCACTTGACCATTAAAACTGCATCTCCAGGAAGGATAGCAAGTAACGGAATTTTACTTATTGTACTTATACACTACTGCAGGAACAATACACGAAATGATCGTATGGCATTATTGGACGGCACACCCCGTCTCGGGTGCAAGTGTTTCTGCACTGACGAGAAATAATCGCTCCAACAGGAAGGAGTTGTGCAACATAAACGAAAGTTGTCACACGTGTTCCTATATCTCAAAGATGATGGCTGTTCAAAGTTTCGCTCCATGCGCATAAGAGTTCTGCTAGTAGCGCCGCTTTGAGGATGCAAATCAAGTTTGGTTTAAATACACACTGTAGCGGTCTTTACAAGTATTTGCCTTTGAGACTGGACGTGGTGAGATGATGTTACTCGAGAATAGCTTTAACGCAACAAAGACGCCACTGTCTCAATGAGTGTGAACGAATTCGTGTAATACGGCTGGACATTCCTTCTCCGATATTGCACGAAGACTTGATAGGCATGTAGCAGCCGTACCAGATTGCCGGCAGAAGTGGTCAAGAGAATGTACGGTCGCAACTGAAATCACTCAACAGACGAAAGTCCACTGGACCTGACGGGACACAATTCGATTCTACACAGAGTACGCGAAAGAACTTCCCCCTTCTAACAGCCGTGTACCGCAAGTCTCTAGAGGAACGGAAGGTTCTAAATGATTGGAAAAGAGCACAGGTAGTTCCAGTTTTCAAGAAGAGTCGTCGAGCAGATTCGCAAAACTATAGGCCTATATCTCTGACATCGATCTGTTGTAGAATTTTAGAACATGTTTTTTGCTGGCGTATCATGTCATTTCTGGTTCAAAAATGGCTCTGAGCACTATGGGACTCAACTGCTGTGGTCATAAGTCCCCTAGAACTTAGAACTACTTAAACCTAACTAACCTAAGGACAGCACACAACACACAGCCATCACGAGGCAGTGAAAATCCCTGACCCCGCCGGGAATCGAACCCGGGAACCCGGGCGTGGGAAGCGAGAACGCTACCGCACGACCACGAGATGCGGGCTGTCATTTCTGGAAACCCACAATCTACTCTCTAGGACTCAACATGGATTCCGGAAACAGCGATCGTGTGACACACAACTCGCTTTATTTGTTCATGAGTCCCAGAAAATATTAGATACAGGCTCCCAGGTACATGCAATTTTCGTTGATTTCCGGAAGGCGTTCGATACAGTTCCGCACTGTCGCCTGATAAACAAAGTAAGAGCCTACGGAATATCAGACTAGCTGTGTGGCTGGATTGAAGAGTATTTAGCAAACAGAACACAGCATGTTGTTCTCAATGGAGATACGTCTACAGACGTTAAAAGTAACCTCTAACGTGCCACAGGGGAGTGTTGCTTTTCACAATATATATAAATGACCTAGTAGATAATGTCGGAAGTTCCATGCGGCTTTTCGCGGATGATGCTGTAGTATACAGAGAAGTTGCAGCATTAGAAAATTGCAGCGAAATGCGGGAACATCTGCAGCGGATAGGCACTTGGTGCAGGGAGTGGCAACTGATCCTTAACATAGACAAATGTAATGTATTGCGAATACATAGAAAGAAGGATCCTTTATTGTATGATTATATGATATCGGAACAAACATTGGTAGCAGTTACTTCTGTAAAATATCTGGGAGTATGCGTACGGAACGATTTGAAGTGGAATGATCATATAAAATTAATTGTTGGTAAGGCGGGTGCCAGGTTGAGATTCATTGGGAGAGTCCTTACAAAATGTAGTCCATCAACAAAGGAAGTGGCTTACAAAACACTCGTTCGACCTATACTTGAGTATTGCTTATCAATGTGCGATCACTACCAGGTCGGGTTGACAGAGGAGACAGATGAGATCCAAAGAAGAGCGGCGCGTTTCGTCACAGAGTTATTTGGTAAGCGTGATAGCGTTACGGAGATGTTTAGCAAACTCTGCAAGAGAGGCGCTCTGCATCGCGGTGTAGCTTGCTGTCCAGGTTTCGCGAGGGTGCGTTTCTGAATGAGGTATCGAATATATTGCTTCCCCCTACTTATACCTCCCGAGGAGATCACGAATGTAAAATTAGAGAGATTCGAGGGCGCACGGAGGCTTTCCGGCAGTCGGTCTTCCCGCGAACCATACGCGACCGGAACAGGAAAGGGAGGTAATGACAGTGGCACGTTAAGTGCCCTCCGCCACACTCTGTTGGGTGGCTTGCGGAGTATAAATGTAGATGTAGATGTAGATGTAGACGGTCGTGCTGCGGATGGTCACGCCGCACTACCGGCAGGAAGGACTATCTTGGTCGGCATATGGCTCTGGCACGTCGTACTGCATCTGCAACAGCAATCTGAGCAGCATTTAACACCGCAGCGGCACAACGAACTGTCACAAATCGGTTACCTCAAGGACAGCTCCGACTCAGAGACCCTAAACGACCGTCATTTGCGACTTCATCGGTGTCGGGCGAGAGTTCACTGGAGGGCAGGGTTTAGGTCTCTTGTGTTTCCTGATGAAAGCTGGTTCTGCCTGGGTGCCAGTCATGACCGCGTGTTTGGATAGGAGGCGGCCGGCTGAGGGCCTGCACCCAACCTGTCTGCGTGCAAGACGCACCGGACCTACACCTGCAGTTATGGTCTGGGGTGCGATTTCATATGATAGCAGGAGTGCTCTCGTAGTTATCCTACGCACCCTGACTGCAAATTTGTACGTCAGTCTGACGATCTGGGGTGTTTTCCGACAGGATAAACCTCGTCCACGTACCACTGTTGTAACCCAACTCGCTCCGGTGAGTACCGACATGTTTCCTTGGCCTGTGCGTCGATGAAGATGAGACAAAATGGTAAGGACAGCATAAACAACCAGTCCAGCTTAGAAAGCCTCAGGCGCGCTGGAATCGAACCCGCCACCCAGAGATCTGGAGGCAGCGACGCTAGTCACTAGATCACACATGCGGATCAGAAGGAATATATGACTGATTTTTTAGATGATTTGGGGTCATAGAGGACGCGAAATTTAGATCAGAGTTGCCACCTTTGGCAGCAACGATGGCTCCAATCCGGCTGGCTACAGAATGAAATTGAGATTCGATCACATTGCATTCCACCGTTCTGTGCCTGAATCGATGAATTGCAGTGTCTGACGAATACTAACATGCCATTCTCACTCTAAGCCATAATGTTTGAGATATCTGGAGAACGTGTTGGCCGGGGCAACACTCGATGAACCTCTGCATCGAAGTAGGCAGGACAGCAAGGGCAACAAGGAGTCGTGCGTTATCTTGTTGAAAGTTAACATCATGGAGACCTCGAAAATAGAGCGCAGATACCAGCCTCAACTGTTGCTGCCCAAATTACCAGCTATTTAAACTACAGGTAATGGGTTTGACAGCCAATGTCACTCCATGCCATCACGTCACGTGTTAGTACACTCCATGCCAATTTGACGTTTGTCGCCTTCTGCCTTCGTATCATTGCAATTTTAATAGCTACCAGTGTAGATTACGTACTTTTGTGATTAACTATAATCATTAAGAGATGTGTGTGCATTAAACAGCCGATAAAAAGTAGTTACAATGTAACAAAAAAGTGCACTTTTTTTACGTTAAACCGGAAAACTGTATTTTTTATCTTTCTAGAGACCTTCGCCATCTCGGTAATATAAAACTGTTGCGATTCTAGAACACAAACAAATCAATAAGCCATTTTTTATTTTCATTTTACATTTGTCTTCTGGTATAATATTTTGCATTAAATTACAGATATGTTTTAGAAAGAAACTCTCCATTTCACAACATCATGCAATAATATATACCCTCTTGCAGATATCTCTCTAAAGAGACAAGCTTTTTAACATAAGACGTCTAATGAAATTTATTCTGAATAAATCGGTTGAGCAGCATTAATAATATCCATTATGACGACACTAAAAGAAAATGAACCTTCTTTAATCTTCCCAGAACCAGTGGCAATATGAGGCTACCGGAGTTTTTCATCACCTCTGCAGTAGCTTAGTACTGCCGACAGACAGCAGTGTCAACGTCTACATTAAAAGGAAAATAAAAATTACTCCGCAACGGCGTTTCTGCTTAACATACGTACCGACGTAACTCCAACACCGTCGGTAAGCGTATGTGTGACACGGCATTAAGGTGTGTTCTGCAACTGACTGAGAAACATTAAACTGACAAGAAATCTTTGTTTAAACATCAATGACATGCACCTGCAAACGACTACCTGCTCAGCATGAGTACTCACCTTAACTCGCGGACGAAGTTCTTGAGCTATTAGTGAAACCCGACAACAGCTGAATGTCATAAAATGTATCAGGTTGTTGGTGAATTAACCTACATATTCCCGTGGATTTTTCGTGTCTTATTGGATTAAGATATCAGCGAAGGACGGACTGCAATTAGACTAAACCAACATACATTAACGGCGACGCCGATCTGACCACATTCTCACGGTTCATGATTGTACTCGTAGATTGAAGGATATGCCCTTGAGAACACACGCACACACATGCACACACACACACACACACACACACACACACACACACATGCACACACACACACTGAGAATAAATCACCTACTTGTTCGTACCGGAGAGTTAACCTTGAATTTAATGTTCCAGCGTGGACGGCTGTGCGGCGTTACGCAAGTGCTTCAACTGAGGTAAAGCCAAAATTAACAGTTACTTCAAGCTGTAACGAGCACATTTATGTGGCTTACTTGCTGTTCAGTTGGTAAGTAGGCTAAGACACGTAAATGGAAAGCAGCAGAGCGAACGAACAGCAACACGCTGACTAATAGTCTGACGACGACGGCGAATGCCTTTTTTTTTGCTATCGTTTCGAGCGAGAGAAATTCCACAGTGGATTCAATTGTTAAAGCTATGTAGATGTCTCTTTCTTGTTCATTTTGACGACATGGCAGATTCGTATTCAGATACAAAACTTCCTATAAAATCAGAAAAACATTACGAAAACAGCTTAGCGATACGTAATCTATAATTACAGAGGAATAGAGTAGCATATTCTAGCATTCAACATATGATATTCAAGAACGTCAATTGTTGGCTAAATTCAGAACGACAAACTACATGAACTGTGATGCTAGATAAAAGGCTTCCAGTGCGCGCGTTAAATAAGGCGACGAACGACAGCAAGGGATACTGTATATATAAATATCAACTTTGTAACCAGTGTGCTTAACAGAATGGTAGTCGATGGAGAAGAGTTGTGGGGTGGAAAAAATAACTTCCTGTCACAAAGCAATGTGCAACAGAAAAGCCTAACTGGAGGAGAAGTATACAGCGGGATTCAGTTTACAAGAGATATTAAGAAACAAAAAAATGGTCAAATGTGTGCGAAATCTTATGGGACTTAACTGCTAAGGTCATCAGTCCCTAAGCTTACACACTACTTAACCTAAACTATCCTAAGGACAAACACACACACCCATGCCTGAGGGAGGACTCGAACCTCCGCCGGGACCTGCCGCACAGTCCATGACTGCAGCACCTCAGACCGCTCGGTATTAAGAAACGGTTATTCTTTTGGGAGGAGACTTCTTCCGTAATATATGTGAGTTTCAAGTCGAATATCACTCGCGAGATCCCGACCTCTAGCGGATTAGTTGAGAGCAATGCACGTGTACAGGGAAATGTAACACAGCTCGTCACCTTGTTGTTTAACTCGCATGACTTGGAGAAATAACATTAGGTTTAAGTTACAAGACTTTCGAGAAATATGTGCATTATGCCGAGCATATCAGTTTACAAATTTTCACGAGGAATCTAGAAACACGTTGTAGTAACTAATTACGATATCAAGATAAATCTTTCCCGCTTTCTGCTGAAAATGGAATAAACATTTTTTTGTATGATATATTAGACCGTAATGCAGTATTCCTGACACGCGTTTCTACAGAAACGATAAGAATAAAACATAATTGGCATTTTGTATCTTAAATATGAAATGACGAAATATCTTGAGAACCAGATTTCCTGCTTCCATCTACGAAAGTGACTGCTTCCATGCAGCTGTGATGAAGTAGCAAGATGGTAAGTAGACCCAGTCTTCCATTGCCTCCCAGCGACTGGTACGAACTACATAACCTGAATAACTGTGACTTTACTGAAATATGAGTGTCTTTCCACCGTTACAAATAAATGCACAATTGATAAGAAAGTTTTTGAAATTTTCGGGGATTTAGCTGGGTGGCGTCGTCCAGAAGGTGCGATATTTAGTCAAGCTGAGCCTTCAGGACGGCCTAAAAATGGCAACAAGTCAGCTTGTCGAACTATCGCGACGCCGCCCGGTTGAATATCCGATAACGTATCAGAATCAGCATAAGCTCTGAAAGCCTAAAATCACACGAAAGTAAGTTGCGTTACCATTGCATAGCCCACTGCTGCCAGCGAAAGCGAAGCAGGCCAACAGACGAAGGTCCACATTCGTGATGTTGGAACCACTGTTAACAGTGCTGCGCTCCAACCCGAAAGTGTGCTTCGAAAAGATTTAGAAGCAGATTCAGGACTCTGCATAAAGACTTAATTCGCCCAACCTGTCGATCAAATTTCAGTGGTGAAAATCAGTTTCACAAGTCGGGACAGAAGACTGCTCGTCGATTGTCATAGGATCATCGAATGTTAATGACTTCGGTCACGGAGGTACATCGAGAAGATGTTGTTGTTGTTATGGTCTTCAGTCCTGAGACTGGTTTGATGCAGCTCTCCATGCTACTCTATCCTGTGCAAGCTTCTTCATCTCCCAGTACCTACTGCAACCTACATCCTTCTGAATCTGTTTAGTGTATTCATCTCTTGGTCTCCCTCTACGATTTTTACCCTCCACGCTGCCCTCCAATACTAAGTTGGTGATCCCTTCATGCCTCAGAACATGTCCTACCAACCGATCCCTTCTTCTAGTCAACTTGTGCCACAAACTTCTCTTCTCCCCAATCCTATTCAGTACCTCGTCATTAGTTATATGATCTAACCATCTAATCTTCAGCATTCTTCTATAGCACCACATTTCGAAACCTTCTATTCTCTTCTTGTTCAAACTATTTATCGTCCACGTTTCACTTCCATACATGGCTACATTCCATACAAATACTTTCAAAAACGACTTCCTGACACTTAAATCTATACTCGATGTTAACAAATTTCTCTTCTTCAGAAACGCTTTCCTTGCCATTGACAGTCTACATTTTATATCCTCTCTACTTCGACCATCATCAGTCATTTTCCCCCCCATATAGCAAAATTCTTCTACTACTTTAAGTGTCTCATTTCCTAATCTAATTCCCTCAGCATCACCCGACTTAATTCGACTACATTCCATTATCCTCGTTTTGCTTTTGTTGATGTTCATGTTATATCCTCCTTTCAAGACACTGTCCATTCCGTTCAACTGCTCTTCCAAGTCCTTTGCTGTCTCTGACAGAATTACAATGTCATCGGCGAACCTCAAAGTTTTTATTTCTTCTCCAAGGATTTTAATACCTACTCCGAATTTTTCTTTCGTTTCCTTTACTGCTTGCTCAATATACAGATTGAACAACACCGGGGAGAGGCTACAACCCTGTCTCACTCCCTTCCCAACCACTGCTTCCCTTTCATGCCCCTCGACTCTTATAACAGCCATCTGGTTTCTGTACAAATTGTAAATAGCCTTTCGCTCCCTGTATTTTACCCCTGCCAAAAATGTCTATCGTCTCTTGAAACGTTAAAGAGGTCAGCGGTGTGGTTTTCTATGCATTGCAGTTCCCTTACGCGACCTATTACGGTTTCATAACCACGGTGCTACGCGGAAGTCTTTGCGCGCTTGTACCCTTGCGCTGAACTGCTTGTCCGTCTAGCTCCGTCGACCGCGCCGTTTCTCCGCGGAAGACAATCAGCGGCCGAACCCCGGGACCCGAGCTGGCCGGCCAGCCTCAGACGGTGCCGGCTAATTGACAGGTTGGCTCGGCCGGGCTCGCGGCGGCTGCGCACACACCGGAACGCCACTCATAAATATTGATCGCACGGCGCTGCTGCATTGTTACGGGCGGGCAGCCTCGCGATCCCGACGACGGCGACCGCCCTCCCTGTTCGAAACGAATCTCGCCGACGCATTCCCACTAATGTAAGACCCCTCCCCCCTCCCCCGCGTCCTCTGCTAATCTCCCACTCCCGCTTCACGACCTGCTGGCGTGCTGCCTGCCCGGCCTTGCATTAATCACGCAGTTATTAATACTGATTTATGTCCGTCCGTCTGAGTTTTCTAGAGCGGAATGCGTTCTGCACACGGTACGACACGAAAAAATAAAAAGCCGGCGCTGGCTTTGATTTATTGTCACGCTTCAGCAGTTAGCGCGCCAGAAACGAATTTATTTCTGTTCATGGAGTAGTTAATATATACATCGGAGGCTACTGTGGATTTGCCTAGTTTTATACTCCCGATTTAATTTTCGGTTTTTAAAGGCGCATTGCACATCCTGAACAGCTCACAATGTCGTATGCGCTTACTGACGATTTCTGGTCGAAAAGTGAACGTAGGAAAATGTATATCTACAATTATTAATCGTATAAACAATTTTCACTGTCTGGTGTCTCGCGTATTACACAAAAACGTGGAATGAACGAAACGGTGGACATTATCTGTTGCAGAAACATACCCCGTTCACTCCGAGGAGTTCTATCACCCCATCATAAAGGACGAATCACTACGCACAATAAACAGTGTTTTTACTCAAGGTTCCCTTGCACCCTAGGACATTATTGGAATGTCCATCTATGATCGCCCATCTAATTATTTATTTATTTATTTTACGCACAGCCGTAGTCAGTTTCGTAATAATGAGACAGTTTTCACGAACTGTAAAAAAGAAACAGCTTTCTCAGTTTGTGTGTGTGTGTGTGTGTGCGCGCGCGCGCGCTCTGTTACCGTAGTATTTACTGCTATTGCACCTAATGTGACCAGCCATGGACAGATAGCACACCCGAAGAAGAAAAAAATGACAAACTCGTTTGTGCTTGGCATAGCACACAGTATGTGAACTCTAGTATGTGCCTTCAAAAATGGTTCAAATGGCTCTGAGCACTATGCGACTTAACTTCTGAGGTCATCAGTCCCTTAGAACTTAGAACTACTTAAACCTAACTAACCTAAGGACATCATACACATCCGTGACCGAGGCAGGAGTCGAACCTGCGACCGTAGCGGTCGCGCGGTTCCAGACTGAAGCGCCTAGAATCGCTCGGCCACTTCGGCCGGCAAGAAATTTCAAATTCTTACGTGCATTCCATGGGTTGAATGTCATCGGAGCCGTCACCAATTAGTCTAGCAAAACCGAAAGCCCGTTATTAAAAATGTCACCGGCTAAAAAAGGAGTTCAATATGTAGCAACAAAAATGTTTGACATTTGCCCAAAAATGGAAAAAAACTGACAGGTAGGAAAGCCAGTTTTAAATCTAACCTAAAATAATTTCTTCTCGACAACTCCTTCTATTCCATCAATGAATTTTTATTTAAAAACAGCAAATCTGTAAAAAATATTTAATACGACTAAAAAATGTGTTAATTGATGTTAACACTAATCGCATATACATATACTGTAAACTGGCTCGGTTCACATAGTTTCCATAAAAGCTAAATTTGGTTGATGTTTCTTGAAGGGCTCTTGAGTTATGCTCAGATGTTACCCTAGTTCCCTTCTCTGCCGCTGCCCCAACTATACGAGTACAAATGCCACATAATCTATTTTTCGGATACTAACTCATGAGTGTAACAGGTTTGGATGAAATCACTCCAAGCGTTTCATCTTTATGCTTTGCGTGTCACCACAGGCCACCGCCATACCATCCCTAGAGGCTACATTTCATCAGCCTCATCAGGAACCAGCTTAGACATCTTGAAAACTGTTCATCACAAACATCAATCGTTTTCGATTACTTTTACGCGCCGTCGCCTTCAAACCCGTGCCCTCTACTAAGGGTGTTACAGTGCAACTTCTTTGCCCTATGTTTTGTCGCAAACGTATACAGTTCACCGGAATTGCCCAAGCAAGCTGATCGTATATGTAACCACTTGTCCGCCATCATACCCCTCGATAAACTAGGGGTGCTATAAGTATTTCACCTCCATTCCAACTGTGTCCTGACATTAAGTCGTATTTCTGCTAAGTTTGGCAGAAGTAGAACCAGGCGTCTGACGGCTGTGCTTGAGAATACACACACAATCCGCTGATGAGGCGAAACATTATCACCACTTGCTTAATACTGTTGCTCCACTTTTGGAGCCGGCCGGAGTGGCCGTGCGGTTCTAGGCGCTACAGTCTGGCGCCGAGGGACCGCTATGGTCGCAGGTTCGAATCCTGCCTCGGGCATGGATGTGTGTGCCGTCCTTGGGTTAGTTAGGTTTAATCAGTTCTAAGTTCTAGGCGGCTGATGACCCCAGAAGTTAAGTCGCATAGTGCTCAGAGCCATCTGAACCATTTTAGCCATCCACTTTTGGAACGCAGTACAACAGCGATTCTGCGTGGCATCGATTCGACAAGCCCATCGCAGGTTTCCAGAGATATGCTGTACCAGACGTCTACGCACAGGTCACGCAGTTCCCGTAAATTGCCAACCACTTGTTTCTGGGTGCGAAGCTGGCGTCCGATGTCTTCCATCGAATTCAGATAAGACGAAGTCGGTGGCCAAGACATCAACATGACTTCACTATAATGCAACTCAAACCAGTGCGGCGCGATTCGTGTCTTGCGACGCGAACCGTTGTTGTTGTTGTTGTGGTCTTCAGTCCTGAGACTGGTTTGATGCAGCTCTCCATGCTACTCTATCCTGTGCAAGCTTCTTCTCTCCCAGTACCTACTGCAACCTACATCCTTCTGAATCTGCTTAGTGTATTCATCTCTTGGTCTCCCTCTACGATTTTTACCCTCCACGCTGCCCTCCAATGCTAATTTTGTGGTCCCTTGATGCCTCAAAACATGTCCTACCAACCGATCCCTTCTTCTAGTCAAGTTGTGCCACAAACTTCTATTCTCCCCAATCCTATTCAATACCTCCTCATTAGTTACGTGATCTAACCACCTTATCTTCAGCATTCTTCTGTAGCACCACATTTCGAAAGCTTCTATTCTCTTCTTGTCCACACTAGTTATCGTCCATGTTTCACTTCCATACACGGCTACACTCCATACAAATACGTTCACAAACGACTTCCTGACACTTAAATAAATACTCGATGTTAACAAATTTCTCTTCTTCAGAAACGATTTCCTTGCCATTGCCAGTCTACACTTTATATCCTCTCTACTTCTACCATCATCAGTTATTTTACTCCCTAAATAGCAAAACTCCTTTACTACTTTAAGTGTCTCATTTCCTAATCTAATTCCCTCAGCATCACCCGATTTAATTTGACTACATTCCATTATCCTCGTTTTGCTTTTGTTGATGTTCATCTTATATCCTCCTTTCAAGACACTGTCCATTCCGTTCAACTGCTCTTCCAAGTCTTTTGCTGTCTCTGACAGAATTACAATGTCATCGGCGAACCTCAAAGTTTTTACTTCTTCTCCATGAATTTTAATGCCTACTCAGAATTTTTCTTTTGTTTCCTTTACTGCTTGCTCAATACACAGATTGAATAACATCGGGGAGAGGCTACAACCCTGTCTCGCTCCCTTCCCAACCACTACTTCCATTTCATGCCCCTCGACTCTTACAACTGCCATCTGGTTTCTGTACAAATTGTAAATAGCCTTTCGCTCCCTGTATTTTACCCCTGCCACCTTCAGAATTTGAAATAGAGTATTCCACTCAACTTTGTCAAAAGCTTTCTCTAAGTCTACAAATGCTAGAAACGTAGGTTTGCCTTTTCTTAATCTTTCTTCGGAGATAAGTGGTAAGGTTAGTATTGCCTCACGTGTTCCAACATTTCTACGGAATCCAAACTGATCTTCCCCGAGGTCCGCTTCTACCAGTTTTTCCATTCCTCTGTAAAGAATTCGCGTTAGTATTTTGCAGCTGTGACTTATTAAACTGATAATTCGGTAATTTTCACATCTGTCAACACCTGCTTTCTTTGGGATTGGAATTATTATGTTGTTGTTGTTGTGGTCTTCAGTCCTGAGACTGGTTTGATGCAGCTCTCCATGCTACTCTATCCTGTGCAAGCTTCTTCATCTCCCAGTACCTACTGCAACCTACATCCTTCTGAATCTGTTTAGTGTATTCATCTCTTGGTCTCCCTCTACGATTTTTACCCTCCACGCTGCCCTCCAATGCTAAATTTGTGATCCCTTGATGCCTCAAAACATGTCCTACTAACCGATCCCTTCTGCTAGTCAAGTTGTGCCACAAACTTCTCTTCTCCCCAATCCTATTCAGTACCTCCTCATTAGTTACGTGATCTACCCACCTTATCTTCAGCATTCTTCTGTAGCACCACATTTCGAAAGCTTCTATTCTCTTCTTGTCCAAACTAGTTATCGTCCATGTTTCACTTCCATACATGGCTACACTCCATACAAATACTTTCAGAAACGACTTCCTGACACTTAAATCTATACTTGATGTTAACAAATTTCTCTTCTTGAGAAACGCTTTCCTTGCCATTGCCAGTCTACATTTTATATCCTCTCTACTTCGACCATCATCGGTTATTTTACTCCCTAAATAGCAAAACTCCTTTACTACTTTAAGTGTCTTATTTCCTAACCTAATTCCCTCAGCATCACCCGACTTAGTTCGACTACATTCCATTATCCTCGTTTTGCTTTTGTTGATGTTCATCTTATATCCTCCTTTCAAGACACTGTCCATTCCGTTCAACTGCTCTTCCAAGTCCTTTGCTGTCTCTGACAGAATTACAATGTCATCGGCGAACCTCAAAGTTTTTACTTCTTCTCCATGGATTTTAATGCCTACTCCGAATTTTTCTTTTGTTTCCTTTACTGCTTGCTCAATATACAGATTGAATAACATCGGGGAGAGGCTACAACCCTGTCTCACTCCTTTCCCAACCACTGCTTCCCTTTCATGCCCCTCGACTCTTATAACTGCCATCTGGTTTCTGTACAAATTGTAAATAGCCTTTCGCTCCCTGTATTTTACCCCTGCCACCTTCAGAATTTGAAAGAGAGTATTCCAGTTAACATTGTCAAAAGCTTTCTCTAAGTCAACAAATGCTAGAAACGTAGGTTTGCCTTTTCTTAATCTAGCTTCTAAGATAAGTCGTAAGGTCAGTATTGCCTCATGTGTTCCAACATTTCTACGGAATCCAAACTGATCTTCCCCGAGGTCCGCTTCTACCAGTTTTTCCATTCGTCTGTAAAGAATTCGCGTTAGTATTTTGCAGCTGTGACTTATTAAACTGATAGTCCGGTAATTTTCACATCTGTCAACACCTGCTTTCTTTGGGATTGGAATTATTATATTCTTCTTGAAGTCTGAGGGTATTTCGCCTGTCTCATACATCGTGCTCACCAGATGGTAGAGTTTTGTCATGACTGGCTCTCCCGAGGCCATCAGTAGTTCTAATGGAATGTTGTCTTTTTACCTACTTGATCGTCTGCTGCCTTCACTACTTCATCCCTCAGAGCTACCCATTCTTCTTCTACTGTATTTCTTTCCCCCATTCCTGTCAATTGTTCCCTTATGCTCTCCCTCAAACTCTCTACAACCTCTGGTTTAGTCAGTTTATCCAGATCCCATCTCCTTAAATTACCACCTTTATGCAGTTTCTTCAGTTTCAATCTGCAGTTCATAACCAATAGATTGTGGTCAGAATCCACATCTGCCCCAGGAAATGTCTTACAATTTAAAACCTGGTTCCTAAATCTCTGTCTTACCATTATATAATCTATCTGATACCTTTTAGTATCTCCAGGATTCTTCCAGGTATACAACCTTCTTTTATGATTCTTGAACCAAGTGTTAGCTATGATTAAGTTGTGCTCTGTGCAAAATTCTACAAGGCGGCTTCCTCTTTCATTCCTTCCCGCCAATCCATATTCACCTACTATGTTTCCTTCTCTCCCTTTTCCTACTGACGAATTCCAGTCACCCATGACTATTAAATTTTCGTCTCCCTTCACTACCTGAATAATTTCTTTTATCTCGTCATACATTTCATCAATTTCTTCATCATCTGCAGAGCTAGTTGGCATATAAACTTGAACTACTGTAGTAGGCATGGGCTTTGTGTCTATCTTGGCCACAATAATGCGTTCACTATGCTGTTTGTAGTAGCTTACCCGCGTTCCTATTTTCCTATTCATTATTAAACCTACTCCTGCATTACCCCTATTTGACTTTGTATTTATAACCCTGTAGTCACCTGACCAGAAGTCTTGTTCCTCCTTCCACCGAACTTCACTAATTCCCACTATATCTAACTTTAACCTATCCATTTCCCTTTTCAAATTTTCTAACCTACCTGCCCGATTAAGGGACCTGACATTCCACGCTCCGATCCGTAGAACGCCAGTTTTCTTTCTCCTGATAACGACGTCCTCCTGAGTAGTCCCCGCCCGGAGATCCGAATGGGGGACTATTTTACCTCCGGAATATTTTACCCAAGAGGACGCCATCATTATTTAATCATACAGTAGAGCTGCATGTCCTCGGGAAAAATTACGGCTGTAGTTTCCCCTTGCTTTCAACCGTTCGCAGTACCAGCACAGCAAGGCCGTTTTGGTTAATGTTACAAGGGCAGATCAGTCAGTCATCCAGACTGTTGCCCCTGCAACTACTGAAAAGGCTGCTGCCCCTCTTCAGGAACCACATGTTTGTCTGGCCTCTCAACAGATACCACTCCGTTGTGGTTGCACCTACGGTACGGCCATCTGTATCACTGAGGCACGCAAGCCTCCCCACCAACGGCAAGGTCCATGGTTCATGGGGGGAAGGGAATTATTATATTCTTCTTGAAGTCTGAGGGTATTTCGCCTGTCTCATACATCTTGCGCACCAGATGGTAGAGTTTTGTCATGACTACTCCCGGGGCCTTGTTTCGACTCAGGTCTTTCAGTGCTCTGTCAAACTCTTCGCGCAGTATCATATCTCCCATTTCATCTTCATCTACATCCTCTTCCATTTCCATAATATTGTCCTCAAGTACTTCGCCCTTGTATAAACCCTCTATATACTCCTTCCACCTTTCTGCCTTCCCTTCTTTGCTTAGAACTGGGTTTCCATCTGAGCTCTTGATATTCATACAAGTGGTTCTCTTCTCTCCAAAGGTCTCTTTAATTTTCCTGTAGGCAGCATCTATCTTACCCATAGTGAGACAAGCCTCTACATCGTTACATTTGTCCTCTAGCCATCCCTACTTAGCCATTTTGCACTTCCTGTCGATTTCATTTTTGAGACGTTTGTATTCCTTTTTGCCTGCTTCATTTACTGCATTGTTATATTTTCTCCTTTCATCAATTAAATTCAATATTTCTTCTGTTACCCAAGGATTTCTATTAGCCCTCGTCTTTTTACCTACTTTATCCTCTGCTGCCTTCACTACTTCATCCCTCAGAGCTACCCGTTCTTGTTCTACTGTATTTCTTTCCCCCATCCCTGTCAATTGTTCCCTTATGCTCTCCCTGAAACTCTCTACAACCTCTGGTTTAGTCAGTTTATCCAGGTCCCATCTCCTCAAATTCCCACCTTTTTGCAGTTTCTTCAGTTTCAATCTGCAGATCATAACCAGTAGATTGTGATCAGAATCCTCATCTGCCCCTGGAAATGTCTTACAATTTAAAACCTGGTTCCTAAATCTCTGTCTTACCATTATATAATCTATCTGATACCTTTTAGTATCTCCAGGATTCTTCCAGGTATACAACCTTCTTTTATGAACCGTTATCCTGCTAGAAAGTGCGATCGGCGTCGGGGAAGACGTAATGCGTGAAGGGATGCAGGTGTTCCGCAAATGATGTCCACGTTGTCCACAGTTGTTACGGTACCGTGGTACCACAGTTTCCACTGAATTCCAGGTGAATGTCTTCCACAGCACAACACTGCTTACCTGTATGTTTCCGTAGCGTGGCGCACGTTCCGCGCAGCCGTTCGCAATGGATGAAGGCATATCCAGACGTACCGTCGACCTGGAGTAACAGGAAACGTGGTTCAGCCGACAAGGGGAAACGTTTCCATCGGTCTGTGGTCCAGATTCAATGCTCTTGTTCCCATTGCATTTCTAATCTATGACGTCATTGTGCCAACATGGGTGGACGTAAGGACAGGCTGCGTTGGAACTCCAACAATATGCTCTCCGGATTGCCTGTGTCTGTACCAGCACTGTGCACTGTCGCCAGATCTGCCGCAGATTGCCGCCTACCCTACTTTACGCACCGGGCAAGCCTACGAC
Source organism: Schistocerca nitens (assembly GCF_023898315.1). NCBI lineage: Eukaryota > Metazoa > Arthropoda > Insecta > Orthoptera > Acrididae > Schistocerca > Schistocerca nitens. Next base: position 5,300,902 of record NC_064615.1, on the reverse strand, counting down.
CTGCACGTTTAGTGATGAGACGTGGACGTCCAAAATGTTGTCGCCTACTTGTGGTATCACCGTCCTTCAACTACTTTCCACCGATGCTCAAGGTAGAAGCAAACCGACAGCCGAGCAGGCCAGGTTCGTCATTTTAGAAACGATCGTCCCCAAGTGCTGGACTATGACAACGTGCCGTTTGTCAGAATCGCTTATGTCACCGCTTTTCCCCGTTTGCGGCTCGTATCGTCCGCTAGAATGATTCTCCTCCATTCGTGTCTGCAGCACGTGTATACTTTCCTCGACGTTTCGCTTGCCCGCAGCGTCACAGCCGCTTTCAGTCTCTTGGCGAACAGTGGTCGTAATTAGGGTCAGAAAAATTTCGTGAAAACGATAGCACAAAATTATCGGCTTTTAGTGATATTACGTGTAATCGGCGATTTTTGAGAGATATCGCGGAAGTTGTAATTTTGCCGTAGGAAAGTGCTGTGATTCGGAGGACGACAGTTTACTAATATTCGTAACTTGTAAATAATGAATGCTGAAACTGCATTTTGTCTGCTAATCTTCTAAGCTGACGTTCGAGTATAACCTCATAATGCCTCGTTTCCCGTGTAATGAACATTGATGTGACGACGAAAACAACGCCGAATGTGACTAAAAGTAATACCGAATTTTGAATAAAAATCACTGAGTTTATTAGAATTTGGCATAAAGTTAACACCGAATTTAGCGAAAAACATCAAATTGACAAAAAAAGTCGGCGAACTTGGCAAAAAATAACGCCGAAATTGGCAAAAAATAGCTCCCAGTTTGTCACAAAACAACATCGAATTGGCAAAAATATAACACCAAATTTGGAAATAAATACACCGAATTAGTCAAAAAAATAATACCAAAATTGGCAAAAATCGCTGAATTTGCCAAAAATAACAGAATTTGGCGAAAATAACACTAAATTTTGCAAAATAAAACATCGAATTTGGAAAAATAATTACAGCGAGCCGGCAGGAGTGGTCGAGCGGTTCTAGGCGTTTGAGTCTGGAACCGCGCGACTGCTACGGTCGCAGGTTCGAATCCTGCCTCTGCCATGGATGTGTGTGATGTCCTTAGGTTAGTTACGTTTAAGTAGTTCTAAGTTCCAGGGGACTGACCTCAGAAGTTAACTCCCATAGTGCTCAGATCCAATTACAGCGAATTTGGCAAAGAAAAACAGCAAATTAAAAAAAAAAAAACCACCGAATCCTGAAAAATAACACTGAATTTCACAAAAGTAACACAGAATTTCTCAAAAAATAACACCGACTTCGCCCCGTACCTATTCACAATGTTTTAGCTCGTCAGTGTATTACACTTCCCAGTTGGTTACTTTCAACCTCATAAATCCACATTACCAAAACTAATTATGTGTGCTGCGTAATGAGTTCGGAATGTTTATATCTGGAAGAAAACGTAATAGCTGGAGGAAGTTCAAAATGCTGTCAAGTGTACCGGATGCCGTTAACTACATTATTCCACAAGCATATGCATGATGTCGAGAAGCACTCATCTTCAATAGATTTACGTGGCTAATCAGTCCTACCCGACCTTAATAAACGCAAACGAAAAGCGGTACAAAGGAAGCAAACTAGTTTCTCTTCTGTTGCCGATAAGCGGAATTTGCCCAGCCTGTTTCTGTGAATGTCTTGCATTGCTGGTTCATCTGAAACAACCGTTTCCCAGCAGCGTCACGTCAACAAAACAGACCCAGTACGAATTTCGTAGTTTATCTTTAAATGTATTCTGTTAGCTTCGTGAATTGAAGTTTCTTTTACCACGCTTTTGGTAGGGGGAAAAAACTGGAGCGTGGAAAAAAACCAGAAAACTCACGTCTCAGGGAGACGTGGTAATTGTGCAACTCGTATTTGATGGTGGATTTCGTAGTGCCGTATAAGGTTTTGCAAGACATCTAGGAATAGTTACAATCGAAAAATGTGTTACAAAGGAGGACGCGGGACTGCCGCCCTTTTAATTAGTAAACATCCATTTACATTTCCGACAACTCCATGATGAATGGCTGTTCTTCTCCGTATCTCGCTCTAACTTTCTCTTTGAGCGGTGCGAACTGTAATTACTGTCAGTTACGTGCAGCAACGAGTCACTTGCTTATTAATTTCACATATTTTTGTTTTTCCACGGTCAGATTACGTTCCTTCATATTCATTGTCAAGAGGTACTTCCTTTGCAGTTTGCAAACGCTACATTCTTGTGACCACCTGGCAAAGAGACTGCTCTCGTTCGCTGTCGCTGAAAGTTTTCAATCTGAAGCCGTTGTTGACGTGTTGCGAAAGTAAACGCCAGTAAAACTAGAAACGTTCGTAAACTATACGGATGAAACATTAATTATGAGATGCAACACAAAGAGATTTACTTCCTGTTGCTCTGCATTAAATTCTATACAACTTTGGGGCCATAGACCCCTCTGAGTATATTTTACTTTTTTTGATACTAGTTGGTTAAGAAATTACCACCACTTTATATTTGCAGAATGTTGAGAAACAAGACATTTCTTGAGCTGTAGGAGAAAGCTATTGTTTGCGTGATCAAAATTGTAACTATCCTAAGCTACGGACTGTAAATTGTGGCCGGCCGGGGTGGCCGAGCGGTTCTAGGCGCTACAGTCTGGTAAAGCGCGACCGCTACGGTCGCAGGTTCGAATCCTGTCTCGAGCATGGATGTGTGTGATGTCCTTAGGTTAGTTAGGTTTAGGTAGTTCTAAGTTCTAGGGGACTGATGACCTCAGGAGTTAAGTCCCATAGTGCCCAGAGCCTTTTTTTTTGTAAATTGTGCGGGAAAGAGTGTTGGCTTTGATTGTCGGGTCTATAATTACGTTCCTCGGTAACAGTTGGTGTACTACTCGTATTATCCAGAATACACATGGAAATACCGTATCAAGTTGACTAATTGCGAAGTGGCGGTTTTCCGGCCCTCTTTTCATTGCTGGCTCATCAAGATCTCCTGTTTGATCTCGGGCTGTTCACTCCCACCTCAGTGGTGCACATTTGTACGGGCTTCCATAAATACTTGACACCATGATTCTCTTCACCCACTGCTGAAGGCTTGTAAACGTCATACAATTTCCGGGTGAAATTCAGTCGCATTATAGGCTTATTCCTTTGCATTTCGAAAGTGAATCGTCTATTATAATTCGCGGAAGGTGGAACTGTTCAATTTTGTCAAGCATTCTTAATCGTCACGCAAGAGAAAGCAACAATATGAGGAGCTAGCTCGTTGCCCAAGACTCAGTTTCCTGGCATTTGGTCCGCTTGAAAAGGAAAATCAAATTACATTAGAAGCTGATCATTAAAGATACTAGTATTTTCTGTCAATCAACTATTATCTTTGTGACGAACCTCATAGTATTTTATTTATACATTTCGACAGTTGGTAGCTCTGTATAGCAATTCCTTAACAACGGTACTTCCATGACAACCGGGTGTATCTTTTTCACAGAAATTTCCACCATTTGACTATTAATTGTTCATTGATTTCACACAATCGCGATTTCGGATTTATAGATATTATCAAGTGCATGCTGAAATGTCAAAATATGTCTGACCAGTCTGTGATACGTCATCGCCACTTCTGTTCATCAGCTGAGGTCACAGGAATATATTGGCTGTCAAATACGCCATACCGTGTATTAATGGTTTTTCACTGTGCACAATGTCAGCCATATCATGTATCTTCGATATGTACGCATATCCTGTCATACAAAAACCGTTCTATAAGACCAGAAATATGTTTTTTCGAAGATGACATATCACAGACAGGTCAGACATATTTTAACGTATCAACAAGCACTTGAGAATTGCTATAAAGTCGAAATCATGATTCTGTAAAATAAAGTAACAATTAACAATCAAATGGGGGAAATTTATTTCAAACAATTTTCCACGACTGTTGTCCCTCACGCAGAAAAGGACCAGGCGTATGTTAGCTCATTTTTATAGCCTAGTGTTTCGTATTTTATTTTGATTTGTTTTTCCATTGGAAATACGTATCTGTAACATCTGATTAAAACTTTGAACTGTAAAATGTCAAAACGAAAATAAAAATGTCAATAACATCAATAAACATTCAGCACAAAAAGTTACTTTATTGTACATTGGTAAACACTCAGCAAGACTTGGGAAAGCTGTGACGTATGAAACGTTTCCAGTGTATTGATTGTTCGATCAAAAGAGGAAATCAGACTGCTTTTCTAAGTTATAACTGAAGATGATCAGAAGAGTCGGTACGGTAATATCGTGGCAGAAAGGTACGAACATCCAACAGCTTTCAAGAAATTTTATAGGCCACTGGATAAGCCGTTGGTGATGGCCGATATTACCAAAGAATTATTTAGAAAATTACGATTTAGAAAATCGGGACGGCTGACTCAGTCGGGTAAGCAGTTCGGAACGCTCTTGACATAATATGTTTGTTATTTTTCGATTCATTTCGGTTAATTCAAAGTATCGTTGCACACTGAAGTGAATTTAAAGGATTCATACATCAATATTTTCCTCATTTGTGAGAAACTTTTGTTTGCTCGATTGAGATTCGATTCCGGATACCTGTCTTTTTGCAGACAGTATCTGAACTACTGCGCTGGTAACGCATCGGAAACACACCAAAAAAGGTCAAATTTTTCAGTTGTTCGTCTCAATATTTTCGAGACATCGCATCGTACACTCTTATAAAAATATAAAAAAATTAAAGGAAACATACGTCTATCAATATTTTCCTAGATTCCAGTCCAACTCAGTGAGACGCAGTTACCATAGTACGGTTTAGTTGACCTACATTATTCATGGACGCGGGATATTTACCTGCTTCTCCACCCATTAGCAGATGAAATTGCCTGAAGTGGCCGACAAATAAGTAATACAACGAATATGCAGCGCTGACAGAAAGTAGCTCTGCGTAAGAGTGTTCACGCTTGCCGAGAATGCACAGTGAGTGTGGCGTAGCAGGTTTAGCGAAGCGGAGCTTTCTCACTGGGATGACGATGACGATGATGACGCTGCTGCTGGAAGCCGAAACGGCAAATGATGGCCCCAGGCGTGGGAGGCGCGGCGCGGTGTTCCACCAGCCCGAGTGCCGGCTGGAATTCCCCGGCGGACCGCAACATGGAGCACTGGCGTGACCAAGTGGTCTCTCCGTTAACAAGCGGTGCCGGCGCGGCGCGCGGAAGCTGTAAAGCAGTAATTTGTTGGAAAATCTGCTCTAAACGCGCAGCACAAGTCCCACTGGCCCTTAAACAGCGAGGAGGAAATCCAGTGAATTTTACTGTGAGTACAAAGTTGCTCTTCATATGGCGCACTGACTTCATTTCAGGAGGGAAGAAGAGCTTGAACTTCAGTAAAAACTGGCACAGTGTTTGTGACATTTTTCTCCGGAAATTGCCAGTACACTTCTAGAAAATAATATACTGTTGATTCCTACCGTAATCTCATCCTACATTTCGAAGTAATTGGGCAGAAATTCTCATCTCAGCAACGCCCACTGCCTCGCTGCGGGACTGAAACTGCTAAGACCACTACCGGTACCTTCCGCCGGGAAAAAGAGAGGCACACAAGCTCTTCTTGATTAGTTTTCCATAACGACTTCTTCGTTGATGGCACCGTACAAACTGTTAATAAAGATCTCATCCGCTAGTGGCAGAACGAGATCCCCACAACTAAATGGTTAAATATATGTTATTGTTAACAGATATTTCTCCAAATGCAACACCTAAAAGATTACGATGCGACCACTAAGAGCAGAATTTAGGTATTCTATGGTCACTGGCAGTTGTATACACAATGAGACAGTACACGTTACTGTGTTGTACGTAAAAGTCAAACACGTCAGAACTTTTCATGTTTCTACTTGACAGCCGTTTTGAGTAGTCCACAGAATAGGACTGGGTCTAAGGTGGCGTCATAATATATCGAGCCTCACTATATGTGCAAAAGGGTGCTCTCCGTCTTAAGACGTTAAATACGAACACATCACGCGCGAGGGTCGCAAGGTTACTTCGTTATTCGTAAGCCTACAATCAACATCAACAGGTCCAACCTAATGAAGGTCCTGTTTCTTCAAATTCACCTGCAGAAGGTGTAATAAAATCGTTGTAGAAAGGACTTCTTTTGCTGGACCGCAACAGGACTGGCCACGAAAACGACTGTACAGCGAACGCAGTACAGCCAACGCAGCATACATGCTGCAAACAGTCGGACTTCTATCCCTGTATTCCTCGGTTAAATCACATTCTTTTATTTTCTTCCAGGGACATTGGTTGAAGAGAAAACTGCAGCCGGAAAGGGATGTTTCAGAGAACCAGTTTTCGTAGTTTTAATTGTAGCCATTTCCAAGTCTAACGTAGCAGTTTTCGTTAATCACGCACGCATCTTATTTAAGAATGTGTAAGAAGTACATATGTATTTTCAATTTTATCTGACAGTAAGGCAAATAAAAATGGAAACAATTTCGTCGCCTCTTCCGTGCAAATTCGTTTTCTACAAATTCGTTCTAAAAGTTTCGAACAGCTGTCAAATATCCCGTCAATAAGAAAAGTTCCATTTTCTCACATGATATGTTCCGCCTCTTCTCAGTTGTACATCAGGATTTTTTCCCATTATTCATTTGTCAGCCACTTCAGAGAATTTGATCTGCTAATGGATGGAGAAACAGGTAAATATCGCGCGTGCATGAATATGTTGGTCAACTAAACCGTGTTATGGCAATTCCGTCTCACTGAGCTGGACTGGAATCTAGTAAAGTACTGATAGGCGTATGTTTTCTTTAAATTTTTTTATATTTTTATAAGAGTGTACGGTGCGATGTCTCGAAAATATTGAGACGAACAACTGAAAAATTTAACCTTTTTTTTTGGTGTGTTTCCGATTCGTTATCAGCGCAGTAATTCAGATGCTGCCTGTAAAAAGACAGGTATCCGGAATCGAATCTCAATCCTGTAAGGTGTCAGGCAAATCCAACACCTTCCATGAAAACCCTGACATGATAAGCAAATCCAGTTGTATGTCACATAGCTCCGAATAAATCGTGACATTAAATTAACCAAAGTAATACGAGTAACGAGTGAGCACATGGAATACCACAGACTAACACAAGAATGCCTAAATGCATGTCATACCTTCCCACCGTGAGACAGACGCAGTTCCGAGGGGAGAAACGAGAACAGAAGCCGAGAGCAGAACCGTGTTAAGCTGGAAGGCCCTACGATAAGGGACGGACACCCACGTTGCCAGCTAACCGCTAGGACCACCCCCCAGCCCATGTTAAAAGCTAGAGCCCTCCAGAAGAACAGTATAGATCTTACTATAACACTAAAAGGACCACACCAGCTGCAAGTTTAAGCGTGAGACTTTTTCGCGTCTCTGTTACGTTGCAAACTTTAAAAACATTGCCCCACCACGAAAAGTATAACGTTTCTCATTGGATTGACAGAATTTTTGTAGGCAGAGCTTAAGGTTAACATTGAGACCCTGATTGGTCAGATGAAAACACAGCCAGATAGTTTTTTAAACCAACTTCGGTAAATTGTAGTAAGGAGAAGTTAGGGGAGAGTTGCTTCCGAGACGGCAAGGTGAGCGGAGCTGTGCTGTCCGCCGCCCCCTGACGAACACCGACAAGGTAATGAACTGCGGAAGTCTCATCTGTTACACCCCCTTTTTGCGTAATACTAGTGTCGATCGTCAATTAAAGCTCATGGTGTTCACATTTGCCACTTGAAGTAAAAATCTGAAACGCGATGATTTTTCTGTTATATAGTTATTGAGAAGCCACATCAGCCACTGTAATTTACGACAAGTTAGATAAGTAATTGAAGATGGTTGGTTGGTGGTTGGTGGTTAGTGTTTAACGTCCCGTCGACAACGAGGTCATTAGAGACGGAGCACAAGCTCGGGTTAGGGAAGGATTGGGAAGGAAATCGGTCGTGCCCTTTCAAAGGAACCATCCTGGCATTTGCCTGAAACGATTTAGGGAAATCACGGAAAACCTAAATCAGGATGGCCGGAGACGGGATTGAACCGTCGTCCTCCCGAATGCGAGTCCAGTGTGCTAACCACTGCGCCACCTCGCTCGGTTAATTAAAGATAATTGAGGGTCACTGTAGACCATTTTGGTAGTTTTCTCTTTTGTGAAACTTAATTTAAACCTAGACTATAGATGTGATATGGCATAGGTCATCCTTCGATCCATTGTGGAACTTGGAAACCCATTCAGGGAATATTCGTTCACATTTTTGTTGAACGCAGTTGGTTTTTACCATCCTGAATTAAAACATTTCCTTTTATCAATAGTGCAATTTATAAACGATGCTTTGTGAGTAGAATAAAATTTCCAATGGTAAACTTAAATGTTTTTTCGACGTTATTTTACCAGCTAACTAAAAATAGGAAAGCCTTGAACCTCTTCCACTAAATTTAGTTAGTATTAAGATTGTTTTACAGGAAGTGCAGTGGAGCTGACGCTGAGATCATTAAGTATTTGGTTATATCATCGCTAGTCTCACTGAACTCTTCTGAACTCTACATGTCATGTGCGGTCTGGCGTCTCCTTACCAGCAACAGGTCCCAGGTTCAAACTATTCAATTCCCTAAAAACACGCTCAGAGCGTCGTTGCGCGAAAGTGGTAGGGAGACACGATATAGAACAGACAGACACCACGCAGAATGTTAGAATCCAGCAAACAAAAGTTTCTCACAAATGAGGAAAATATTGATGTACGAATCCATTAAATTCACTTGATTGTGCAACGATAGTTTTAATTAACCGAAATAAATCGAAAAGTAACAAACATATACGGGGCTTATTTCAAAAGTGTACAAGTCCATTACCCCCACTTTTCTGTCTATAATGCTTCTGAAAGTAATGGTACAAACAAACAAAAAGAAAGATTCATCTCTAGCAAGAAGCCAGGGTCGCATCAAACATCAATTTTCAAAAACCTATTACCATCAGTTAATTTCAAAATGTCTTCGCTCAGTTGAACGTCCGAACTGCAGCCGTATTTCTGGATCGCCGTAAAAACTGTCGCTGATGTTCCGAGCGCCTGAAACTTCCTGACAGATTAAAACTGTGTGCCGGACCGAGACTGGAACTCGGGACCTTTACCTTTCGCGGGCAAGTGCTGTAACGACTTATCTACCCAAGTACGTCTCACACCCTGTCCTCACAGGTTTTAATTGCGAGCGCCTCTTCTCGACTGTTACAACAGCTGGCTCAGCCTGATTCGCGCCACATTTGAACGAAATGTGCTCCACATCCCTGCTTTCAGAGATCTAGATCGTATTATTATTGTTGACGAGATGGAAATACGCCTGATGCCGTGTTTCCGTCTGAGTCTGCAGATCCGAAGGACTGCATAGCGTAGATAAGCAATTCTTGGCTTGTATTTTCCTTTCTCAGTCTCGATTCTTCTTCCTCTGATTGCAGCCCCTCCTCCATTTGCCGCTCTGAAGGTGCATAAGAAAGTAAACAAATGCACAGTACTTTCGCACAGTGGGCCGGATGCTTCGCCATACAGAAGTAGTAGTCTGTTTGTGTTGGTGAGCTACTACGAATGCAGCCTACACAGATGGTTGCCCTCGCTGAGCGGATCGGCTAGTGCTGGGAGCCAGTTTATAGGTTGGGGCCGTGGTGAGTGTGCAGGTGTGAGCGAGGCGGCGGTAACTGTACCCGGCCGGCCTCGGTGCGGCCACAAGTGGCCGGTGCTCGGTGCTCCTAGCTGAAGCGACTCCTTAACACACTTCAGGGTGAGAGGAGCGCCGGGACCACCCCGCTGCGCCGGCGCCCCCGCTTTCCACGCGGAAGCTGACCCTGCTCCAGGGAGGGGAAGGGGCGGCGCCAGGGCGGATAGAGAGAGAGAGAGAGAAAGACAGGGAGAGCCATGACGTCACGGACCGTGGAGCGCCTAATGCTTCGGGACCTCCGCTTGTGTCGTAACCAGCGGTTTAGTCCACGAAAATGTACAACATTGACTATGTATTAAAACACTGTACCAGCTTTTCGGATATTCAAACTTTTTCTCGTTTTGTACAAGGGTCATTCAATAAAAAACCGGATTTTGTAAAGGAACTATTACGAGAATGGAATATAAAACTTATTTATTTTTCAAGGTAATGCTCCCGCACTTCTATACACTTATGCCAGCGGTGGACAAGCGCAAAGTACTCTTGGAGACGCGTGTGTAACCAGTCATGCACTGCTGCCTGAACTTACTCATCTTCAGCGAACCTTCAGCCACTAAGAGCTACTTTCGGTGGGTTAAAAATGAGACATTCTAAAGCTGCCAGATACTGGAGATACGGGGTGGGGCAAGCAGATGAATTTCAGGTCTTGTGCACAAATCGACGCGCCTTTCATTTGTGATTGTGACGGTACGTCACATAAATGGACATTTGGAGAAAGAGGAAGGAAGTTTTTGTTATGAGAAGTGTGAATTATAAATTATTTCAAGACTGTGTGCGTGTGCGCGATCTGTAACAAATAGTAAAGAACGTATATTATTATTATTATCAAAACACAAATATCGATGTAATTAACAAAAAATAGTTTTTTTTGCTATAATCTCTGTGTAACATAGGCCATGAAGATCAGAGACAATGCTTTGATTGTACTAGCTCTCCTGTTTTGTTTCGTGTAGCGGTAATCCGCCATTGTAGTGTTGTCTGATAATTAACGTACGTTTTATGTATATATTTTGAAAAAATAATAGAAATTGTTATTAGAAAGTGTGTATTATTGACTTAGTTGTCACCTCTCATGATTGCAACCATTAATTATAATTAACACAATTTTTACACAACTTCGTAGTGCAGGGAGTTCGTCTCCCCTAGCAGGATTTAGTCGGCCATTACGCTGATTGTATTATTTAATTAAAATTTCAAGTCATAATACTGAATGTAAATGCGAGAGACTTCTGAATTTTGATCTTTCACTAATTTCAAAGTTAAAGAGAGTCCAAATAGATTTCGTTTATTAATATTTAGAATACTGAGCGAGTTCAGTATGTTTCATTTTGGCCGCCTAACGGCAAACGAGACTCTCTCCAGTTTTGCCTTGCAAATAATGAAAAAGAAATATTGAAAATCATTACATTACGCAATATCTCAGTTAATCTGTATGTAATTTGGTACATAAATAACCAGTAGCCCCTGAGACTCATATTAATAATTACAGTCGGCCGGAATGGCCGAGTTGTTCTAGGAGCTTCAGTCTGGAACCGAGCAACCGCTACGGTCGCAGGTTCGAATCCTGTCTCGGGCATGCATGTGTGTAATGTCCTTAGGTTAGTTAGGTTTAAGTAGTTCCAAGTTCTAGGGGACTGATGACCTCAGATGTTAAGTCCCATAGTGCTCAGAGCCATTTGAAACATTAATAATTACAGTTTGCGTAAGAATACACATATTTTCTTTTCTAAATAGCAGCGCTCACGCAAACTATTTATTAGAAGGCGGTGAGTCGCGCGCTGTGATTAAAAAAATATTATATCGTACGTACTTCGGGGCAGTCGATGTCCGTACGAGTGTTATCGCAGTATAAGTTAATTAAAAGTCTCATGCTAGCCCACAATATTTAAAGCCACCCCAACCAAAATCGTAATGTATATAATTACAAAAAATAAAAATATACACTTATACCGTGATAAGTGGCCCCACCGTGAGGGTGTACTTAATGTGGTTTACTACTTTATGTACAGACTCATGATATCAAGTGTTTTGGAACATCAGTAGACCATGAACAACATCGTGGGCTGATCCAGCACTAATTTTCATCGTTGCTGCAATATCATTCACCGTAACACGCCTGTTTTCCCTTATCAATTCATCAGCTCTCGTACTATTGTTCTCCGTGACTGCACAGACAGTCGGACGTGGCGAATTTTGAACACTTGTTACACCTCGTTTTAACTTATCTGCCCACTCGTACACTTGTTTTCGACTTAATCAACTTTCACCACGTCGCACTGCCAGCCGGCGGTGTATTTCGATTCATTTCAGACCTTCAGCTGAGAGAAATTTAAAGGCATTCCGTTGTGCACGTTGTTGAAAAGCCGCAAGGTTTCCCTCATCTTGCTTCACTGATTCCCAGCATCCCGTTCGCTAAGCAGGCGTGGCAGCCCCCTCCCATAGTTGTAGGACACGATCAATAAATAACACAGAAACGCAAACTCTGACGAAGTTTTGTATTTCTTATACAGCTTTTCCAGTTTTATGTTGAATGGACCTTGCAATTTTTTTCGTGTTTGCAAAATTAATGGTGGCTGTTGGTACAGGTCTGCACAGTTGCGGATATCCGAGGCTATCCTAGGTTTTGCGGATGAAAGCCTGCGTCGAGGCGGATATCTGCGGGTAGATCTGTGCATTTCCGCAATAACAATTATTTTGCAGTTAAAAGTTAAACAACAGCGTCAGTTTGAAGGAGGACATTATTCCACCAAGTTGTGTTTTAAACTATTTTATTTGCGCTACTAGTTTCGGACACTGCCCATCCTCAAGTGCATCCATAGTATAGTAATAGAGACGGGATAGTAACAGACGTGGATACATTGTCCTCGTATCGTCAAAAAGTCACGTGCCATTCATATTTCTGCACAGCGTGGCCGTCCAAGGTCCTCATCGTATAATGTTTCCTACAAATCACTCTATACACAATTGTTCATGTTAAGTGACACAGGGTGATTGACTGTGTGGGAAAATTTTAATTGAATGCCCGAGATAAAAATGGAAAAGTTCATAATCAGTATCAAGCACAATAAAAAGTCGATCTCGTACTGAGTGAGACAATTTGACGTATTCTCGGTATTCCGAGTTTTATATTAAGCAATGGTACAGCTCCATTCCCTGATTTTGTTGATTATTGGTGGTTTCTCGGTCAGTCGTACAGAATCTCCAGCGGAGACGATCTGGTATATCAGCCTAACTCATTTCGAGGTAACATTCAAGCCGGCTATTGCCTAAACAGTACAGAACGCATTCCAAAGAGCTGCTGGTAACCAATAAGGAAAAGACTATTTATTAAACTTGGAGTTAACTTCAGTGCGAAGCCTCCTAGAGGGTGCGTCCACATCTGCAAGGGCTAAACGTGGCGCCATATTCTTCTCCCTGGTTCCGCGCACTTTTACACGTGGCGCTATTTCCGCCGTACCGCCAGCTGGTCTACGTCTGGGTCTTTCCTGCTCCCTTTACAGTAAGACAATAATCTTTACTGCTGCAAGCGGGCTGAAATTGCTTCTGGGTCACTTTCTCACCTTTGTAAGTGGAGCTGCTTAACAAGTAGCCTCAACCGTTTAGTGGCCGGCATAATTTGCTGCTGGTTGCGAGGCTGTGTTCGAGTCTCTCTACGCATATAGCTTTTTTCACAGCAGAATATCTTCTGTGGTACTTACTGCACCTTATGAAGGAAAGCGGAGTGCTTCGTTGACCAACATGTTGCTTGAGAGGTAACATAAGACCTTTGCACCCACACAGCGAGTGACGCAATGCATTTCTTCACAACATCTGTACATCACTGGCGAGTGCCAGTGTGAGATGGAAGACATTTGATACTATTTTTTCTCTTTCTGCTTCATTTGCTGAAGATGAGCGATATAAATTCTGAGAATAAATTTCGTATATACGGTAATTTTATTTCGTGCTTCTGAAATATGTGTACAGGAGCAAATAAAACGTAGGCGACTTGCAGCCGCCTGTGAAGTAGAGTTACCTGCTCTAAAGTGTGACATGGGCCCTTCACGTCACGTTCGACACTTCCTTGCAAGTCTCTGCTAAATCTATTGTGATGAATAGCGACAGCCAACACGATGCGCAGTCATTCTGGTTTCAGACCCACAACAATCATAAACAGTTTCCTCGCATTCCATGACGCGACTTTCCTGAACTAAAAATGCACGAGATGGTCACTCCGCAACATGCTAAAACCTCTAACCTACAGAGTTATATTACACTCCAAACTGTACAAAGACATTAAATCACAGCTGCAGCTTGCGTGTCCCACTCTAATTGATATGTGTTCATTATGTTTGATATAGGCTCAAACGAACGCATCAAGTAGGAGAAAACAGACTTGAATAGTATGAGATGCTTGAACTTACTGTTTTTCTTTGACGAACTGTCTGTATATAGTTTGTTAAGTGTGGCAAACACTCGTTTGTTACATTCTCATTTATCAACTTCTACCCCTTGTATTACTGAGTTCAAAATGGGAAAAGCTTTCTACATTGTTAGTTTCGGGCCTGACTATTGGTTTATCTGAGGACCTTCAGATGTGATTCTACAGTGTTTGGGTAGTGGTTCTGTCTCTATGAGGCATCTGCAAAAATAAAGAGTGTACCACCACTTTCTATAGCTTTGAGGGTGCAGAATGCATACTCTTAACACATCTTAGTAAAAAACAAACCAAGAGATGTGCACGGATAAGGAATATGAGATTCGCATCTGCAAGTCGTCATCCGCATCTACGGATTCTGAAATTTTGTAAACCACTTTAACCCTTTAGGTAATCCAGAACTGTGACGGTGGTATTTTTCCTGGCCTAAAGTGAGAGCTACCTTGTAGTTTACATCCCAGTGAGTAGGACGTGCTACAGCTGGAACTCGAAACCACTGGACACGAGTCAAGTCGCTCTCCCTCCTCAGTCTGGCGCGTGGCCACCTGGTCTGGGCGTTTGCAGACGCAGCTTCACGTCCGCTAGCTGCAGCCTGAGCAGCTGTGCATGCGGAATGCTCAGTGCCTCATTTAAATCACTGTACTACCCTGTCGATCACAGTGCCCAACACAGTTCGAACGTTGGTAATTTTGTGTCTTTGTGAGGCAGTGCTGCCTTTCGTTAACTCTTTTTCTAAACTTATTTTAATTAGATTATGTTTCAGTTTTGCTGATAGGGTAAAAAGGATTTCTTCTGCGCTTCGGAATTTGGAGTACACTCATCCTCCTTTACTTCGGAACATGAACTATAAAATAAGGGGACGAGAAAATACAAAGTATGTATATAGGCATTAAGATTGTCCGCACAACATTTCTATTGTTTTGTACAAGGGAAATCGGGTCCGAAACAACACGGAACACCTACAGTATTTCCATTGCGTTTTTAAATAACCGTCATTTGTACATGAATGGTACACGATGATATATTTTTGCCAGCCGTGGTGGCCGAGCGGTTCTAGGCGCTTCAGTCCGGAACCACGCGGCACCTATGGTCGCAGGTTCGAATCCTGCCTCGGGCATGGATGTGTGTGATGTCCTTAGGTTAGTTAGGTTTAAGCAGTTCCAAGTCTAGGGGACTGATGACCTCAGATGTTAAGTCCCATAGGGCTGAGAGCCATTTGAAGTACTGTAATACCTGTACCCGTTTTGTAAAAAAAGATTATTATTATTGCAGTTACTGTTCTTATAAATTACATTCTCTATAGATGAGTAGGATTTCTACACTCTCTTCGTTAGTGTAGACTGTACTCATTCGAACCTTCAACTGAAGACGAATGACTGAATGATAGGCGTGCAGTTTCCTAGTGTTTCCATTTCTTTATCGTGAACTCCAGCAAGTAGACGACTTACAACACCTTGGATACCTCCACTTTGTTTGCTTTTATTTTTTTAATACCGTCATTTTTTCATGAGTGGTACACTGTGATACAATTTTGAACAGGTTTTGAGGAGAGGAATTGGACTACCGAATAAAAAAGAATATCGTTCTGTTTTTAAAAAAGCCGTAACCGTGTTCCTATGCAATTGTATTTGCTAATGTCGCCCTGGTAGCTAAACGACATTCAATTGATAGATTTTTTGTTTTGCCACTCCACAAATAGTAATTCTTGGAGGTCAAGATAAATGGGAAACCCTGTATATGCAAATTCATCCTAACTTGTAGACCTTAGCTTGCCACAAGGGAAAGAAATAAGCAGCGAGTTTGCTACAAAGAAGAGACGGAAGTAAAACAGGACGAGCTGCAGCCGGTTCAGCTGGGCAGGCCGGCGCCTCGCCTGAGTTGCGGCCGCCGCCACTCAGCTCTCCCCCGCATCTGCAGCGGCGCCCTTTCCCTCGCGGTTTACATGTGAATAGCGCACCGCCTGCTTAAACGTGCCCTGCACGGCCCGCAGAGTCCTCCTGCACGTGCATCTGAGGAAAGCACTCGGCTTGTCTCCAGGAATATTAAGGTTTAGAGGAGCAACGAGGAAGACGGCTCGCCTCGCAAATTCTGCCCTATTCTCGTAGCAGAGATCGCAGTAAAATTATGCTATATCTGTGCAGCACCATTACATGTCTCGCACAGAACCAGCAAAACTTCAATGTTACCCTTCACAATATTCGTAGCGCCATCGTCCTTTTCCTAGTTGCAAGAAAGGATGGAAAGAAGATTTATGGGTGTGACGTCATTGCAGCACAAGCTCGGACAGGAGAACGAAATCGACAGTTTCGTTTTCAAAGGAACCATCCTGCCATTAACCGTAATCGATTAGGGAAAATACGGAACATAAATGTGGGTGACCGATCGGGGGTTTGAAATGCCGTCTTCGTGACTACGAGCGCTAGGTCTTTCTTCCACCGTCACATGAGATGTGCATCGCTTTTTGATCAGTACTGCGCCACCTTTTGAATATCGTGTGAGGTACATTCATCGCTATGCATCTGCTACACCATTTTAAAGTTCTTCTGTAGCCGACGGCGGCTCACACTTTCACTAAATGCAAACTATTAGCGGAAAAATCAGTTATTCGGACGATATCTGGATTGTGGAACCAAACTTGAGAAAATTAGTCTCAAATACATTTGTTCTTTGCTACACCGCTGACAGTAGTTAATTATGACACTAGTGTAAATATCGCCAAGCCATCTGAGAGCTCATGTCGAGTGTGGCTGGCAAAGATAAAAGGCAAATAAACATTTGGATTAACCTGTGTGAGTACTCGTTTAGTATACTGAAACTATGAAGTAAGACGTGCAGGTAAACTCATGTTTGACGATTTAATAAATTGTCAGATATTACCTTGACACGTAGACAAAAATATTATAAAGTAAGTGAACAAAAGGCACAATCAACATTCGTAATACACAAGGCACTGTACGATGCGGGGAGAAAGTACATAGTGTATCCCCCCGTTTGTCCTTCATTGATGCTACGTGGGGATTAATATCTCCTCCTAGAAATAATACTACTCTAGTCACTGCGTAGTACTACGCATATCAATATAGCAGATTTCTGTCCTACTCCGAACGCCTATTGAACAGTCTCTTCCATTTCTGCCTATCTTGTGCTTCGTATAACCAACTGAATCACACTTTCTTAAGTCTGTGTCCCATCTGTCCTGTAGTTCCCCCCCCCCCTTTTTTTTCCTCCCTCTCCCCCCGCCTGCGGTCTTTTTGCTAAACTGGGCTACAATCTGTTATTTGTTTTGACCATCTGCCAAACTTTCTTAGAGCGACATGACCAGTCCACTCCCATTTCAAAATATTTACTCTTTTCATGATGCCACTGATCTTTGTTGCACGTATGATATCTAATGCTGAGGGCACAAGTGGAGAGCGCAAGTTCTCAGAGGCGTTATAAACGGAGTCTCCTTCAGAGAAATTAGGGATGAAACTGTCTCGGGAGACACTTCAGGAGAGGACAGCAGAGCGCAGAAGGCGATGCGATGCGTACCCACTGCCGGTTCATCCCAGCTTGGCGCCGTTTAGCCTGGGTTGCGTTGCGCAGCGGTACAGCGGCCGAGCAACACTTGCCGGGGAACGGCTCTCTTTGATCTCACTTGGTGTCAGTCGCTCACGCTTCGTCCTTGACCTCTTGGCCGTGACTTTGTTGTTGGGTGTTCTCACATTCTTACCCAACAGTCTACCAATTCGATACAATCATCATAATCACAACAACCCCACGGCTAAATTCAGTTATACTCTGCGCGGAGCTTTGTTACTAGGGTAGTCTCCACCATTTTATTGACACATAACGCTCACAGTAGCAGTTTAACGTACTTACTTCCGTGAACTTGGGTTCTACCCTCACTTCTTCTGAGAGAGAATTGTTTACTTATTTTTGTTTGGTGGTATTCTACAGTCAGCTGTTTTGTCAATAAATCATAATGTTTCTGAGTTCCTGTTTCATTCCATTAGACATCGGTGCACAATGCTACTGTCACATTTTAAGTTCTTGTAAGACTCACAACTACGGTTCAAATGTCAGGGCCAGTCTTCCCTTCCGTTTACTTGTACTTACATGATTGCCCTACGTCTGAATCGTAGAGAGGTGATTTGCATATCGAGAAAGGATGCTCGGTGAATATCAAACGCTCATTTAGTAAAGTATAGCCGTAATGCCAGTAGAGTCTTGTAGTCCACCGGACAAAAACTGTTTCCTTCAGCTCAGTCGAAATCGTAATACTTGAAACCTGCCGGCCGCGGTGGTCTTGCGGTTCTAGGCGCGCAGTCCGGAACCGCGCGACTGCTACGGTCGCAGGTTCGAATCCTGCCTCGGGCATGGATGTGTGTGATGTCCTTAGGTTAGTTAGGTTTAAGTAGTTCTAAGTTCTAGGGGACTGATGACCACAGATGTTGAGTCCCATAGTGCTCAGAGCCAACTTGAAACCTGAAGAATATCTTCCCTAACTTTGTAAGCCCAATTTAATACGTCGATAAATATGTAGTTTAAAGTGTCGTAACTGAAGACATAATGTCTGCAGGGGTCATTGACGATTTCTATTGTGTAGAAAGACAAATGTCGTCTAAGTCGCTTTTTTATTTTCTTGACTAACATGGTTCAACCCTCTTTTAGGTCATCCTCAGGTAGATCAATTTCTGAAACGAAAAGGCCGTACGAATGCGCAAAAATAGTCGTAAAATGATATAAAAGTATGTGCAGTGGCAGTACGCGAAACAAAAACTAATGAACAAGTAGCAAACGGCCGGCCGGTGTGGCCGAGCGGTTCTAGGCGCTTCAGTCTGGAACGCGCGACCGCTACGGTCGCAGGTTCGAATCCTGCCTCGGGCATGGATGTGTGTGATGTCTGTAGGTTAGTTAGGTTTAAGTAGTTCTAAGTTCTAGGGGACTGATGACGCCGCACGGCATTAGCCGAGCGGTCCAAGGCGCTGCAGTCATGGACTGTGCGGCTGGTCCCGGCGGAGGTTCGAGTCCTCCCTCGGGCATGAATGTGTGTGTGTGTTTGTCCTTAGGATAATTTAGGTTAATTAGTGTGTAAGCTTAGGGACTGATGACCGTAGCAGTTAAGTCCCATAAGATTTCACACACATTTGAACTTTTTTTTTTTGGACTGATGACCTCAGATGTTGAGTCCCATAGTGCTCAGAGCCATTTGAACCAAGCAGCAAACAACACCGACTTACTGCGAAGTGAGGGTCGTCAGTCGGAAAAGATCCAGTTAAAGCAACACAAGTTGTCAGAAGAAGAAAGCTACGCACGTGTTGTCAAGTGACAACAATTGTCCTGTTTTGTTTTTTCCAAATACTCCCATTTAAGTTCCCGGAGCATCTCTGCTACACTTTCGTATTGGCTACATCTATCTCTGACGACCCTAAGCAGCTGATGTCTGACTTTGTTGAAGTCCCCTGTCGTGTCTACTTGATAAGGACTGCACCATGTTGAAACAGTACTCTAGAACTGGTCGCACAGTCGCTTTGTATGCGACTTGCTTTCCACATGCTCTCAACTCCTTCCGACAGATGTACGTCATCCGTTCCACTTTTGTAATACACGATCGTCCCCTTTCATATCGGTTGTTAGTATTACCCTTTGTTACAGAAGATAAGACATGCTCTATATGATCACCACTAATATTGTAGTCGTATACTTTCGGGTTCTACCATTTCGACATAGCTAATACCCTGCTTTTTTTTGGCAATTTTTTCGTCCACAAGATACAAGAAACCATTCAGTAGTTAGTGTCTCAAAAAATCAATGCCACAACAGGAAGAAGAAAAGCTGTTCAGAATAACACACAATAGAGAAGCCGAGTGTATTATGTATTTTGCTTATGCATCTTACAAAATATGTTCTGACAGAGAAGCGTAATCTCAAATAGGCTGTAATTTGGACCATTTATTATTATTTGTGACCACGACATTCCATTCGGCGGGTGCCACGAAAGGAGCTTTGAAATTTTTACCCCACGCCTCTCCGGATCAGAATATCGAGCCCACTACGCGCAGGCGACAAGCGTAGCAGACTACAGAAATTAGTAGCCGCTCCCAGAAAGCTGTTTACACGATTACGTGCAGTTCTTCTGTCCCTGCGGCCCGCAGTAATAGTTGCGGGATGGCGCGGCAATAAGAGGAAAGTAGGATGCCCCGCCGTGTTAGGCGGTCCTAAAGAAAACTCGAGGAAGGTGGCCAGAGAGAGAAAAAAAGGAATACAGCGGGAGGAAGATGGCTCAGTTCTACTTTCGCGGATATGTCGGTCCGGGTGGCCACTGCGCAGGCGCACGGCCGTGCTAGGAGTGGCGCCTCGGGGGCGTGCGTCGCTCGGCCGTGCTGGGCGCGCCGGCGCCGGATTTGCATTTAAGTCGGCGCGGCTTGACGCGCCTACGGCCGTAGGCGAGGGACGCCGTTACACGCGTCCGTAGCGGTACAGTTTCCGCACGCCACCGTACTATATATTCAGAACACACCTGCTGTTTTTCTACGCACTTGCCATTCCCGAAAGTAAACATGCCGTAATCCTCCTGAGGATAATAAGTTAGTGTGCGCCGTGAATTTAAATTGTGCCTCAGCAATTTCAGCCAGCGGACTGTAGCTTCCTCACTGACCTGACACTGCAGTACCGCAATTCTTTGCCTCGAGCAAGAGTGTTAACGATGGTGATAAGTGTGCAGACGGTGTTTCAGAAATACTTTTACAAACTTCGGGAACAGGTTCCTTACACCAAAACAAGAAAAGGTTCGTATAGATACACTACTGGCATTTGAAATTGCTACACCAAGAAGAAATGCAGATGATAAACGAATATTCATTGACAAAAATATTATAGTAGAACCGAAGTGTGATTACCGTTTCACGCAATTTGGGTGCATAGATCCTGAGAAATCAGTACCCAGAACAACCACCACTGGCCGTAACAACGGCCTTGATAACGCCTGGGCTTGGAGTCAAACAGAGCTTGGATGGCGTGTACAGGTACAGCTGCCCGTGCAGCTTCAACACGATACCACAGTTCATCAAGAGTAGTGACTGGCGTATTGAGACGAGCCAGTTCCTCGGCCACCATTGACCAGTCGTTTTCAATTGGTGAGAGATATGGAGAATGTGCTGGCCACGGCAGCAGTCGAACATTTTCTGTATCCAGAAAGGCCCGTACAGGACCTGCAACATGCTGTCGTGCATTATCCTGCTGAAATGTAGGGTTTCGCAGGGATCGAATGAAGGGTAGAGCCACGGGTCGTAACACATCTGAAATGTAACGTCCGCTGTTCAAAGTGCCGTCAATACGAACAAGAGGTGACCGAGACGTGTAACCAATGGCACCCCATACCATTACGCCGAGTGAGACGCCAGTATGACGATGACGAATACACGTTTCCAATGTGCGTTCACCGTAATGTCACCAAACACGGATGCGACCATCATGATGCTGTAAACGGATCCCGGATTCATCCGAAAAAAATGACGTTTTGCCATACGTGCACCCAGGTTCGTCGTTGAGTAAACCATCGCAGGCGCTCCTGTCTGTGATGCAGCGTCAAGGGTAAGCGCAGCCATGGTCTCCGAGCTGATAGTCCATGCTGCTACAAACGTCGTCGAACTGTTCGTGCAGATGGTTGCCGTCTTGCAAACGTCCCCATCTGTTGACTCAGGGATTGAGACGTGGCTGCACGATCCGTTACAGCCATGCGGATAAGATGCCTGTCATCTCGACTGGTAGTGATACGAGGCCGTTGGGATCCAACACGGCGTTCCGTATTACCCTCCTGAACCCACCGATTCCATATTCTGCTAACACTCATTGGACCTCGACCAACGCGAGCAGCAATGTCGCGATACGATAAACTGCAATCGGGATAGGCTAGAATCCGACCTTTATCAAAGTCGGAAACGTGTTGGTACGCATTCCTCCTCCTTACACGAGGCATCACAACAACGTTTCACCATGCAACTCCAGTCAACTGCTGTTTGTGTATGAGAAATCGATTGGAAACTTTCCTCGTGTCAGCAGGTTGTAGGTGACGCCACAGGCGCCAGCCTTGTGTGAATGCTCTGAAAAGCTAATCATTTCCATATCACAGCATCTTCTTCCTGTCTGTTAAATTTTGCATCTGTAGCACGTCACCTTCGTGGTGTAGCATTTTTATTGGCCAGTAGTGTATATACTCGAAAATGCTTCGTTTTAGATTATTATGGAAGTTTCTAATTCAGGTCACTCGTGTTTATCAAGATAAGATTCATAATAAATGCTCGAAATGTCCTCCTCGTGGTTCTAAATACGCATGCACTCGTTGAATCACGAATGGTTTCGAATGGTTTTGCAGCTTCCATGACCCGTCGATTAAGAATGTCTGCATCCCGATAGTCTGCCGAACAAACAAATTGTTTATCTCGCCCACACATACACTAATACACTAAAATATGGCGGTTGGAAAACGAGCATGCGATGGAACTGGTCCTTCTCTATTTAACCGTCTGTCATGGTAGATACCAATCATCGCGTCTTGAACGCTAAGACTGAATTGTGCTGGATTTGCATCATGCATGAAAACGTGTTAATTCTTATTTACAAAAGCAGAGGGGCGGCCAAGGGGGTCAGCCTTGCTTCACATTCTCCCCTGTCGCACCACCCTGTCTGAGGAGTAGGAGGGGGAGGGGGGAAACTGCGAACGCGCCGCACCTAAATGGCAGCGCAGTCGCACTGCATACTACTTGGTTTTATATTTCGTATTTCTCAACAACATAGGTCTCAAACGAAACAGATTTTCAGGATTCTTTAATTATATTTGGCGCGCTGAAAACTAAATATAACTGTGATCTGGTACAGATTGTCGGCATACAGACAAGACGCAGACACTTGCACAGCTTCGCTCTCAAGTTTCCACGTAATCGTGACTTACGTAGTGCCAAAATAAAAAAAGGTCTTTCAAACAAATATGTTGATCGAAATGTTGTAGCACTTTTGCAGCCTCATATGATGATTTGGATACTCTACCTGAGGAAGGTGCTATAAACGTCCTGGACATTTTTAACTTAGAAAGGTTTGTCATTAAAACTGGAATCACCTCGCAGATCAATCAATTACGCCTGCACATGCGCAGGGGCGCAAAACATCTGGGCAACAGATGTTAGACTGACAGTGTCCTCAGAATCTTTACAAAAGTATCCTTGTAATTCTTTGAAGGCCACAATGAATTCGTCCGTCCTCGCCTTTTCTTTAACGCCAGTAAACTTAGGGAACTGGGCCGGCCGCTGTGGCCGAGCAGTTCTAGGCGTTTCAGTCCTGATCCGCGCTGCTGCTACGGTCGCAGGTTCGAATCCTGCCTCGGGCGTGGATGTGTGTGGTGTCCTTAGGTTAGTTAGGTTTAAGTAGCCCTAAGTCTAGGGGACTCATGACCCCACATGTTAAGTCCCATAGTGCTTAGAGCCATTTGAACCTTACAGAACTGGACTGCCTTCGTCAGAATGTGTCCCTTCTACAATGAGATTTTCTTTTTAAATGTATCCCTCTTAAATGAAACAGAAGTTACCTTGCAATATCTTAGTGTGGACAGTGTACAGTCAACTCCACTTAAAATGTGAAGTACAATCTCGATGTTCTAATTTTCGTTCCTGCATTCCTTTTTCCTTCACAATTTCAACAATAGCGATTTATGAACCGAAAAATCGTAGCCCAGTATAACCATTTGCAGTGAATGATGGGTTCAGTTGGAGCAGATGGCCGAGTCCATTCCACGTAAACACCGCCCACACCGCTGCGTGGCCACTACCGGCTTGGACAGAGCCTCGTGGACGGCTCGTGCCCACGGCTTCGGGGGGTCTGCGCCACATTCGAACCCTACTATCAGCTCTCACCAACTGAAATCGACACTCACCTGACCAGGGCACGGTTTCCCAGTCGTCTAGGATCCAGCCGATATGGTCACGAGCCCAGGAGAGCCGTTGCAGGCAAGATAGTGCTGTTAGGAAAGGCAGTCGCGTCAGCTGTCTGCTGCCACAGCCCATTAACGTCAAATTTCTCAGCACTGTCCTAATGTATACGTTCGTCGAACGGCCTGCACAAATTTCTGCGGCTGATTCACGCCGCGGTTCTTGCCTCTTAGCACTGGCAGCTCTACGCAAACACCACTGCTCTGGATCGTTAAGTGGTGGCCATCGTCCACAGCGTTGTCCGTGGTGAGAGGTAGTGCCTGAAATTTGGTACCCTCGGCATTCTTCATACTGTGACTCTCGGAATATTGCATTCCCTAACGATTTCCGAAATGGAGTGTCCCACGAGTGTAGCTCCAATTGGCATTTTGCGTTCAGAGTCTGTTAATTCCCGTTGTGGGGCCATAATCATGTCGGAAACCATTTTTCGTCAATCAATCAGTTTTCTACCTACCGGCGTAAATGAACCGTATCCTGAATGTCGTCTTTTATGTGAATGTCTCAATTCCCGGTAATGCATATATGAAAGCTGACACTTTATCGGCAGGGATCCCTACCTTTAGACTTACCCGCTAAGCAAGTGCTTCTGCGTTCCACAATGACACTCATTGTCAGTCACAAATAAAGCAATCGAAGCTAGTGTAATATGGCTATTCACTTAAAAAGAGCTAATATGAATACGAAGCCTATATAACACTAATAGGGAGTCTGGTGACATGAAAACGAAAAAGACGTTAGAATACGCTTCCCAGTAGGTGAGAACCGTTCTTTGGTGCTAGCCGTCAGCGGCCATTTCACAAGTCTCCTGCACAATACTACAAAGTGACGTCAGACGTTTGCTCAGCACGGTTATGTCGTCATTAGCTGACCTTGCTGCAGAGGTGGAAGTCAGCCCCGAAATCAATGAAAATGTATGAATGCAGGGCAAAAATACTGCGATGTTCTCTAGGTAACTCACTAGCTGATGTGATTTGTCTTCTCTTTCTCAGACCTTTAAATTGAGCTCGCGAATGCCTTGGCAGTGTAAAGCTGTGTTTTTGTAAGTACGAAACGAAAGGAGAAAACTGATATCTTCCTGTCCAATAGCAACCTTAATATTTCTATGTGGTAGACGTATCACCATTGACGGAATGACATGCCTCCATTCCGTAAAAGACTCCTAAGAGGTTTGGCAGTTGGTGAAACATACCCCGTCTGTCCAAAAGGTTTAGAAATTGCATTAATTAAAAACAGAAAAAAGTTAAGAGGCTGATTTAAATTGGTTCAGGTGCTCTACATAGTTCCCTTCCACTTGGGTGCAACGCGCGGAACGTTCATACAACCACGTGAGACTGTTATGCACGCCCTTCTTTTAGGATGTTGTTAACTCATTGGACTGAATGTCAGTTATGTTGTAAAAGCGTCGACCTTCGACGCAAGCTTCTGCACTTTGTCGTTTTGTGGTGAGTTTGTGCTGATGACAGCGAGCCTCCTCCCCAGTGGCTATTTTTCCCAGAAATGAATCGCCCGCGTTTTAGATCTCGATCACTGTGAACCTGATGCGTTACTGTTGCCATCAATAATGTTTAATCAGCTCTCCACTCATGTTCCTCTGAGTTACCAGTCAGAAGTAAAATCGATTCGACGCAAACAGCGAAATTTCCAAGACAATCTGTTCCGTGGAAGTGTTACCACGCCAGTCTGTGTTCACGCCAAAGTGAACGCTCTCTAGTTTCAAGTACAGCAAAATTAAACATGTTTCGCGTAAGTAGTCAGGCTGCTCAAAATCGGTGTTTAGTTGCCGTCTTCGGATTATCCTCCGCGCAATATTCCTTTGCTTCTGGGGCTCCTACTCCGTAATAAGCAGTCTAGGAAAAATTTTGATCAAAATGTGCATTTGTCCTACCAACAAGTACGTCTAACATACATAATGTTAACTACTCGACCGGAACCGTGCGACTGCTACGGTCGCAGGTTCGAATCCTGCCTCGGGCATGGGTGTGTGTGCTGTCCTCAGGTTAGTTAGGTTTAAGTAGTTCTAAGTTCTAGGGGACTGATGACCTCAGCAGTTGAGTCCCATAGTGCTCAGAGCCATTTTTTTAACTACTCGACAGTTTTGCGAAGCCTTGACTGCGATGCTTCGTAGCTTCCCCAAGGGAAGGACGAAAGGTGAATCGAATATTTCTAGTCGGTAACGTTAATGAGCAAACAGAATTGTTATTCCCTCTGCCCTGCACCGTTCTTGACGATAGTCGTGATCCGTGAAGAAGCAGTAAATATAGACCAACAACGACGGAATTTGTATGTTGGTAAGAGATTACACGAAGGAGAAAAGGCATTAAGGAACCACATACACTAAAATAAACAAATGTTCTCTTAATACGTGTATAAGTGTCATGTCGACCATTTCATATATCCGAGCGTGTTAAGGTGCTGCTTCTGGGACGCGGCGCGCTGAGCGGGTCGGTTCCCCACTTCGCACTACGTGAAAGCAGCTGGCACCCAAGTCCTGGCTCATTTACACGATTCGCAAACATTTAGGAAGCGTCCGGACACAGACGGCAGACAGTTGTGGTACACAATTCCGTCCCGAAGTGTAACAGGGTGGCGGCACGGACGCCGTCCGGTTCCCCTTTAAATCATCCGTCAATAAGCGTGCCGACCCTGCGCCAACGCGGGACAAAGCCACAAGAAAAAGAAGAAGTGTCATACTGGGCAGCCGGCCACTCCACGTCAATATGTGCACAGCAGCCGCCTGTCTCTACAGATTTCACCTTGTCATCTAAAAATAAGAACTGCCCTAGGCAGTTTCCATCAGTTCACAGGCATTATAAATAGTCTTAGATAGCGAACAGTATCTGGTCAGTTGTAAGGGATAAGAAATGCAAAATATTTGATTTTCCTTGGCTCCAAAAGGTCGGGAGTTCGGCAGATACGACAACTTTAAGGCTGCTTTTCAGAAGAATTTGTGGGGAAGTATTTATGGTCTCGCTGCTACAAACGTGCATTGCACAGCAATGCGGGAAACAAAGTACGTACAGAAAGCCGAGTTTGTCGAGTACGGTGTGATGAGCAGCTTCTCTGGTGCTACAAAAAGAAGCAATCTGCCAGCCTAACGAGACGTCTTCACGCCGGTCCGCCGCCGGAATGCAGTTACAGCCCGCTCCTTTCGTGGACATTGGGGACAGCCCAAATCGGGTCGCACGCTTCTCATCCGGCCTCAATCACGGGCGGGCACAAAGGTACTCGTTTACAGGGGACGCAAAATAAATAATTGACTGCGGTCACCGTGAACGGGGTTTGCGCTGCCGTCCACGTAGGTGTCCGTCCATTGTTGCCGCTGCCGCGTTTGCGCGGCAGAATGCGATCCACAGTCGGGCGGTCGCTCGCCGCCGCCTTGTCAACCTGCGCTGCCGGCGGGGTCGGAATGTCCGCCGGCAGACCTGTTTACAATTGTTGACGTTCCGTGACTCGCTGTTTTCTCCGCCTGAGAGGTTTATTAATTTCCGACAAAAGCGGTCCGCGAGAGAAATGTCTTTTTGTCGGCGCTGCGCCGTCATTATTTAGCTGCTAGGCGGCCCGCAGTAGTGGAGATTCGCTGAGTCAGGGTGAAAGAGGCGTGGAGGTAGGGGGAGGCACGGAAGAGAGCGAGGAAGAGAGGGAGACAGAGAGAGAGAGAGAGAGAGAGAGAGAGAGGTGGACCACCGCGCCCGCCAGATACTCATCTGGGGTGTGCAGATGCGCCGCTGCAGGCGCTTTTATATTTAATAACTGGACCGGAGAAGCGCGGCCAGTGTCCGGCGACGGCGAGACCCCGCCCACGCGCGCTCGCCATTGTCTCGGCGCTCCGACAAAGGCTCGGGGCGTCCGGCTGCTCTTCCGATACCGCGCGGCGTCTGTTACCGGCCGCCGGAGATGCCTCTCTGCCTGCTGTCCCGGCGCTGCTCGCCCATTGTGTGCGTTCCGCTTCGGCGGCCAGATTAGTCGCTTTCAGAACACAGTTCCGTCATCCGTGCGCTCTTTTATCCGTAGCGATCTGCAACATCATTGTCGATTCCAAATGAGGACGATTTTTTCCGCACACCTGTGTTACAGAGAAGGGCACATCGCTGACCATATGACCCTCTAGACACTTCTAGCGTTCTCTTTCCTGTTGCTCAGTGACGGAAAAAATCCCAACACTAAAAAATAATTAATTTAGAGTAAAAAAAAGTTACGGGAACACATTTGTCTAAGTAACGTATTGAAGTGACTGACATTGCAAGACTACAAGTTAATGAAGCGAAAGATAAGCCATTGCAAATGTCAAACATTAATAACCAGTGTAACCACCTGTTGTGTACATAGTTCCGCGTAGTCAGCGCGTACACAACTCTCCCACTAGAGCGCGCCCCGCTAAGCACAACAGCGCAGGCGCAGCACTCGTCCGTCTCCGCACTACGAGATGGCGCTGCCTTAGAGACGGACCAAATTCTGCTTCCCCGATCCGCGTATTAATATGTAACGCACCCAATGAGATCGCTGCTAACTTAGAACCTTTTCTCCTCGCGGATCACACTCGCGCAGTGATACATGATACGTACTACGATTGTACACACCTCCGATTAGTCAGCACTTCAAGTTATCACACGCGCTGTCCATCGCCGGCCACAACCCGCAGCCGTGGTAGGAAATGCCTCTCGGTAAACCCTACGTTCACGATAGACTGGGGTGTTCCACACCCAGTCCAGAAGAAGGAGGCCGCGCGCGCCGATTAGTCAGCCTGCATTTGTCTGTCCCAGTCTGCATTTTTCTGTACCAGTCTATAGTCAAGTTTCAGTCTGCACCTAATAAGATTACCACATTCCTGTACATAGCCATGAAGATAAATGTATAGACACTTTGTCAAGTATCAGAGCTATGTGAGAATAAGATTAACGTACCATGACCAAAGGAACTTCAGATTGTCAATTGTAAACAGCATCCAGAATCAAGTTACGTAATGTCAATGCTATTTATTATTTTAATAAATGTGTGTGACAATTAAGCAAGTTCTGTTTAAAGTTGGTCACCGTCAATCTGCTACTCTAAGCGTGCAAGTGGCATTTCTATCGTCTGACCTAACGGCAGAAGATAAACACGCCACGATAAGACCACGAGACATATTGGTGACACTCGCCTACTTCGTTAGAGCGACAAGTCAAATAACCTGATGGTGTATGTACTGAAGGTCTTACAGTACGCACACCACACCACCAAACTTTTGAATGCAAGCGTGCAAACGTGCACGCATTGTGTTGTACAGGTGCCGGAGTCAGTTTGTGAATGGAGTTCCGTGCCTGTTTAACCTGGCCGACCAGTGCAGGGGCGGTCAGGTTGGTTCTGGATTACGCTGGATTTTTCGTATGATGATGTCCAGCATGTGCTCGATTCGAGACAGATCTGGTGGTCGAGCAGGTCAAGGCAAAAAGTCGACAGCCTGTAGAGCATGTTGGGTTACAACAGCGGTATGTGGGAGGGTGTTATCCTGCTGGAAAACACCCCCTGTTATCTTGTGCATGAATTGCAGCACAGCAGACGTGGGAGGGTGTTATCCTGCTGGAAAAGCACCCCCTGGTATGCTCTTCGTGAATGGCAGCACAGCAGATGTGGGACGGTGTTATCCTGCTGGAAAACACCCCCTGGTATGCTCTTCACGAATGGTAGCACAGTAGATGTGGGAGGCTGTTATCCTGCTGGAAAACACCCCCTGGTATGCTGTTCATGAATGGCAGCACAGCAGATCGAATCGCACAGATTGGCGTACAGTCTTGCTGTCGGTGTGCGTGGGATAACCGCGACAGTACTGCTGCTGTCATACGAAATACGAGTAGCAGCCGAGACCGTAACTCTAGTTGTAGGTCCAACGTGTCTAGCACACAGACAGGTTGGTTGCAGGCCCTCATCTGGCCTCCTCCTAACCAACGCCCGACTGTCAGAACAGGCTTTCATGAGGGTAAACAACAGCCCTCCATCCTGCCCTCCAATGAGATCGGGCTTGACACCACTGAAGTCGTAAATGACATTGGTATGAAGTCATTGGAACGTACGCTGCACTGCGTCTGGCTCGCAGCCGTCCTTGAAGTAACCGATTTGTACCAGCTCGTTGTGTCGTTGTGGTGCCAACTGTTGCTGAAATTGCTGTCGCAAATCCAGTCCAGAGCCATATGCCGTGCACGATTGTCTTCCCTGTCGGCAGTGTCACGTGCCAGTGTGGAGCCCGGTCTTCTTCCGACCGCACATTCTCGACACCATGTAAAGTGGCTACATCCCTGCCAAGTCTCTCTACGATATCGAAGAAGGAACACTGAGCTTCTAGTAGCCCTGTTACACTCAGTGATGTGCCGTTGGCGGCGTACTCGTCATCTTAAAAGCATCAACTCACCACGTCCACGCCGGCCATTCTGGCCGAGCGGTTCTAGGCGCTTCACTCTGGAACCGCGCGACCGCTACGGTCGCAGGTTCGAATCCTGCCTCGGGCATGGATGTGTGTGATGGTGTAAGTTAGTTCTAAGTTCTACGGGACTGATGACCTCAGATGTTAAGTCCCATAGTGCTCAGAGCCATTTGAACCACGTCCAGTCTCGAACGTTACTGACGCTCACGACTGTTACAGGAAGCAAACCTGATTTGCGTCCTCGGGGTGGCGCACTTAGCGCCACTCCTATGCGACTGGCGCGACATTTTAATAGACATCATATTCCAGATGTAGAAATACGCCTACCAAGCATCGCTTATGTTGCACAGTCCTTCTTGGGGCTGCGATTTTATTTCCGTAAGTGTGCTACTGTTCGCGGTACTGGAAAATAAGGAAGGAGGGTACTCATCTGCATCCAAAGTAATTATGAAGACAGGTCTGTAAGGTAAACGGCAAAGAAGGGGATGACCAACTCAGAAGCGTCTTAGTGGGTGACCGTGCGGAAATAATGCCGTTATGGTGTTTTGAGACTTCCCCAAGTTCATTAAGCGCTAACCGCCCAGCCTAGAGGGGTTCACAGACAGCAAACGAATATCCTCGGATACTAGCGATGCAGAAAAGTCTGGTATCTCAAACACCTGCCTTTGCAGTTAAACGACGGGAGTAGTGCCTTAAGGGCGCTCTGTAAAAGGTCCGACTGTATGCAGTCCGGGACTGAGACTCCAGTGTCCGTCTCTGGAGGTAACGACGATGCCGGCACTATCCATGACGTAGTGATAACGTGGCCAGCCCAAAGTGTTTCTTGGCATCCACTCATTTCAGCACCATTTTTCTTGTTCTCCAGAGGGGCGAAAAGTAACAGCATACAACACTAACGTCAGCCTCTCCTTGTCGTTTGTTACTGCCTGCAAAATTCTCTGCTAATGTGATTAAGTGGTTGGGAAATTCGCCAACGAATGTACCCTTTTCCCCACGTTTTACTTCTCGTGGCATGCACTCCGCCTTACTTTTACTACCTTAACGTCTTCTCCCGCCCTTATCCACTGCCAACAACTTGGTCTGTACTTGGCCAGTACTTGGTTACGTCTCCCATACTCTTGGATCCCTACATCCCATTGTAACCTTAAAATGTCTGAAAACCCCTGTCTGCTGCCGCACACGTACCAGCCCCCCTCTCGATCTCCAAACACTCCACATCCTTTTTCAGGGTAATTTTTATCATGAAATCAGCCTTAAAATCAAATCCCTTTAGCAAAAGTAACTAAGTGCAAGCTTCCATCAGGTCACATCTGTAAGTAGAATCCTTCTCTCTTACCGACAGCTTTATTCAACTTATTACATGTAAACGACATATCCAGTTTACCTAAAATTTATTTCAATCCTTTTGCCATCCAAATTACTACCAGGACAGGAGCCCTCTTGAAAATTATCCATATCGAATACACTCTCTGCAAATTTTGAGTATTTGAATGTTATCGTGGACATGATACGATTTCTTAGTGTTTTTTGTGTCACAGAATCCGAAGAAAATGGTTAAATTTCTTTTTCCAGATAATGATATTTATTATGCGTACCTTACAAGAGAAGATTGAAAAGATGTGGAAATATTAAATACCATAAAAAGTCTCTTTCTTGCCTGTGCCTGGCACTGTGAAGGAGAAACGTCCTTGTCACCACCCGACAATAGTCACGCAACACGGCAACTCTCCGTGTTTCTCGGCACCTTCTGTCCACTGGCGAAATACGCTGGTATAAGCGCTCGTCACATTATCGTTCCTATCATCACAGCCTGGAGGGAAGAAATCTGGAAGTAACTGCACAAAGGCATCGCAGAGAAGACTGCATCTATCTAAATGGATGTTTTTTATCTTCAGCACAGCATTCATTGTGGCTCAGAGCAAAGTCCTTTGACATTAAGTACAGGGGGAATTTCAGAGGTTCGCACGCATCTCGTGGTCGTGCGGTAGCGTTCTCGCTTCCCAAGCCCGGGTTCCCGGGTTCGATTCCCGGCGGGGTCAGGGATTTTCTCTGCCTCGTGATGGCTGGGTGTTGTGTGCTGTCCTTAGGTTGGTTAGGTTTAAGTAGTTCTAAGTTCTAGGGGACTAATGACCATAGATGTTAAGTCCCATAGTGCTCAGAGCGATTTGAACCTTTTTTTTTTTCAGAGGTTCTGCTAGGGTATATAGTTCTAGTTACGTAAACAACAGGCTTTAGTATGGTTAGAGGGCTCCCTCCAAGTTATCGGCAGTCGAGGAACCGTACGACGTTATTTTCCCGTCATTTGTGGACTGAGGTTGGACGAACACCAGTTTTTCTCCTGCAGAATGAGATTTTCACTCTGCAGCGGAGTGTGCGCTGATGTGAAACTTCCTGGCTGATTAAAACTGTGTGCCGGACCGAGACTCCAACTCGGGACATTTGCCTTTCGCAGGTAGACGGTAGCGCACTTTCCCGCAAAAGACAAAGGTCCCGAGTTCGAGTCTCGGTCCGGCACACAGTTTTAATTTGCCAGGAAGTTTCAGTTTTTCTGCTGTTTTTTTTTTATCTTAATGGCCCAAAACTTGCTATTTTTATAGAAGGTGTATCGGACTCTCACTCGAAGCAAATGTCAATTTACTGCAAGTATAACAGCAGTCATTTGCATTATTAACACACTTTTGAGAAGTCACTGCACGTGGCTGTCAATTGTAGATTACCAACTCAAGTATATCACCATACATTTCTCATGGAAGTACTTCGAGAAGCGCCAAAACACTGACTTTTATTTGAAAAGTTATTAAGAACTGAGGCTCCTTAGGTGACAACAGTACTAGTTATCAGCTGATGAACAAGTGCAGAGCCCCTACCTGGCCGTGCTGTAAGACTTAGCCTACTACACAGTCACACCAACTGGTTATTCGTGGGGCCCTGTAATTTGTGCAACGAAGCAAAACTGTAGGTAGTTGCTACAAAAAAATGGTTCAAATGGCTCTGAGCACTATGGGACTTAACATCTGAGGTCATCAGTCCCCTATAACTTAGAACTACTTAAACCTAACTAACCTAAGGACAGCACACACATCCATGCCCGAGGCAGAATTCGAACCTGCGACCGTAGCAGTCGCACGGTTCCGGACTGCGCGCCTAGAACCGCGAGACCACCGCGGCCGGCGTAGTTGCTACATTTGGTAAGCTAAAGCTAATATACGAATTTTATCGTCAGTTTCAAATCAGCGGTATCGAATAACGAAATGTCATTAATTTCATTTCCATAACATTTTGTGTATTCGGCAATGTTATAGAACCACTCGAAACCATCTTATAATGATAAGAATGCTACCATGACTGTATAATGGCATCAGTGTTTGCGTAAACTTAGCTTACTACAAGAAGACCATTAGCGTGGGCCGAAGACACCGCAGCCAGCTCTTGTTGCTGGGTGTGGATAGCAAAATGTGACACACAAGAAAAACTTCAGAATGCCTTTGTTTTTATACTGTAAGCAGATTTCACTTTTTCCCCACCAAACACTGGGGCCGACTAATCAGCTAGTAAATAAATAAAAAAAAAAAGACAAGTATCCTGGATGTTAGATCAGCCTGCGCTGAAATTTTTACACTTCACTAATCAGCAACCAGTAATGTATAGGTAATGATCAGGGCTTCTTTAACAAGCATTATTATATTTCTCAATCGCCGGTACCTCATATTGCAATCCACAACCGACAATGTTACAGGGTAGCTTTTGACCTGTCCTGCAGAAGGAAGATTGCAGCGCTGACTGTATTAAAGTTGGGTACTATGACAGGGAGAGCTGACAGCGTACGTCCGTCCCATTTGCACTAGCAGAAGGCTGCGTATCCGAATGTCAGCAGCTGAGCTGCCTGGAGTGTCTGTACGATTCATTCTCACCCCCCCCCCCCGCTCCCACCTCCCCTCACACAAAGGGAAGTTATATCGGGGGTACGTTGCGACTACAGTACTCGCCCACAACTGTCTCGGTCAACAACTAGGCAAAAGATGGTCCTCTGACAATAATGGGAAAGTATGGTAGGGTCCCGTCACTGTGGAATGAAAATGGTTGCTTGGCTGCTAGCAAGACGTTCTCAAACACTTTCAGTAGTACGTCCCAAAGATCGATGCGGTAATTTCCTCCACGGAGCACGTTAAGCACAACTTACGGCCAAATCAGATGATCGTAAAAAACACCAGCCTGCATATTTATTTACACATCAACAAGCTAGCAGCCTGCTTATCCCCCTTAGAGCAAGAATTAAAAGGGAAACGATGCACGTTCACGCTTGACGATAACCACTACGCTGAAAATGGTAAGTGCCTGTAAGCGGCACAATAAAAGGTGTCCGATGGCTCCGTCATTCGGTTTCGTCACATACCGGATTTGTCTGGAACACTTCATGTCGACATCCTTGTTTTTTTTTTCATTTCTGTAAACACCAGCCACACAGCAGTTGTACTCTCAAAATTGCGTGTCAAGTTAAAAGTTGCAGTTTCTGTTGGTAGCACCGTGTGCCGATTACGTCATCATTTCTCCTCATACGCCTCCGCCCCCCCCAAAGACGAGTCATGTCATTTAGACTTTCGTTCATCATTTTCAGCAACAGATTTTGAAGAATGTCAGTTCGAGTAAAGAGCACACTAGTTGCGTTTAAATTTTTTTTTTTTTTTGTAAAGCAACCAATCGAACTTCTTCTTCGTCCCACTTGTACTTATTTGACACAGAGTGAAAGACTGTACGTGATGAAAGCTCAAAAAGTAGTAAGACTCCTTCACACAATGAAAGCAAAATTATGTTCTACTGCAGTTTCAAAAGAACAATTTCAGATATTTACCAAAAACTGCGAAAAAATATAATATAAAATAAAAATATCGGCACTCGACATTGGCATTTCGATATCGATATATCGGGGAAAATAATCGCGGATGTATGTCGATCCTTTTTGGAAAAATATCAATATATGGATACTTTGTCAACAGCCCAACCACACATTTATGGTAAATCTCTGTTGGCGTCGGAACACACGAGTTACCATGGGGTTTGCCGCCTAGTAGAAAAATCTACTGTAGCTGCTGATCGTACCTTCCTCTGTGAAAGCAGTCTCGTCTTTAAACAGACCACTCGTTTTGGTGTCAGGGGTGTGTACAATTTGGTGTACTCTTTGTTGCCAGGAATTCGTGCGAGTTATTCTTTGCCTAATTTTATCTGCCTGTTCTCTTTGGGATGGGTGTGTGGAGACTGAGGAATATCCGTAGTTTCCACTCTGAAAGACAATTCTTGAATTTTTCTAAGCAGTCTGTCGTGAGATTAGAGGCGTATTTCTTCGAGAATCCTCCAGGTACAATTTGCAACATTTGTATTACTGTACGAGCCTCTCTGACGAGGCCGTCACCATTCGCACGGCACTTCTTCGCACAAGCTAGATGACAGCTCGGAGCAGTAGTCTATTACTGACAGACAATTGCTTTTTATGCAACTTCTAATGACATTCAGGTCTGATGAAGTGCATAGGTTTACATTTTTGTGTAACAAGAGCAAGTTGCCAGTCTTTGTGTCAGGTTTATATCTTGTCAGGGTCTCACAGAAAGTCATAGCAACTTTTAGCGGACATAATTTCCGCACAATCCCGCATAATCTGTGAAAAGACCAAGGTTGCAACTAATATAGTCCTCTAAGTCTTTAGCGTATAGCACTGTTACACGCTCCGGGAAACACTACGGCCACGCGGGATGAGCCGAGCGGCCGGGGCGCTGCAGTCATGGACTGTGCGGCTGGTCCTGGCGGAGGTTCGAGTCCTCCCTCGGGCATGGGTGTGTGTGTTTGTCCTTAGGGTTATTTAGGTTAAGTAGTGTGTAAGCTTAGGGACTGATGACCTTAGCAGTTAAGTCGCATAAGATTTGACACACATTTGAACATTTCTTTTTTAAAAACATTATGTATTACTTGAGTGGCTAAAGGCTGAGGTCCAGGATGAGGTGCTGCCTCCAGACTTCATTAATGTCGCGAACCTGGTTACACAGGCCACGGAACTTTGTAGTCTTCATAACCCGTTGATATAGTACTCAGTTAAAACACTGCGACAGTCTATAAACACAGTAACAAACTGATATGTTGTCCACCGTCGGTATATGCAGAGTACGAGCTCCGTTTCGCATCATCGACGCTGATTCCCAAGAAGAACATTATTGTATTCAAGATACGTAATGATGTTTGAACTGAGAGTATGCTCCAGCGCTCTGCTACAAAAATATGTAACTGATACTGAACGGAAGTTCAGTGGCTTAGTACTATTTTCTGATCTTTCAGGTATGTGTGACGTGGTCTCTTTTGTACGCGAGATGTTAAACAGTTGTTTACTAATAACATCTCTGACATTTTAGGCAGCTGCCAGCGACTGTCCACTTGGCACCTGGAAAGCGACTATCAGCGACAGCATGGGAGGAATAGTAACGTTGCGGCGCCTGGAGCTGTTGTGCTGCCAATGGTGTAAATGGCCGACTGTCCGCCAGAACAGTCCGATACGTGTACAGTACTCACGGGAGAAGGAGGCGGCTGGGCGGAAGAGCCGGCCGGTTTGCGGCAGGTGTGCCAGGAAGAGCAGAGGTGGAGGGGCGCGGCCGGGCCTGGCCGCCCACCTGCCGCGGTGCGCGTCTCATTAGCGGCGCCGGCACCGCCGCGGCGAATTGCGAGCTGAGCTGCCGCGGAGAATCGCCGCGCAGGCGCCGGGGGGCGGGGGGCGGGGGGCGTCGCCCGTCACAGCCGCCGCTCACATCCGGACACCGGGGGAGCCGCCCGCCGCTGCAAACGGGGCGGCCGCACGCTGCACGCTGGCCTCCTGTAACCCCCCCCCCCCCCCCCGTTCTGATGCGGTCGGCGCTGCACTCTTCCTTGTGTGGGGGCAGGACGAAAGCTACCCTGACACGGCCAGGGCTGTGCATTGTAAAAAGACGTCTGCATGCAGCTCGATGTGGTAGGGTCACAACAAGTCGTTGGAAGTCCCCTGCCGAAATACTGAGCCACGTTGCCTCTATAAACGTCCACAATTGCGAAAGTATTGCCGGCGCAGGGTTTCTTGCATAAACTGACCTGATAAACAAAGTAAGAGCCTACGGAATATCAGACCAGCTGACTGAGTGGATTGAAGAGTTTTTAGCAAACAGAACACAGCATGTTGTTCTCAATGCAGAGACGTCTACAGACGTTAAAGTAACCTCTGGCGTGCCACAGGGGAGTGTTATGGGACCATTGCTTTTCACAATATATATATATATATATATATATATATATATATATATATATATATATATATATATATATATGGAACACGTGAGGCAATACTGACCCTGCGACTTATCTTAGAAGAAAGATTAAGCAAAGGCAAACCTACGTTTCTAGCATTTATAGACTTAGAGAAAGCTTTTGACAATGTTGACTGGAATACTCTCTTTCAAATTCTGAAGATGGCAGGGGTAACATACGGGGAGCGAAAGGCTATTTACAATTTGTACAGAAACCAGATGGCAATTACAAGAGTCGAGGGACATGAAAGGGATGCAGTGTTTGGGAAGGGAGTGAGACAGGGTTGTTGCCTCTCCCTAATGCTATTCAATCTGTATATTGAGCAAGCAGTAAAGAAAATGAAAGAAAAGTTCGGAGTAGGTATTACAATCCATGGAGAAGAAATAAAAACTTTGAGGTTCGCCGATGACATTGTAATTCTGTCAGAGACAGCAAAGGACTTGGAAGAGCAGTTGAACGGAATGGACAGTGTCTTGAAAGGAGGGTATAAGATGAACGTCAACAAAAGCAAAACGAGGATAATGGAATGTAGTCGAATTAAGTCGGGTGATGCTGAGGCAATTAGATTAGGAAATGAGACACTTAAAGTAGTAAAGCAGTTTTGCTATTTGGGGAGCAAAATAACTGATGATGGTCGAAGTAGAGAGAATATAAAATGTAGACTGGCAATGGCAAGGAAAGCGTTTCTGAAGAAGAGAAATTTGTTAACATCGAGTGTAGAGTTAAGTGTCAGGAAGTCGTTTCTGAAAGTATTTGTATGGAGTGTAGCAATTTATGGAAGTGAAACATGGAGGATAAATACTTTAGACAAGAAGAGAATAGAAGCTTCCGAAATGTGGTGCTACAGAAGAATGCTGAAGATTAGATGGGTAGATCACATAACTAATGAGGAAGTATTGAATAGGATTGGGGAGAAGAGAAGTTTGTGGCACAACTTGACTACAAGAAGGGATCGGTTGGTAGGACATGTTCTGAGGCATCAAGGGATCACCAATTTAGTATTGGAGGGCAGCATGGAGGGTAAAAATTGTAGAAGGAGACCAAAAGATGAATACACTAAGCAGATTCAGAAGGATGTGGGTTGCAGTAGGTTCTGGGAGATGAAGAAGCTTGCACAGGATAGAGTAGCATGGAGAGCTGCATCAAACCAGTCTCAGGACTGAACACCACAACCACAGCAACATATAAATGACCTAGTAGATAGTGTCGGAAGTTCCATGCGGCTTTTCGCGGATGATGCTGTAGTATACAGAGAAGTTGCAGCATTAGAAAATTGCACCGAAATGCAGCAACATCTGCAGCGGATAGGCACTTGGTGCAGGGAGTGGCAACTGACCGTTAACATAAACAAATGTAATGTTTTGCGAATACATAGAAAGAAGGATCCTTTATTGTATGTTTATATGATAGCGGAACAAACACTGGTAGCAGTTACTTCTGTAAAATATCTAGGAGTATGCGTGTGGAACGATTTGAGGTGGAATGATCATATAAAATTAATTGTTGGTAACGCGGGTACCAGGTTGAGATTCATTGGAAGAGTGCTTAGAAAATGTAGTCCATCAACAAAGGAGGTGGCTTACAAAACTCTCGTTCGACCTATACTTGAGTATTGCTCGTCAGTGTGGGATCCGTACCAGGTCGGTTTGACGGAAGAGATGGAGAAGATCCAAAGAAGAGCGGCGCGTTTCGTCACAGGGTTATTTGGTAAGCGTGATAGCGTTACGGAGATGTTCAGCGAACTCAAGTGGCAGACTCTGCAAGAGAGGCGCTCTGCATCGCGGTGTAGCTTGCTGTCCAGGTTTCGAGAGGGTGCGTTTCTGGATGAGGTATCGAATATATTGCTTCCCCCTACCTATACCTTCCGAGAAGATCACGAATGTAAGATTAGAGAGATTCGAGCGTGCACGGAGGCTTTCCGGCAGTCGTTCTTCCCGCGAACCATACGCGACTGGAAAAGGAAAGGGAGGTAATGACAGTGGCACGTAAAGTGCCCTCCGCCACACAGCGTCGGATGGCTTGCGGAGTATACATGTAGATGAAGATGTAGACCTCTCGATTATGTCCCATAAATGTTCGCTGGAATTCATGTCAGGCGATCTCGGAGGACAGATCATTCGCTCGAATTGTCCAGAATGTTCTTCAGCCAGATCGCAAACAGTTGTGGTCGTGTGACCTGGCCCATTGTCGTGGGAACATGAAGTCCATGAATGGCTACAAATTGTCTCCAAGTAGCCGAACGGAATCATGTACAGTCAACGATCAGTTCAGTCGTATCTACACCATTATAGAGCCAGCAGCAGCTTGCACAGTGTCCTGTTCACAACTTGGGTCCACGGGTTTGTCGGAGAGCTACCATCTGCTCCTGCGAACTACAATCTGATCAAGGCCACGCTTTTCAGTCCCCTGCGGTCCAGCCAGTATGGTCACGAGCCTTGGAGAGGCGCTGCACGGGATGTTGTGCTGCAATCGCGTCCACCGTCTGATGCCACAGTCCATTAAAGCCAAACTTCGCGGCGCCTCCCAACGGATACGTTCCCACATTGATTTCTGCGGTTATTTCACGCAGTGTTGCTTGTCTGTTACCACTGACAACTGTACGCAAACGCCACTGCTCCCGGTCATCAAGTGAAGGCTGTCGGCCACTGTATTGCCCGTGGCGAGAGGTAATGCCTGAAATTTGGTGTGCTCGGCGTACTTCTGACATTTTGAATCTCAGAATACTGAATTTGCTAAGAATTTCCGAAACGGAATGTTCCATGCGTCTAGCTCCAGCTACCATTTCCTTACAAAGTCTATTAACTCCCGTCGTGTGGCATAATCACGTTGGAAATCTATTCATGTGAATTACCCGTGTGCAAATGATAGCTCAACTAATGCATCGCCGTTTTATACCTCGTGTAAGCCGGCCGGAGTGGCCGTGCGGTTCTAGGCGCTACAAAAAATGGTTCAAATGGCTCTGAGCACTATGGGACTTAACATCTATGGTCATCAGTCCCCTAGAACTTAGAACTACTTAAACCTAACTAACCTAAGGACAGCACACAACACCCAGTTATCACGAGGCAGAGAATAGGCGCTACAGTCTGGAGCCGAGCGACCGTTACGCTCGCAGGTTCGAATCCTGCCTCGGGCAGGGATGTGTGTGATGTCCTTAGGTTAGTTAGGTTTAATTAGTTCTATGTTCTAGGCGACTGATGACCTCCGAAGTTAAGTCGCATAGTGCTGAGAGCCATTTGAACCAGCCTCGTGTACGCCATCTGTATATGCGCATACGTTATCCCATGACTTTTGTCACATCAGTGTACGAAAACGCATGTTAAGTAACTCAATACGACCTGATTATTAACCTATACATTCGTGGTTGTTTATTAATCAATTGCGGTACACTTATTCAAAGTGTCGAAATCCCAGACTACTCTCATCTAATATCCAGGACAAATGCCTATTTTAAAAAAAAAATATTAACTGTGGTTAGTTGGCTCCACTGTTGGACAGGGAAAGAATGATATCTGCGTGCGCTATAAAAACAATGGCATTTTGAAGCTTTTCCTACGTGTCACACTTTGCTATCTACACCGCGCAACAAGGGCGGGCAGGGGTGTCTTAGGCTCATTAGGCCCATACTGCTCCCATTATTCGTGAGACGAATGACGCCTTTGCCTATATTCACATGACGCACGTCGTCGAGTGCTGCGAAGGCTTAATGAAGCTTTTCATCATCAATGTGTCCAAGGACAAGTTGAAGTCAGAGGTGGGTTTGTGATGTTCTGGGGGAGTTTTACTCAGCAAAAGGTGGGCCCGCTCAGTGATGTGGTTACTGACATGAACCGGTATGTTTATTTGAACATTCTGAATGACCAGGTGCTGCCTGCATGACGAGTATGCTACTGATACACCTATTTTTCAAGACGACAACAGCAAAGTTCATCGGTCTGGGGAATAGGTGACTACGAGATTGCAGTGCCCGTGTTGTTGAGAAGTACGATGCAATATTCCTTCGGACACAGATCCGTGTGTGAAGAAGTAAGAACTGCGGCGACTACACCGTTATGAAGTACCTGAAAGGTATTCGCAGTTGCGAATATGGACAACCATCAGCTGGATAACGGTGTGCAATAGTTTCAATTAAAAGGCCTTCCCCATACGGGAGTATATATAATGAACGTGC
Organism: Schistocerca nitens; assembly: GCF_023898315.1. Taxonomy (NCBI): domain Eukaryota; kingdom Metazoa; phylum Arthropoda; class Insecta; order Orthoptera; family Acrididae; genus Schistocerca; species Schistocerca nitens. The sequence goes on along the minus strand of NC_064615.1, from coordinate 5,258,940 downwards.
AAGTGCAGTTTGCAGATGCCTTTGACGACATATGGAAGTTTGTGTCTAGCCGTGGAGCCTGCTCGGATAGCCTAATAGTAAGGTGACTGCTCGCAACAAGCGGAAAATCCGGGTTGGAGTCCTGGCCCGGCAGAAATCTTGATTGTCGTCATTGCGTTATACAGCTTATGGTTGTCGACACATGCAGTTGCACGTACATTTCATGAAAACTTGACTACTTTTCTGAACACTCCCCCACCTTATTACATCTCTATTGGCCTACAAAGTCCGATTTCTTGAAACCCAAAGAAAATCTGTGGGACATGGAGCATCGAATAAAACGCCGATATGAAACTTGCTGAGAGATTAAAACTGTGTTCCGGACCGAGACTCGAACTCGGGACCTTTGCCTTTCGTGGGCAAGTGCTCTACCAACTGAGCTACCGAAGCACGACTCGCGACCCGTCCTCACAGCTTTACTTCTGCCAGTACCTCGTCTCCTACCTCCCAAACTTCACAGAAGCTCTTCTGCGAACCTTGCAGAACTAGGACTCCTGGAAGAAAGGCTGTGAGAACGGGTCGTGAGTCGTGCTTGGGTAGCTCACTTGGTAGAGCACTTGCCCGCGAAAGGCAAAGGTCCCGAGTTCGAGTGTCTGTCCGGCAGACAGTATTAATCTGTCAGGAAGTTTCATATCAGCGCACACTCCGCTGCAGAGTGAAAACCTCATTCTGAAAACGCCGATATCAGCATCCCCCAAATTTGGTGGAACTGGGCGATCAAATTCTGAGTGAGTGTCTTAACATGGATATGATTATGTACGTGCACAACCGTACGGACTCTCTCCCTAACCGAATCCAGGTGTTTATCATTCCATAGTGAAATTGGAATGAATAAATGATGCGTGTAACGGCTTCTCTAGGAGTGACAAATTTTTGGGGGTATGAGCTTATTTTATGACAACGGCCTTGTCGCAGTGGCAACACCGTTTCCGCGAAGGTTAGCGTTGTAGGGCTTGGCTAGCTCTCGGTGGGTTTGCCGAGGGCGTTTGGGAAGCAGGTTGCACTCAAGCTTAGCGAGGCCAATTGAGGAGCTACTTGATTGAGAAGTAGCGACACTGGTCACGAAAAGTGACAACGGCGAGAGGAGCGGTGTGCTGACCACGTGCCACTCCACATTCGCATCCACACACACCTGTCGGCTGAGGATGAACCGAGCTCTGGTCGGTCAGTAGCCAGGGTAGAGCATACTACGTTTTTGGGTGTACATATAGATGAGAATCTTAATTGGATCTCCTAAAGCGACTAGGTTCAGCAACTTTTGCAATCAGAATAATTGCCAATTTTGAGGATGTATAAATTAGTAAGCTAACATACTTTACGTACTTCCACTCTCTGATATCATACGGAATAGTATTCTGGGGCAACTCAACGCTTAGGCAAAAGGCCTTCAGTGCTCAAAAGAAATCAGTTAGAATAATGTGAGGCGTTCATAGTCGCACATCTTGTAGGCATCTGTTTAAAATGTTAGGAATTCTTACAACTGCTTCACAGTCATTTAGTCTGTAATGAAATTTTTTCTGAACATGGGCCAGTTTAAAATCAACAGCGACATTCATGATTACAATACCAGAAAAAGAGAGACCTACACTGTTCTTTACTTAACCTAAGTTTGGCACAGAAAGGGGTAAAATATGCTGCTATAAAACTTTTTGATAAATTACCCGATGAAATAAAATGTCTGACAGACAGCAGTAATAGTTTCAAAAACAAATTGAAATGATATCTCCTTGACAACTCCTTCTATACCATAGATGAATTCTTGAATTTTGTGGCATTTAAGGGAATGGGATAAATAATAGAAATATTTAGGTATAACACTATAAAGGGGAAAAGAAGCTTGTTTCCTGTGCGCATTTCTTGTGCATTTGACGCGTTCCACATCATAAAGGTTTTCCCGTGCTATTGGTCAATGGAAGACGTAACTAACTAACCAACCTTCCGAGACCTGATCGGACAGAGAGAGGGCGTAATTCGCAGCAGTAAGAGGCGACTGCTCGTCGTCGCAGACACTCAGGTGGCTTTGCTCTGTTGCAGGTGAACACGTCGGCCGACGGGTGCGAGCACGCGGCTCCATGGGCGTATGCCGGAGGACTCGGCGCGGCCGGCTGTAGCGCATCACCAGAGCCGGGTGAGCCAGCAGCATCCAGGTCAGTGGCCCGGTGCGGGCTCTGCGCTCGCCGCGTCATTTCCTCGGCTGCGCTCGCGCACGCGCCCGCCGACCGCCTTAATTAAACAAAACGGTGCTCCGGCCCAAAGCGGGGGCCTAATTAAAGCACGGGCGGGGCGCCGGGTCGCGTAATTAGCCGACCAGCGCTGTCACGCGCCGATCGTCTAATGGACTTTGCGGGCCGGCATCTGGCGCGCTCTGATCGTGGCGGGGACATTGCTGTTCCTGTGGGTGACGTGTGGCTTCCTAAAAAAAAATGTCGAGAAGCAGGCTGCACAGGGAAACTAACCAATCGTCCCCACACGAAGCGCCTTTGTGGATGAAAACTCTTACTCATGTCCATTATAATTATCCGGGCTCTTATGCCGTGGTCGGTTGATGAATTCTGTGTCAATTCCCAACGCTTCGTCCCCGTCTGCGGAGGACATCTTCAGCGGGGTCTGTAGCTTGATCCCGGCCGGTGTGGCCGAGCGGTTCGAGGCGCTACAGACTGGAGCCGCACGACCGCTACGGTCGCAGGTTCGCATCCTGAACCTTTTTTTTTAAATTTATTTTTATTTCTTTTTTCAGCTCCATGGAAGGTCCAACACACCCACTGGCTCAGTCAGTCAGTCAGTAGCGAGCCATTGGGTGTGTTGGACCTTCCATCGAGCTACAGACCCCCTTGAAGATGTACTCCGCAGACGGGGACGAAACGTTGGGAATTGACACAGAATTCATCAACCGACCACGGCATAACAGCCCGGATAATTATATTGGACGTGACATTTCCGGCCGTGAAAGTCTACATTTTAGTATGAAAAGTATTACTGTACAAGACGTCCTAATGTTAACCCTCGCAGTACCACCTTTTGAAAATATTGTAACGCAGTCAGTTACTTTGTAGTTCAAACGTTTGAGACGAATCACTGCCGGAAAAGATTGGTACACCCTTTTAGAGGTTTCCAGTTCATTCAAGGTTTATTTCGCAACATTGCATATGGAGTACATGAAATGATTACATTTACAGATCAGTACCACAGCGGTTCTGAGGTGCTAGGTATCGATCCGTGCTGAAACACCCACATCAGTAGAATAGATGGTGCAGCCTCCACGGACGGCAATGTAGGTGCTGACTGTGGCATCCAGTCGATGGTGCAGATGGCGAATACTGTTCTAGGATACGTTATGCCACGCCTGCCCGACCTGTTCAAGTAGTTCTGTAAGAGTTGTTGGTTAACGAGACGCACGAGTCATTTCTCCTCCCATCGTATCCCACACATGCTCGGTTGGAGAGAAGTCTGGAGATTGAACTGGCCAGGGAAGCTTCTGCACACCTTGCAGAGCACCTGGAATGTCGCAGACAGTCTACGGGTGAGCGTTATCTTACTGGAACAACAAATCACCTTCTTGTAACTCTTCAGGCTTTCCCGGCGAGACCTTGACATGTGCGAGAATCGGGTCTACTGACGGATGTTTGTGTCGCTCTGGCACAATATTTCGACCACGTAACTCGTTGCCTTCTTCAGGTGCTACCTGAGACTACCGTATTGGAGGATCTTGTCCAGTATTTATGCCCAGAGGGCGCTGGGTGCTCTCTCTGCCGTCCGCGCCCGCCTGGCGCTGCTTGTCCTCCAATACGGCAGTCTCAGGTGGCACCTGAAGAAGGCAACGAGTTACGTGGCCGAAATATTGTGCCAGAGCGACACAAACATCCGGCAGTAGACCCGATTATCCCACATGTCAAATCACCTTCTTGTTGCAAGAAAAGCAAAAGAACGGGTCTAGCAACATTCTGCACGTGCCGAGTGTGAACGAGAGTTGTAGCTCGTCGCACCCCAGACCACGAGGCCTGCGATGCGACCAGGGTGCCTTGGAGGAATGCACTGCGCGAGACAGCCCTCACTGGATATACGTCGTACGCGTGCAGGCAGAATCTGGTTTCACTGTTGAAGACCAGGGCGCGCCGCCCCATCTTCCAACTGACCCTCTGACTGTACCAGTCGAGCCGTGCGTGTCGATGCCGTGGTGTGAGTGGGAGGCGGACTAGAGGCGTCGTGCCTCTAGTCTCACTGCTAATAACCGATCCACAAATAATTCGTGTTGCCACGTCTCGGCTCACAAGCCCTCTTACCTGTGCTGTGGTACCTGTACGATCCGCCACTGCTGACCTTACAGTACGACGACCCTGACGGCGTCCATGCAGTGTGGACGTCCAGAACCTCACCTGCGGCTGGTACCGGCATCGTTGCACAACTGGCGCACCACGTTCGACCTTGTAATTCTACGAAAGGACCAGCCCAACTCTCAGAATCGCTCAGTTGGCTGCAGGAAGTGCGAGCGCATCTCTGTGGCGCGGTTGCCTGCTTTGCTTCACACGTTTGCGCCACACTCAGCCCTCTGGCTACGAGCATTCCCTACCAAAGGGCACACACAGATGGCGCTCCGATAGTTGTGCCACTGCGCTGTCTGTTGGCGGACGAGCCTCAAACCTTTATCAGTGTATCTGCTAACCCGTCATCGGATCAACACGACGTCTTTCCAGCTGCACTATTTTTTTCCGGCAGTGTATTTATTGTGTTTAATGAATTATTCTACGGTATTCGATATCGTTTTAAATTTTTTAGTTAAACTTAACCCAAAGATTTAAGTCTCAGCAGTGGATATCACTTTCCCCGACGAATGTCGTATTCAGTATTTCCAGGTTCAGAGCCATACTTACGCTTCAGCGTCTCTTTAAAAAGTGTTTTGACAGTAGAGGTCCAAAGCAGTGAACGAAATTTGCATTTTTTAAATTTTTTATCTTTTTGTGGTGGTCATACAGTCGGCAGTACGCACTATTGATAGTACGTCGCTATTGCTAAGAGCGAGCTAAAAAGTATTTTCAGATTTTGGATCCGACTTACATATTTGTACCTCTTTAAAAAGCGTGTTTTTAATACAGTTCAACAAAATGAATTTTTTGTGGTACCCCTTCTCCCCTCCCTCCCACACTCTCGTTTTTGCGTGCTACTTAGAATGGCTTGGTACTGCTATGCTTAGGGGGAAAAATTATGCAGATGCTACAGGATCCCAAATTGAGAATTTTGGAGTAACGAACTAATGGTCCGAAGGGAATATTTAGTTTTTTTATAACCTAAACAACTTACAATTTAAATTTCCAGCAACTTCACGCGCTTGTAAAAACTCCGCCTTTTGCAAAGCACAATGTATTTCTGTTTACGGTTCTTTACCGAAATTTGTTTCGAGACCTACGTCTTATCTGCAGTGGCTCTGCCGGCCGGAGTGACCGAGCGGTTCTAGGCGTGCGTTCTTAATTTTACTTTGTTAGTCACCTGAAACTACATTTGCATCAGTCACGCCATGTAAACTTGTGAGAAAACAGGTAAAACAGATTGCTGAATAAACTAAAAACTATTTATAAACTATTTTGCATCTGAGAATTAATACTTGTCTAAGAGAGTCATGGAAGTATGACATGAACTTTAATTATTTTCAGAATTCCCTATACAAAAGTTTAAGACTGTGTGACATACGGGATTTTAAAGCTGAATGAACAACATTTTACTATTGTTTTAAGAAAAAAACAAAATTCCACTCATAGCATTTGCTGAATTGTGTATCTGCTTTAAACATTTACAGTACCAATAAATTCTGTCCAACTTTCAGAAGAAAAATATGTTAACACTTGGACAATACTTCTTAAACGAAAATGAAAATAAAAATTCTCAGTTCAGTTCTTGTTAGTGGTGCTCCAGTTACACATAATATTCCAAAAAACTTTTCATTTCTTCCTCATTAGAGAAGTATCCCTATAACTTTCTAGGAGCCTTAGTTTTCTTCATATCAGTTGGAAGATTGCTGTAGTATACTACTCTTTCCGTTATCATAATGGTACCGCCATCACAGTTTAGAAGTCTGAAGCTGTGATGTACAAAACCATTAATCCATTGGTTAGCCCTAACGACACCGAAACGATCTCTCGAATAAGCAAAATGGTTGTATTGTGATACTTGAAACGATACTTTCTCACAGTTGTTATTTTTGAATACTTTTTTCCGAGAGTAACAATGGAGCATGTTTTGTGCTAAGTTTCCCATTCGCATAACAGTGGCTTCTCTTTGTTGTTTGCAGTCACAGGATATGATTTTCAATCCTTTTCACTCCTCTCTCACCTAGTGTCCCACGTTTTAATACACAGAACCGAGATTTTGAAAAAAGTAGGTCTTAAATTTAATTTCAGGTGAGCTATTAAAACAAAATAAAAATGCACATGGTATAGTTTTTAGGCGTGAAATGGAAAACCAATCCTGAGTTTTGTATAATATTTTTACCGGAAGGAAATGTTATTCAGTGTAGATAGCTTTTCTTTTTTTCTTTTGAGTCATCAGTCTCTTCAGTGGTTTGATGCGGCCCGCCACGAATTCTTCTCCGTGCCAACCTCTTCATCTCAGAGTAGCACTTGCAACCTAGGTCCTCAATTATTTGCTGGATGTATTCCAAACTCTGGCTTCCTCTACGGTTTTTACCCTCTACAGCTCCCTCTATTACCATGGAGGTCATTCCCTCATGTATTAACAGATATCCTTGCTCCTTGTATTACTTTCCGATTCTGGGCAGAACGTGCTCACTCTTTACCTCATCAGTTCACCCAATTTTCAACATTCGTCTGTAGCACATCTTAAATGATTCTATTCCCTTCTGTTTCGGTTTTCCCACAACAGTCCATGTTTCACTACCATACAGTGCTGTGCTCCAAACGTACATTCTCAGAAATTTCTTAGTCAAATTAAGGCCTATGTTTTGTACTAGTAGCCTTCTCTTGGCCAGGAACGCCCCTCTAGCTATTGCTAGTCTGCTTTTGATGTCCTCCTTGTTCCGTCCGTAATGGGTTATTTTGCTACCTAGGTAGTAGGGTTCCTTAACTTCATCTACTTCGTGACTATCAAGCCTGATGTTAAGTTTCTCGCTGTTCTCATTTCTGCTACTTCCCATTACTTCCGTCTTTCTTCGATTTACTCTCAATCCATATTCTGTACTCATTAGACTCTTCGTTCCATACAGCGGATCACGTAACTGTCCTTTACTTTCACGAAGGATAGCAATGTCATCAGCGAATCTTATCACTGATATCCTTTCACCTTGAATTTTAATTGCACTCCTGAAACTTTTCTTTTACTTCCATTCTTGCTTCTTTGATGTACAGATCGATATACAGATTGAACAGTAGGGTCAAAGACTACATCCCTGTCTTACACACTTTTTAATCCGAGCGCTTCGTTCTTGGTCGTCTACTCTTATTAGTACCTCTTGGCTCTTTTACATATAGTATATTACCCGTCTCTCCCTATAGCTTACCCCTATTTTTCTCGTAATTTCGAACACTTTCACGATTTTACATAGTCGAACGCTTTTTCCAGGACAACAAATCCTATGAACGTGTCTTGAGTTTTCTTTGGTCTTGCTTCGTTTACCAACCGCAACGTCAGAACTGCCTCTCTGGAGACTTTGCCTTTTCTAAAGCCAAACTGATCGTTGATATTGCAGGTGTCGAAACATGCCTGGGTAAAGAAAAAACAAATACAGTGTGTTTTGCAGAAGACGGACTTTTAGTAATCCAACTTCAGTTCACAAACAGGGACAACAACAGCAGCTTTCAAGCCCAGCAACGCCAGCCAAGCATCTCATGGCTGTTACATTACAAACAGGTGCGTCTGTGAAATGAGTGATATATTTAAAAACTATTTAGTCCTGCGTGGGAGACCTGTTCCCACACACAAGTCGAAAAAAATGTTCCACTTGCTTATCTTGTATTAGTTTTTCAATGTTTGATATTGGAGACAGTTAAAATTAGCCCCACGTCAAAACAGGCAAGTAACGTACTACACGATGTAGCACAGTTCATATGCTTCAAAATTTCCGTCGTCCTAAGGTGGACATAAAGTGATTTATTGTCTCAAATGTGATAATTCCTATATGGCGGTATCAGAGGTCACAGAAGATGATGTAACTATGGCTCATTGTGCGTTTAGGCACTGTTTACTCTTCCAATGTATCCACAGACGACCTTAACACAGTTGAAGCTACCGTGCGGCTGGATAATGGTGAATGGCAGCAACAATACTTGGTTCAAATGGCTCTGAGCACTATGGGACTTAACATCTATGGGCATCAGTCCCCTAGAACTTAGAACTACTTAAACCTAACTAACCTAAGGACATCACACAACACCCAGTCATCACGAGGAAGAGAAAATCCCTGACCCCACCGGGAATCGAACCCGGGAACCCGGGCGCGGGAAGCGAGAACGCTACCGCACCACCACGAGCTGCGGACAGCAACAATACTGTGTAGTAAACACCGTAGACGCGACTGCGAGGTAACATATGTCACATAAGTGGACACCAGAATTTTCAACGGAAATGCCAAACATGGCTCTTAGCTGTTAAGAATTTTGTGTTTACTGTACTGAAATACCTAAGGTAACCATTAATTTCAAAAAGATGGCCTCCCAGAGCTCGAAATGCATTACAAACAGATATACTAAACAGAGGAGTTTTGTGGCTGCTAGCTATGCAGCTGTCAGCACTGGTATATCCCGTAAAGTCCTCTCCATCTCTGAATAATTACTGCAACCTACACCATTTGAACCTGTTTGCTGTATTCATACCTTGGTCTCCCTCTACAATTCCTACCTTCCACGCTTCCCTCCACTACCAAACCAACGATTCCTAAGCTCCTCAGGATGTGTGTTATCAACCGATCCCTCCTTTTAGACAAGCTGTGGTTATATGGTCTAAAGCATATTGACACAGCTGTAACTGTAGACAATGACAAACGCATGGACAGTGAGAGACCCGAAAGTTTGTCGATGCACGATTCGTAGGAGGAAATCAATAAGAGGAAGACATATTATACATTTAAAAATAGCGATGACGTACATGCACTTCTCGAGTCAGATCTAGGAAGTTGAACTCTAAATGGAGCGGAATTTCTCAGTATCTCTGACGAAAGAAATTGCTTAAATTACAACTGATTATAAGCAGTTATAGAGTAGAGTGCTTTAGTAATGTGCTAGGAAAGAATATTTTATTCTAGGCGTAAAACCATGAAATATTGGCGAAGAGAGACATTTCATATTTTTTCTTGTCATTAACATAATATTTGTAAGATATAACTTGAGCGAAACAGTGATCTAGTGATTCTAGTCAACTTTTTCTGTGGAATATTGACCAAGTTTGTTTCTCGTGGTTGGTATTATAGCTTTCATCGGCCGAAAGCTCAGGAACTAAGTCGTAAACCTACTTTTCACATTCAGAAGCCGTTAGCCTAGAGGTTTAACTCCCAGTTGTAAACCGCTTATAGCAATTCAGTTGAAAAACGTCGTTGTAACAAGGTATTCGTAAAACACTATTCAAGTTAATAAGCTCAAGTGCCACTGCATGGCAATTTTTGTAAGTGACAAATTAAAAAGCAGTAAATACCCGCATAACAACAAAAAGTAGCGTACACTACTACTTATGCAACTGCAAGGATTTGCACATTAAAGTTCAGTTGCTGCAATGAAGCGTGACACTTCTCGATCATCATCGATGCAGCTGCAATTAAAAACCGTTTTGGTATTCAGAAACAAAGTGACCCACTCAGTACGTCACTGATAATGTAAACGGTCTATGATTATGAACTGCGTTTGGCGCTGCCGTTCTTTGTTTATCATTTGTGCGTACAACTAGTGAATCTTTCATTGTGCAAAAGTCATAAATGGAGTGGGGAGTATTAAGGATACAGAGGATGTTGTTGCTAAGATTCATTGTGTGCTTAGGTATTGATTACTTATCCACTGAATCCATAGAAAATCTTAACACGCTTGAAGCCACGCTGCAACGATACGTTTCCCATCGTCGAAGAACCACATGTGAGATCTCACAGATCAAATTTCTGTGACAAGACAAACTCATTTACTCATACCGACTTTCAGATGCAAAATTGTGACGTTTGAGCACATTTTTTGTAAGAGGGAGTCACTCAAGGACCAGCAGGTTGTAAGAAAATACTTCAAGTTAAATGTAAACATTGAAAAGGAGCCCCCCTCCAAACTGTATTTATAACAACCCTGCATTGCTGAATACTAGTATAGCTCAATGACAACCACCACTGACATCCGATTTCCTGTGCCATTTTAATGTCTCACTTCGGTGATAACGTTCTGACATTATTTCCGTGCCTTTGAAACATAATGTACTCCTGAAATCCAGTCGTTGGTTTTCGCGCGAGGAGAATTGGCGATGTTCTCACCGAAATTCGTGCCTTTCAGACATAACATGACTGTTCTCTGCTTTTCCACCGGGCTTCAACAAGCTGTCGTATTTACCAGACAAATGAAATTATGACAGCCGGTGTTCTGTCAGGTTCCTTTGGAATGTTGGCTGAGTGTTTTCCGTGTTGCATTACGAGAGTGTTGCCTTGCTCCATTTAGAGTCTCGCAGATGGTGAAGCAATAGTTTCTCGCATTCACCACCGCCCAGTAAAAGCAAGTACATTCCTCAATTTACGACCAACGTCTCCACTGGTCACGAAAAGGAAATACGGTGCATAATTTGGAGCTAATATCCCCGTAAGTTTAGTCTTTCTGTGTCAGTACTATCACCTGGTGTGTTCTCGTAACACATTCGACGTTTTACTCTTTCAACACTTAGCAGCATAACAGACACCGCTGTTAACGTCTGTGTTTCGGGAACATGATGCTGATTAGGGATACGTAAAAGCCAACACGGTGAGATACAGTCCATTCTTTCTGAGTTTTTTTTACGACGTTAATACCCTTTTCTTTACTTGCGCTAATATTTTCATATATGCACTCCTATCGCTTGCAATTTCCTAATGATCAGTTATATACCTTAGACTTCGTCTGCCTCTACGGTGTTTCCCAAGTGTCGCTGTCTTAACTGTCAAGTTAAGCACACACCGAGTAACTTTCCCCTTCTCTCTTAAGGTTGCATACATCGTTCTTATACTCTTCCCTGTACCTCTTCATTTCTTACATCACCAGCACACTAAATTCGTAACGCCCTTCTTTTCACTTCGTGCTTCCCAAAAAGTGCTGCGCTTCAGGCGTACAGTTTAAGAAAGTTCTACGTGATTACTAAACCACTATTCCCTATGTTTCGTACCTATCTTTTTCAAAGAAAGTTTTTTTTTTCTCCTACCTCTGTCTGGTCTCGCAGACATATCATGCATTCGTCATTTACTTCTAGTGTGTCTTTCCCAAGTTAGTCTCTACACTCCTTTCTACTGCTCTTCATCAGTTTCTTTTTTTTTAAATTATCCTCATTTCAAATACAACAATGTGTTGCCTACCAATTACATTCAAAAGAGAGTTCTAGTTCCAACTACTACATTATAATTGGCAGACAAACTCTAACTCGTATGGATGGACCGAAAACTCGAAGTTGAGCAAGCAGGATGTAGCTACATAGGTGTCAAATAACTTCGCTTGAACGATAGACGAAAACAATCGCTACGATTGAACCACAGAATAACTAAAGCGCAAGTCGCCAAGTAGAGTACTCCATTTTTAGTATATTTCCACTTTGTTTTCACATGTTGTCGAGTGATTTGGTAGAGTTCATTTCTTCGTGGGAAGAGCAGTAAATAGGTTTAGTGCAATCTGTCCCCCGAGCCGGCCGAAGTGGCCGTGCGGTTCTAGGCGCTGCAGCCTGGAACCGCGAGACCGCTACGGTCGCAGGTTCGAATCCTGCCTCGGGCATGGATGTGTGTGATGTCCTTAGGTTAGTTAGGTTTAACTAGTTCTAAGTTCTAGGGGACTAATGACCTCAGAAGTTGAGTCCCATAGTGCTCAGAGCCATTTGAACCATTCTGTCCCCCGTTTTGGTGCTTCGCTAACACAAGGCGAGTGCCCTCAGCCAGAACTGCAGCAAGTGATTTCAAACAGCACGATACGTTTACTTTATTTGACAATACATCTGACCATTTGAACACATCGTGCTTACGTGGCAGGACATCTTGCATCCGCAAGTCATTACTAACGCACCTGGGACGCAATGCCTTACTGTTCGTATGCTGCGTTTTACAAACGTCGCCCTCTCTTCTCATACAAACTCCAAAACAAATAAGATATTTTGTCGCGTCCTTAGTTCCATGCCACACTCATCTCGCTCTCTAGTAGCTGGCGAGCAGTATTCAGAGTTAAGTGTTACTCGAAAAACCGAATTCAAGTGTTCACTTAGTACTTAGTCACGATGTTTGCTGCACTAACTGGCGCTCTCGGCGGCTTGTGTCCAGCAGTAAACGCAGCGTCAGAAGTAACGTTCCACATGACAGAATAATTGCGTGCTTAATCAAATGTTTTGTTGGACGAATGTCTCTGATGACCGTCATGCAGACAGCACAGCTGGCTTTTCCGCATTTCTGTATATTATTGCCAGACCTGACACAAACCCGTCAGATCTAATCAGATATGAGACAAGCGATAGAGGATACTGATTATAAGCTACCAAGATAAACCAGTGGACTAAGTGAAATATACAGTTCTACGGCGTTAATTAAATCAGCCATAGAAAAATCTGCTGGAATACATGTAAAATAATAGTAAAACTGTGTCGACAAAAAATAGGGAATGTACTTTTAATTTCATACGAAATATGTTGCAAGTAAATATAAAATTTATAACACGATTACTATCAACATGACTCGTCACTAACACCTATAGATGTCGGGAAGGTTACAAGAAAAGAGCAAAGGGAATCGTGATGTACGCCACTACCGCTGCATTTCTTTTTCGGTATCAAAAATCCAATAATTAAATCAAAGAGCGTGCAGACGGGTTTAGTTAGTGCAGCAGTACAGGGACAATAGGTATTCGAGAGCAACCAACTGTTAGGAGTCCCGTTGTTTTCTAACGAATCCAACTCCTGTTACGCCAAATGCTGGTACACTGACCTCACCAGAGGCATTTCTCCTGTCTCTGCTTCACTTCTCTGATCACTAATATATTTAACTTCCATCAGATTATCCGGTTTCTCCATGACAAACGAGTTTACATTTCACCCTCAAAACATTATGCATTGTCGTTACGAAATTTCCGACGCGCTCTGATAGCCATGCGTGTTAACGCGACTACTTCCGGCGATGAGGATGGGTCGATGTACCGTGCTACCTGGATGTCGTTTTCAGGCGGTTTCCCACATCCTACGAGGTGAATACCTGGCTGATCACCATATTACGCCTCACACAGAAGCCACGCAAGCATTTAGAACATTTTCTCACACTTGCTCGCGGAACTGTCTCTACACGCGGGCAGATTAGTCACGCTGCTTCTGTCCTGTGGGAGGGGGGGGGGGGGGGGAGGCGGAGATTGAATAGGGGACTGATGACCTTTGCGGTCTTCTTAAGCACGTAGTCAGAATAAAAATTTTGCTGCAGAGATGTTCGCACATGGCACTAGATTCGAGGACTATCGCACCGTGAGAAATAGCGCATGAAATAAATAGGGGGATACACTCCTGGAAATTGAAATAAAAACACCGTGAATTCATTGTCCCAGGAAGGGGAAACTTTATTGACACATTCCTGGGGTCAGATACATCACATGATCACACTGACAGAACCACAGGCACATAGACACAGGCAACAGAGCATGCACAATGTCGGCACTAGTACAGTGTATATCCACCTTTCGCAGCAATGCAGGCTGCTATTCTCCCATGGAGACGATCGTAGAGATGCTGGATGTAGTCCTGTGGAACGGCTTGCCATGCCATTTCCACCTGGCGCCTCAGTTGGACCAGCGTTCGTGCTGGACGTGCAGACCGCGTGAGACGACGCTTCATCCAGTCACAAACATGCTCAATGGGGGACAGATCCGGAGATCTTGCTGGCCAGGGTAGTTGACTTACACCTTCTAGAGCACGTTGGGTGGCACGGGATACGTGCGGACGTGCATTGTCCTGTTGGAACAGCAAGTTCCCTTGCCGGTCTAGGAATGGTAGAACGATGGGTTCGATGACGGTTTGGATGTACCGTGCACTATTCAGTGTCCCCTCGACGATGACTAGTGGTGTACGGCCAGTGTAGGAGATCGCTCCCCACACCATGATGCCGGGTGTTGGCCCTGTGTGCCTCGGTCGTATGCAGTCCTGATTGTGGCGCTCACCTGCACGGCGCCAAACACGCATACGGCCATCATTGGCACCAAGGCAGAAGCGACTCTCATCGCTGAAGACGACACGTCTCCATTCGTCCCTCCATTCACGCCTGTCGCGACACCACTGGAGGCGGGCTGCACGATGTTGGGGCGTGAGCGGAAGACGGCCTAACGGTGTGCGGGACCGTAGCCCAGCTTCATGGAGACGGTTGCGAATGCTCCTCGCCGATACCCCAGGAGCAACAGTGTCCCTAATTTGCTGGGAAGTGGCGGTGCGGTCCCCTACGGCACTGCGTAGGATCCTACGGTCTTGGCGTGCATCCGTGCGTCGCTGCGGTCCGGTTCCAGGTCGACGGGCACGTGCACCTTCCGCCGACCACTGGCGACAACATCGATGTACTGTGGAGACCTCACGCCCCACGTGTTGAGCAATTCGGCGGTACGTCCAGCCGGCCTCCCGCATGCCCACTATACGCCCTCGCTCAAAGTCCGTCAACTGCACATACGGTTCACGTCCACGCTGTCGCGGCATGCTACGAGTGTTAAAGACTGCGATGGAGCTCCGTATGCCACGGCAAACTGGCTGACACTGACGGCGGCGGTGCACAAATGCTGCGCAGCTAGCGCCATTCGACGGCCAACACCGCGGTTCCTGGTGTGTCCGCTGTGCCGTGCGTGTGATCATTGCTTGTACAGCCCTCTCGCAGTGTCCGGAGCAAGTATGGTGGGTCTGACACACCGGTGTCAATGTGTTCTTTTTTCCATTTCCAGGAGTGTATATGCTCGTTGCACCTACTACATACTCGCCCAGTTGGTTGTTGGTGACTCCTCTGTCTTCGATGGTTCTCTCTCAGGATGTCCTCAGTTGCAACTGTCTCTTCTGCACTTTTTAATCTTTAAGAGAATGAGAGAACTTTTCGTGCCAAAAATCTGCAACTCGCCGGAGCAATTGGTTTTAAACAGGATGGAAATGAGTGCAATTCAAATCCGGTTTTTGATCTTAGCACTGATAGACGTGAAACAATTGCCCGAGAAAGCCCCGCCGCTTATTCATGCAAGGAGCTACAAAGGAGGTGTGTTCTCGTCGAGCGTGCTGCACATAAAGAGGCTGCGAGACTCACTGTTTCTCGATTACACGATTGGTAGTCAGTAACCGAATAGAATAACAATCAAATACGTATGAGTATGTGTCCATAGTAATCTAAAATGGTACAACCAGATAAAACTAGTTGTAGGGAAAGTATGCGCCTTTCTGAGGTTTATTGGGAGCTAGCTTAGAAAATGTGTCTCATATGTGAAGAAAGTGGCTTACAAAACACTTGCTGAACCTATCGTTTGAGTCCTGCTCATTATTCTGCGTTCTTTGCCAGATTGATTTTCCACTCAGTTGTCACTGCTCTTGTTAGTAACAAGTTAGAGGAAAAATGTGACAAACAGAGTAAACAGAGAAGATCCAAAGAAGAATATCCAAAGAACAGCAGTGCATTTGGTTACAGGTTGGTTTAGTAAGTAAGAGAGTGTTATAGATATGCCTAAAAAATTCTAGTGTTAGATGCTACATGGAAGTTTATGTGGGCACTGAAAGTTTTTGAATTAGAAGTCGATGAGCGTATGTTCCAAGAAGAACCACATCAGAGAAAATGAGAGTAGTTAAAGCATGAGCTTTATTCCAGTTGCAGAGCACAATTTGTACAACTGGTAATTGATTTCGTTCTATGATGTCCATCTCCACGACGTGAGTACACTTTTTTCCAACACCCGGAGAATATATGGCTTTGTTCCTGTTACAGACATATACTAACATAAACACAAAAAAATAGTAATTACGCATTTTTTCAATGTGATAATTAAAACTTTGAGAGCACCCCCCGCCCTTCGGATGGATGCAGATGAGTAGCTATATGGTACGTACCGTTTTCTCATCGATCACACTGTGAAATCAGGGTGATTCAAAAAGAAAAAATTGTTTTCAGTTGTTTGGTATAGACAAAGTATGAAAAATAGAAACACATTGTGCGTGTCACCGCATAGAGGAAGGTTCAAACTTTTATGTACGCACAGACACTGTACCAGACACTCGCGATTAGCACCGTGCGTTGCTCGAGAAATATCGAAACCGTAGTCCATTTTGCCCGCATCTCGTGGTCGTGCGGTAGCGTTCTCGCTTCCCACGTCCGGGTTCCCGGGTTCGATTCCCGGCGGGGTCAGGGATTTTCTCTGCCTCGTGATGGCTGGGTGTTGTGTGATATCCTTAGGTTAGTTAGGTTTAAGTAGTTCTAAGTTCTAGGGGACTGATGACCATAGATGTTAAGTCCCATAGTGCTCAGAGCCATTTGAACCATCGTAGTCCATTTTATTCCACACACGAATCAACAGGGCCTTGTTTATTGAATCAACTGCTGCAACAATTTGATTTCCCAGCTCTTCAAGAGCAGCTGCCATAAGGGGGAGAAAGATTCTCTCTATTTACATATCGCCACCGAGAAAAATCGCAAGGTGTGAGGTACGGTGACCTAGGACGCCAAAAGCAATGAACGTGGAATCTTCATGGAGTTGAGGAAACAACCAGATTTGCAGCATGTCCAGGTACGACATTCCTATCACAGTTTCCTCCGCAAAAAGAAACGTCCTGAAAATTTGTGAGCAGGAACGTCACGAAGCACATTCAGTTTCGGCGAGTCTCTTCCATGGAAGGATTTTGTGACCACCAAATTCTTACATTGTGGTTGTTTACTTTACCTGCTACGACCTTGCCGCTGTGGATACACCGGTTCCTGTGAGATCACGGAAGTTAAGCGCTGTCGGGCATGGCCGGCACTTGGATGGGTGACCATCCGGCCGCTGTGCGTTGTTGCCATTTTTGGGGGTGCACTCAGCCTCGTGATGCCAATTGAGGAGCTACTCGACCGAATAGTAGCGGCTGCGGTCAGAGAAAACCATCATAACGACCGGAAGAGTGGTGTGCTGACCACACGCCCCACCTATCCGCATCCTCCACTGAGGATGACACGGCGGGCGGATGGTCCCGATGGACCACTTGTGGCCTGAAGACGGAGTACCACTTTACCTGCTAAATGAAAAGCCGATTCGTGCGAAATGGCAAGTCGCTCAGGAAAAGTGTCTCCTGCAATATCCTGGAGAACGGACATGCAAGAAACGTACCTTCTGCTGTGGTCGCGGGCACGCAGCTGGTGCAGTAACTGCACCTCGCAACGGTTGATACGCAGTCGTCGTTTCAGAAGACGCCACACCGTTGTTTAAGTAAACTGAAGTTCCTGGCCGGCCCGTCTTGTGGACTTGCGAGGACTCCGTGTGAACGCATCTCGGATACGTTGGAAAGTTTTATCAGACGTGCGTGGCCGACCAGTGCTCTTCCCTTTGCGTACGCAACCAAATTCCAGTAATTTTGTATTTCAGTCGTAAACCTGTTTGCGCAGAGGTGGCTTCTTGCTAAACCAATTGCGAAATGGGACGTTGCACTTGAACAATGGATTGACTTCGCGCAGATTCCAGCACCCAAAATAATTTCTCTTGCGGTGTAGTCGCTAAGTTCCTTCGAACAAAGAACAGCGTAAAACTTATCACAGCTTTTAACGTACCTCTGTGCATTGACGCGCGCATCGTGTTTCTACCTTTTAGAGTTTGGCTGTAATAAATAACTGAAATCTGTTATTCCATTTTGAATCACCCGGTACGTGATTAACCTAGTGTGAGGCAGACCGCGAGGTGGATCGCAAGCCTTCATTTTCCCGAGAGCCGCGGGAGCGGACCGGCGGAACAGCTAATAGACTCTGTGGCGGCGGAGAGCGGCGGGACACGGCAGGTGCGTGCGCCAGGCCCGGACCAGCCAGCAGGCGGCAGAGCGGCACAATCTGGGCACGGCATCTGGCCGGGGAGTAGGCTGCTGCTGCGCCTGTGAGGGCCGCCGCCCGCGACGCTCCAGCCTGGTGCCCGGGGGCAGCCGCCAGCACCAGCCGGGGTCGCCTTCACACAGCGTGCCGATTGTTGGACTACACGAATAACAAGTAAATTAGTTAGAAAGTTCGGCGTGCACGCACTGTATTCTGCATTGGCGATGATGTGGTGCAGACGAATTGCGAAATTCTGCATGACTGCATGCGCTGAAGCGTCGGAACATCGATGCTGTCGATGACCTCCTGAATGGTTGTTTTCAGCTCAGTAATGGTTACTCTTGAGAAGAAAAAGCAAGCCAAGAAGTGTAGTGATTACAGAACAATTAGTCTGATATCGCATGTGGCAAAGATCATTGCAAGAATAGTAAATAGACGGTTGGAAAACAAAATTGGAGAAGTGATGGGACAAGACCAGTTTGGCTTCAGGAAAGGAAAAGGGACCAGAGACGCCTTTGGCATAATGAGGATACTGTCGGACAGGGTTCTGGCCGTTAACGGAGAAGTTTGTGCTTGTTTTATAGACTGGCAGAAGGCCTTCGACAGAGTCAATTGGAATGTATTGATGAACATCCTTAAGGAAATAGGAATCAACTGGAGAGATCGGAGACTTATAAGGAGCTTGTACCTGGGCCAAAGGGTAAAGGTACGACTGAACTATGGACAAACGACCAGTGTGGGAATAGGAAGAGAGTGGCACAAGGATGTTGTCTGTCGCCAAGTCTCTTCAATCTGTGTGGAGAAATGCTGGGGAGAGAAGCGCTGAAAGGATGCGGAAACTTCAAAGTGGGAGGACGTCTCATCAACACCATCAAGTATGCAGACGACCTGGCAGTGCTCGCCAAAAATCAGAGACAGCCGCAACACGTGATGAACAATTTGGTGGAAACGGAAAGGAAATACGGCATGGAAATCAAAATCGAGAAATCAAAAGTGATGCGGATATCAAAATGTGAGAAACACTTGACGATAACTGCTGATTGACAATCGGGAACTGGAAAATGTGAATCAGTTCAACGCCCTGGGAAGTTTTATCACAAAGGATGCCCACTGCAACAACGAAATCCGAGCAAGAACCGCCATGGCCAAAGCTGCTTTCAACAAGAAGAGGACTCTGCTGACCAGCAAGTTGAGTTTGGCAGTGAGGAAAAAACTGATAAAGTGCTACATCTGGAGCATTTGCACTGTATTGAGCAGAGACATGGGCCATGAGAAAGAAGGAGAAAAAATACTTAGAGAGCTTTGACATGTCGTGCTGGAGGAGAATGGAAAAGATCAAGTGGACAGATCGCATAAAAAATGACGATGTACTGCGAAGAGTAGGGGAGGAGAGAAGTATTCTGCGCACAGTTCTTCAGAGAAAGGCCAACTGGACTGTACGTGTACTTAGACACGAGGGAAACTCAGAGGAAACGCACGACGAGGAAGAAGAAGAATTCAACATCTGGACGACATGAAAGACGGAAGGAGATACAACAGACTGAAGGAAGAAGCTGAAGACGGGGAACAGTGGAATCGGAAATTCTCCGTACGAAGACATGGACCTGCCACTAGGCAGAATACTACATAATAATAATAATAATGGTTTTGGGGTTACTGCTGTACACCTTGTCTTTAATGTAGCCCCTCAAAAACGAGTCGCATGTGTTCAGATCCGAAGAATATGGCGGCCAGTCGAGGCTCATGCCAGTGGCCTCTCAGTACCCCAGAGCCAGAATGCGGTGCCCAAAGTGCTCCTCCAGGACATCAAACACGATCCTGCTTCGGTGGGGTCGAGCTCCGTCTTGCATGAACCACACCTTGTCGATATCAGTCACTTTCGATAATGGGGATGAAATACTCTTTCAAAACTTTCAAGTCCCGTTCATTAGCCACCGTCTCATCAAGGAGTAACGCACCTATTATTCCCTGACTGGAGATTGCACACCACACAGTCACCCATTCAGAAGTTATGACGATTTTATTTCATGTAGTTCAATAATGGTCTCCCCGTACATCCGCTCTGCTCCAAAGTATGCTCAGCATAAAACAATGCTTGCCTACACCGCCGTCTTGTAAATCCGTCCGGCTTTCTCTGTATGTGACATTAATGGGTATCAGTGGATGTCTTCTGTATAGGTTACCAGTATCGATTAAGTCATATAATTGGTCTGCCTCCGCGAGTACTTACGACTTGCCCGTTTTTTGTTGTGTCGTAGCGTAGAGTTGGTCCGCACACGGAGCACCCCTCTCCTTCACCACGCCAGTGCCAGACCACACACACGAGCGCTGCGACATCTGCCACAGTCCGATGGCTCGGGTCCACGTCATCGATCATCCTCCCTCCGTACCGTCCCGACTAGGGCCATCCGATTTTCATCTGTTTCCGAAACTTAAGGAACACTTATGAGGACTTCACTTTGATACTGATGAAGCGGTGAAAACAGACATGAGGCTGCGGCTCCGCCAACAAAGTCAAATATTCTGCAGCGACACCATCGACAAATTTGTCTCTCAATGGGAGAGATAGGTTCGGCCCTACGGTGACTAATTTGAGAAATAAATATGTAGACACAAACAATAAAGATGTAGAATGTCGATAACGTTT
The DNA here is from genome assembly GCF_023898315.1 of Schistocerca nitens. Classification (NCBI taxonomy): domain Eukaryota; kingdom Metazoa; phylum Arthropoda; class Insecta; order Orthoptera; family Acrididae; genus Schistocerca; species Schistocerca nitens. The sequence continues at coordinate 5,238,094 of NC_064615.1, read as the reverse complement.
ATTTAATTTAAAAAGCCTTAACACTTTTCACATCGATAAACCGGAGGCATGCTTTCCTATTATGACTTCCTATAGCTGATCTCAGGATTGATCAACTCTACTTAATTATTTTAGAAGCGGTTTCGTACATGTTTCACCGATCCTTACTGAAAATTAAACTCGTTATCAGACCCGAGCACCGAGCGATATGGCGCAGTGGATAGCACACTGGATTCTCATTCGGAAGGACGACGGCTCAAACCCGCTTCCGGCCATTCAGATTTAGGTTTTCCATGATTCCTTAAATCACTTCAGGCAAATGGCGGGTTGGTTCCTTTGAAAGAGGCACAGCCGACTTCCCTCCCCATCCTTCCCTGATCTGACGGGACCGATGACCTCGCTGTTTGCTCCCCTCCACCCCCCCCCCCCCCCAAATCAACCAACCAACGAGCAGGAAAAGCAACTGAGACAGAATTTGACTCCTCGTAGAAATAGAAGTCGTTATAGAGAAAGCGTTTGTTAACTTGAAACACATGAGAATGGACTATTGACGGTGAACGCCATTCGACCAATATATTACCTCTTTGCGATTGCAAAGGGTTATTGCTACAGTTTCCCAATATCCTACATTAGTCATCGATGGTACTCAAAACGATCGGGCTATCGACCAGACACATTTCATTTGCGTTATTCCGCTTACACTGACAACCGCGCTATTCAGACGAACTTACGTAATTCACACAGACAAAGGGGAAAGCAGACGTAGGATCAGGGTTCTCCACTTTCGACGATAAATCAAACCCTGTCTTTAGTAAACATCTCTTGTTTTTCTGACGCCCCTGCGAGCCGCCCAGCAGGGACTTCTCTTATAAATTATTAAGAGATCGCACGCTGCCAGAGACGCCGTCTGACTGGAGATCAGGAAGCAGGTGTTTAGATGAGTCATTCTCCTGTAAAACGTGCTCAATCACTCATTGCGTTCGCTGAGGCCTGCATTTGCATAAATCCTAAGACTCGCGTTCCTTGTTCAACACTAATCAAATACTGTTTCCGTAACTCCTAAACCTGTCACGATTATTCATTAATATTGCTGCCCTCGATTAATGACAAACTCTGAGCAACACTTCGGCTCTGTCTCTCTATGCTAACGGCAAATCCAATAAGAGAGAAAGCAATCGTTCGTCTCTAGAGAGAACTTTTATGGATGGCTATTATTTTCTAACACACTGCGATGCGTCTTCTGTATCGGGATGCGAATGCTTCAGAAATGTTGGAACATTTCCTGCTGCTACACCTATTACAGCGCGCGCGCGTGTTCCGGATGCCATCCGTTGCACATCGTGCATTCCTGGCACGCACGCGTGCTGGGCCACGTCAGACGCTCTTCCCTGCAGGGACGACCGATTCTCGTGGCCGATCCCGCCAGCGTGAATTGTTACACGCGGATGTGAATTTATTAGACCCATTAATATTATGTAAGCAAAATTTATCTCCAGTACGCGGGGCGGGTAATAAATATTTATGAATCGCCTCCTATCTTTAGCATTCACGGGTCAGCATGTATTAAAAATCACGTCGTAATTACATCGTAGTTCGAGCTATAAGTCGATTTATGCATGCTGTAGTCAACCTTGTTCAAATACGGTAGACTCACTTATGCACACAGGAATTGTGTACGATGGGAAGATGGGTATATCGTGGTTACTATGTACACTAGATTTTTTTTCCAGTTTCCTTTTTGATATTTATAGTGGTGCTAACAAATATTTCTTTTTATGCACAGTTAATTCTGAATCATGGCCTCTTCAACAACTCCGCGAGCCAATACTCGGGCTTCCGATCGCCTACAGCCCGTTTTCTGCGAATACTCATAGACTCCATTCAAACAAATACACACTGAATCGAATACCTCTTCTAAAAGCTCGTTTTGATATGAGATTAAATGATGCCTCTGCTAGAACACTCACCTTAATCACAAAAGGAATAAAAGTGTTGATTAAATATCATTAAAATAGTTACGCGGAATGACAGTTTGGATTAGCTTATATCTCACCAAAAGAGACCTTTTACTGACATGGCAGCCTAACACTGCTTAACGCCTCTTCCATAAAATATCGCCATAAAGACACACCGACTTCACGTAGCAATAAAATAGGCAATAAAGTGGATTACATATGAGCGTGTTACAGTGTGCTTGTATATTTTTACTGCCTATTTTATTACTCTAATCTTTGGACACTTTGTGCTCTTATTAACGTTTCAGAAATACTTCCTAGTACTAAGGAAAGTGTAGCTATCAACATTTTTTGTTTCGAATTATTTCGTTATTAAAAATGGCTATCCCTCAAGAAATTCGTTTGAATTTTATTGCCGAAAAGTAATAAAACAAAATAAATGCAATGCTCCACGTAAGAGGTGAAACTACGTGCGTCTAAAAAGAAGTAACAAGATTGTCAGACGTTAATAGTTCGTCAGTCACTAGATGGTCAGTTTTGTTTACTTTTATTTTCCAAGTATCGCGCTTGTGCAATTACCCTTTCCACTAAAAAGAATATCCAAGTTCTAATTTGCCCAACAACAGATTCCGCCAAATACAAGAGAGAACTGCTTTACAATTGTGACAATCTGTGGAAAAAAACAGTAAAAAAACAAGTTCTTGAACAATGTTGGATTAAGTGGATATGAAACCTCTGAACATTAAATAGCTCGAGACGTTGCTACGGTTAAGCCTGCTCCAATAAATGTTATATATTTTAGTAGCAGAGATCCTCTTAAATAAGGTGCAACATGTGAATACAAATTAGCGCTGACAGAGATGAAGTTGCTGCGAATTTCATCCCGTTCGTAACGAGATGCTCTGGCGGATGAATTCCTCGCAGGTGAAGACACAGAACATACGCACCAACGGCGTCTTCTGAATCTAGGTGCTCTGTTTAGTTTCTTTCACACAGTGAATTGCTGATCACTAGAGATGGGTAGTTCGCGATCGAACGGGTGCAAAGGAACGGTTCACCAAGATGAACGAAAGGACCGAGAAACGAATTCCAAGGAACGATCGGTTCATAGTTCATTTCGGTCGCGGTGGTCTACTAATAGTTCCCGGGAACGAGGAACGATCGGTTCATAGTTCACTAGTTCACTTCGGTCGCGGCGGTCACTTCGGCAGTTCTCGTTCCAGCCTCGGTCGCGTGCTCGTCTCAGTCTCGGTCTCCCTCGACCGCACCCGTCGTTCTTCGCATGACCACCTATCTCAGTTCCACTGCCGACTGCTCCTAGTTAGTTCAGTATCCAGTTGTTCGTTTGGTTCACTGCGCTTGCCCATTTTACATGTGTTCCAAACTGTTCTTGCACTTGGGTCTGGCTATTCAGCGTCCACGACCGGTAATAAAAAAGTATTTTATAGTTACGTAAATTACATAAAAATTACGTTGTATGTAATAGGTACGTCTTTTCAGGTAACAAAAGGGTATATCAGCTCACTTCATTATATCGATGAACAGCAGAAGACATACTTACAACAAGGCAGTTTTTTTTTTGTTATTCATATATTTTTTTAGTTTCATCGACTTGATTTAGCAACTAACTTTCAACAATTTGCTTAATTTTTAGTGTAAGAAAATTCATATGAAACGATTTTCGTGTATCTTTCATATACAAAACATTACATTTAGGAAGGCTCTAATTATTTTTAATTTTGGTTGTTTCCAATTTGCATTACCTGCTAGTTTGGCTTCTTTGAAAAAAAAAAAGAAGCGGGATATGGGTCATTTTGGCTCAGTAGGAAAAGCGGTGCCTCTCCATTTGAAAAGACATAGAGTGCCATAAAATCGTATTTACTTATTATCTCAAAAACATTTGTTCAGAAGAAGCTTCCGAACCAAAAACTTTATTACCGTGAACTTAGTTATTATTATTATTATTATTATTGCTGCATTAACTTTAATAATGCAACATAAAAACCTAATTTTTACTAAGCGTGTGACGCAAGTGTGATGAGAAAACCACATTTTATTTTATGCTTCCATAAAGTCTACTTCGCCTACGAACTCAGAGACAACGTGAAGTATATATAGGGTGTAAACGATTATTGTTTACAACGTAGCATAGCTATGTAGTGGAAGTCGAAACGAAGAATTTTATACAAGACACTTGTGGTCTATTAAGTTGGGAAACAGCCACCAAAAGGTTTACAAGACTACGTGTGCTATAGCCCATGCACGTCGCATGAGATTTTCATGTTCTCTTCTCCAGCTCTCTACACATCGTCATCGATTGTATCACCATTGTTGCTTGCATTAGCTTGTTATTTCTTCACTGCCTAATTATTACATGTTTGTCTGTTTGTTGTAGCTGCTCGTAACGGGCAACACATCGTCCGTAATTGGCGAGCGGTCTGTATTCGGGGCCGGTTTTCCGTGTGCCACCCTATATTATTTCCCTGCGATCAGCCACACAACGCTACAGTTGGCTAAACGAGAGGTTCTGCAGAATCACAGAAATTACTTCTAAAAGTGCGTAAGAATTCTGTAATGAATAGAAACTCTATACTCCATGGGGGAGGCAAGTGCCCCCTCTTGGTGCCCTCCGTCCTTCAGTCACCTACACTACTAGTTTTCAGTTTTTCATAAGAACCATATACCAAGCACAAATGAACGGTGAACGAGTAAAAATGAACGGTTCCCAAGAAAGAACGATCAGCAGTGAACCAGTTCCCAAGGATGAACGAGTTTGCCCATCTCTGCTGATCACAGAACCACCCACACGAAACGAGAGTGCGACTTACACGTAATTCATGTCATACGGAGTGGCACAATCCAGTTGGGGAGTCTCTAATGTCTATCGTGCGGAGATGACTGTGATGGAAGTGCGTCCTTACGATGTTCGTCAGGTGCAGTCTGCACGGTTTTCTGAGACCAGCAGATTGCACATCACAGTGCCGGCGGCCTCTGTGCAGTTGTGTTCCTTCCCAGCAGTTCGGCAGCTCCTCCGTGGCTTACGCCCTGAAATCAGCGTGTTGTCCGTCGCCGGCAAGGGCAGGAAGCGCGGCTTGGGTCAGCCAGCCCGTGGTACGGGCGGGCGCTTTCTCCGGCGACAAGGAAGTCCTCGCGGCTCAGTGCTGGGGCCGGCGGTTCCGGTCGCTGCGGCCGCCGCCGCTCCGGCACCTCTGTCCGGGCCGGCTATCGATGTCTGGAAAAGAAAGTTACTGCGTTACGTAACGGCCGCGACATGCCTGTCCCCGCCACACGTTTCAGCTCTTGTGACGACAAGTTTTCATAATGCCACGACATCCAAAGTCTGTCCTCCGCCACCAAACCGTTTCCCTCACAGCTAGCGGCGTGCCCTGCAAATAATTAATTCTGGCTGTCGTCCCTACCCCCGTCTATCGTTTACGTTACTGACTGGTAATGTCATCTTTATAACATACAAACGGCCTTGTGGGCAGACTCATTGTTACACTCCCTACTCTACCATTTACAACAGAGATAGCTCATCATTTGTTGGTTCTTCCATCGCCGGATTGCAGTTACACGGTGGAGCTTCACGACAGCTATAATTGTAGTCTATATAACACAGCTACGATACATCCGGTACTCCAGTATATAAGTGAGAGTCCAGTGCATTCCATTCACGAAGAAAGCGAGTGGCTATGTATTAGGTTTGTGCATAAGTTCGTAGCGTTTATGTTTTGTCATTTTTAATTTGTTTTTCATTGTTGTCGTTTGAGTTCACATACTGTCACTTTGTCATTTCGAGGAAGTGAGCGGAGCAATCGGCGCCAGAAAAATGGAGTCCAAAGCAGAAAAATCGGAACATTTCCGACATATTCTTCTGTTTCAACTCAATAGATTTATGACAGCAGCGGAGGCGACCAGAAATATTTGCGCGGTGTATGGTGATAGTCCCACTGGACAGAGCACGGCGAGAAAATAGTCTTCTCGTTTTAAAGAAGGACCATCTTGACATTACTGACTCTGAAACTTCCTGGCAGATTAAAACTGCGTCCCGGGCCGAGACTCGAACTCGGGGCCTTTGCTTTTAGTGGGCAAGTGCTCTACCATCTGAGCTACCCAAGCACGACTCACGCCCGGTACTCACAGCTTTACTTCTGCCAGTACCTCGTCTCCTACCTTCCAAACTTTACAGAAGCTCTCCTACGAACCTTGCAGGACTAGCACTCTTGAAAGAAAGGATATTGCGGAGACATGGCTTAGCCACAGCCTAGGGGATGTTTCCAGAACGAGATTTTCACTCTGCAGCGGAGTGTGCACTGATATGAAACTTCCTGGCAGATTAAAACTGTGTGCCGGACCGAGACTCGAACTCGGGACGTTTGCCTTTCGCGGGCAAGCTGTGAGGACGGGTCGTGAGTCGTGCTTGGGTAGCTCACATGGTAGAGTACTTGCCCGCGAAAGGCAAAGGTCCCCAGTTCGAGTTTCGGTCCGGCACACAATTCTAATCTGCCAGCAAGTTTCATATCAGCGCACACTCCGCTGCAGACTGAAAATCTCATCCTGATTACCGACTCCCTCCACATTTCCTATGGGATTTACCGGCTAGTACATTTATAATTAGGAGACTAATTGGGGATGGCAACTCTAGAATTTCACGCGCTCTAACAAAACGTGGCAAGAGTTTGGGAGAAATTTTGCCTACTTGCTCGCTGGGGGCCTGATATTTTTTTTTTCTTTGCAAACAAGATCTCCAATCCTTAACGAAGTATGCTGCCTACAGTGGTTAAATCTGTGGGCCTCCCTTCCACCTATGAGCAAAATGAATGTTATTAATTACCTTACTTCAATTGCTCTTAATGATATCTGGATCAATTTTTTCGGGTAAGGGATCATTGATGAACCACAGGTTGAATATCGGAGGGTCTATCGAATATGGCAGTATTAATTTTGCAGGGGTGGTTTTACGTGCCCCGTGCACAGCGAAATTTGAAGAAAAATTAATAGAAATCATAGATTAATCCCAGCTGCTCTTAAGATTGGCTGTGATAGATAATCAGCGCTGATTTCAGGATACTATTAACCTGCAAGCGAAGGTTGAGGATAGTATGGGATAGTGGTGATAACTGATATGGCACCACCAGAACAGAATACCCTAAATCCCCCAGAAGTGGAGGTAGGCGCATTATCACGGACTAATATATTGGAAGCGTCAAAGTAAGGGATTATTTTACCAATGTGCTGAATCGTCAAACCTGTAGTCATTCACAAGTATTAAATTGCTTGAAACTTCACGGCAGATTAAAACTGTGCCAGACCGTGACACAAACCTGGGAGCTTTGCGCTACGCGCGCAATGAAATCAGTCGCTAGAGGTCTTTCTCACGAAGGGAAAAAGTTCCAGGTTCTCGTCCCGGTCGGGCACACAGTTCCAACCTGCCTAAAAGTTTCTAAGTTTCGCACACTCCTCTATACACACAGGATTCTTTGAGATTTGATTGCTTGTTTATCGGTACGGCAAGCGCTTTCCAAATAGCTTTGCGTTATAACTTCCTGACGTGGCACAAATACCGTGCTAGGCTATTCCGTTAGTTCGGCCCATTTCCAGACCGAATTACAGCTACACGTTTAGTAGTAATTTCTGTAACTCGTTTTCAATGGAGTGCTCCAAATTGTGTCTGATTAGCAGTTGCGAAAGCCAGTAATTACTCGTAAAAGAAATAACGCTGAAATACCCTACCAGTTCGATGTACACGCCGCTAGGAGCGCCGCGTGAGTGTGCGGTCATAGACACGGGACCCACACTGGGGAGGCCGGCAGACTTGTTCTCCGCGCAGCCATCCTGATTTAGGTTTCCCACACTCCCTCAACCGTCAAGGTAGGTTGGTTGCTTCATTTGGGGGAGGGGACGAAACAACCACAAAGGTAAATGGCGGAAGGATTGCTGTCAGAAAGACTTGACCGATACAAAGTGGTGACTGGTTGTGAAATACGTTGCTTTTGACTTTGCACGTATGCGTGTTAGAGGTATGGTGGGTACAGATATTGTGATCATTGGTACCTTAACATGTACTCACTTCAGCGTGTAGGTAGCTTTTTCTCTGCGTCAAGTAGTCTTCCTGCAAACACATCACGTAATTTATTTAAAAAAATGTGTGTGAAATCTTATGGGACTTAACTGCTAAGGTCATCAGTCCCTAAGCTTACACACTACTTAACCTAAATTATCCTAAGGACAAACACACACACACACCCATGCCCGAGGGAGGACTCAAACCTCCGCTGGGACCAGCCGCACAGTCCATGAATGCAGCGCCTCAGACCGCTCGGCTAATCCCGCGTGGCACATAATTTATTACTTGATGTTTCCTGCACGGTTGTAACTATACCGCCAAGTGGACAACGCCTGTCAGTAGAGACTGTTTTGGAACCACACGTCCACACCTCAGTAATAGTCGAACACAAAGTTATTGCACATGAGAGCGAGGAAGTTTCGGTTGGCTTATCGTGAGTTTTTGTTCTCCTGTTTCACTAGGATACGACGAACAACTTGACAGTACCTCCACAACTACCTTAAAATCATTCACAGCGAGCACGTTCCTCAGTCAACACTCTACTTGTTTACCGTAATGTTCAAATGGTTTAAATGTCTCTGAGCACTATCGGACTCAACATCTGAGGTCAGCAGTCCCCTAGAATTTAGAACTACTTAAACCTAACTAACCTAAGGACATCACACACATCCATGCCCGAGGCACGATTCGAACCTGCGACCGTAGCAGCCGCGCAGTTCCAGACTGAAGCGCCTACAACCGCTCGGCCACAGCGGCCGTCTACCGTAAAGTCGCCGCGTGTTTCCGATAACGGCCACGGGAAGCCAGTTGAAGTAATATGGTGGTCGCTTACTACCCGACCTGCTGCCCAGGGTGAAATAATTAGTAATCGCTCGCTTGAGCCTTGCCTACTTGTAGGTGCTACCCAGCGTAAAAACATATTACTCATAATGCTATAATAATTAGTCCTCCAGTGAATACTTCCTGTTTCCTCGAAAGAAGGAACCATTGCATGGCGGATATTTCCAGAATGAGAACGAAATAGTTTTCGAAGTGGATCATTTCGTGAACAGCTAAAACGCAGACTTCTACAACTAAGATCATCATCAAGACATTCATCGTTGGGGAAAAATCAGTCGCATTGAAGAGTGAATGCCTAGAGGAGGACAAACGTAATCATTACGTTTCATCGTCGCAGCTTGATTTTTGCGAGGTGATAATTATGCCTCGTACTGATTAATATGAAGGTAGCTGCACGTATGTTCTACTCACACGTTGAGAATTTACTTATTAAAATATGCTCATTTATGTCGACCTAAAGTCTGTCTCGACAATTCCAGAACAGAAAAAAGTAGATTACTTTGCTAGAGCAGAAACTCAACCAAAACACAGTTCCAAAAAGTAAATAAAATGAAGACAGGACTTTCTACTGCCGTCCTCGCCGCAGAAAAGATAAACAGTGGAAAATTCGTATCAGACTGATTACAGTCTGCCGGGACACGATGGCCGCTCAGTTTTTATACCGGCTGTAACGAGGGACGCAGATAAATACGAGTTCCCGTAACAGAAGACCGTTCCGCGGTTCTGCCTCTATTAAATCCTAGCAAGCATCTGCGCGACTACACGGGGAAATTCTGATCTAATGCGCTTCTCTGCGGAGCAGCGCGCGGTGGCCAAATTGGCAGCGGATTAAATACAGCAATTACCGTTCAAATGGCCGGAACACACGACTAAACCCCGGGGCTGGCGCGGACCTACTAACTCCGTAAGAGAGATGGGAATCCGGATGAGGAAGCGCATACAGAGACCGCGCCACAGAACGCGCAGTTATCCAGAGGTCGGCTGGAAAACACAGCAATTCTGCCTACTCTGTGTAACATAAGACTTCTTGCCTTCTTAAAAAGGGACTACCTTGTACACAACCTGGTTCGTAAAACTAATTTCAGCAGTTCCCTCTAGTAATGTCAATTCAAGATGGTTTTTTTACTGTTTCTACGACAGAAAGATTCTCCCTTTTCTGTTTTGTACAATAAGTTGTTTATATTGGTTGTTAACAAATTTCTCTTCTTCAGAAACGCTTTCTTCGCCATTCCTATTCTACTGTCCAAATAACAGAGCTCATCTACTGCTCTTAGTATCCCATTTCCTAATCTAATTCCGTCAGCAAAAAAATGGCTCTGAGCACTATGGGACTTAAGTTCTAAGGTCATCAGTCCCCCAGAACTTAGAACTACTTAAACCTAACTAACCTAAGGACATCACACACATCCACGCCCGAGGCAGGATTCGAACCTGCGACCGTAGCGGTCGCACGGTTCCGGACTGTAACGCCTAGAGCCGCTCGGCCACCCAGGCCGGCAATTCTGTCAGCATCGCCTGATGTAATTCGACTACTTTCCATTATCCTTGTTTTGTTTTTGTTAATGTTCATCTTATATCCTTCTTTCAATACACTACCTGTTGTTGTTGTGGTCTTCAGTCCTGAGACTGGTTTGATGCAGCTCTCCATGCTAATCTATCCTGTGCAAGCTTCATCACCTCCCAGTATCAATTGCAGCCTACATCCTTCTGAATCTGCTTAGTGTATTCATCTCTTGGTCTCCCTCTACGATTTTTACCCTCCACGCTGCCCTCCAATGCTAAATGTGTGATCCCTTGATGCCTCAAAACATGTCCTACCAACCGATCCCTCCTTCTAGTCAAGTTGTGCCACAAACTCTTCTCCACAGTCCTTTTCAATATCTCCTCATTAGTTATGTGATCCACCCAACTAATCTTCAGCATTCTTCTGTAGCACCACATTTCGAAAGCTTCTATTCTCTTCTTGTCCAAACTATTTATCGTCCATGTTTCACTTCCATACATGGCTACACTCCATACAAATACTTTCAGAAACGATTTGCTGACACTTAAATCTATAATCGATGTTAACAAATTTCTCTTCTTCACAAACGCTTTCCTTGCCGTTGCCAGTCTACACTTTATAGACTCTCTGCTTCGACCATCATGAGTTATTTTGCTCCCCATATAGCAAAACTCCTTTACTACTTTAAGTGTCTCATTTCCTAATCTAATTCCCTCAGCATCACCCGACTTAATTCGACTACATTCCATTATCCTCGTTTTGCTTGTTGATGTTCATCTTATATCCTCCTTTCAAGACACTATCCGTTCCGTTCAACTGTTCTTCCAAGTCCTTTGCTGCCTGTGACATAATTACAATGTCATCGGCGAACCTGTATGTTTTTATTTCTTCTCCATGGATTTTAATACCTATTCCGAATTTTTCTTTTGTTTCCTTCACTGCTTGCTCAATATACAGATTGAATAACACCTATTCCGTTCAAATACACTTGCAAGTCCCCAGCTGTCTCTGACAGAATTAAAGTGTCATAGGCAAACTGCAAAGTCTTCTCCCTGAACATTAATTAACTTTCCTAATTTCTTCTTGTTTCCCTTAAAATCTTGCTCAATGTACAGACTGAATAACAATGGGTGCAGGCTGCAACGTCGTCTCTCCCTTCTCAACCACTACCTCCATGCCCTTCGACTCTTATAACTGCCACCTGGTTTCTGTACAAGTTGTAAATAACCTTTCACTCCTTGCGTTTTAACCCTGCTACCTTCATAAATTGAAAGAGTCTATTCCAGTGATCAAAACTGTATAGTCTGTGAAAATAAAAATAAAAAAAAGCAAGCAGGATGGAACATTACATTAATCAGTGATGCCTATTCTTTGCTTTGAATTAGCAGCTTACCGCCAAGGGACAAGAAACGTTTCGCGCTGAACGCTTCCCGCAACGCACGGTTTCTCCCGCGGCCTGCACCGCACGCAACGCCTCCAGCAGGCAAAGGCACGCAACCTCGGACACATGCACGCCCCCAGGCTGCAGCCGCGGGCATTCGTGCGCATCCCGAGAGCGAAAGCCCTAAGCCGCTGCGTCCCCAGCTGCACCACATTAAACCCGTCGTTGTTGACGGGACACACATGTCCCGCTAAAATAATTTGCCGTTTTGAGCGCTTGGATGCCTATATTTCGTACCTGTCTAGTGCTAACATCTAGCGGAATTCCTTCGTAATTTGGAGAAAAATACTACGGAAGCATGTTTGTATGTGATGACTAACTGACAACCTCAGCTGCCGACAGGTGTTGATGATACACCTCGATGTCAGGCACAGGCACGCATCATTCCATAGTAGTCATCATTTATTCCAGGGAAAAGCTGCACGGTCATCAACAGTAACTGTTCTTTCGAGAACAAGTTACTGTGTTCGTAAATATGTTTGTATGTGTTTGTAGATGGCGCATTGCGTTTGTTTTCACGAAAATCAAATGGAATCATCATTGTCACGTTGCGTCTGTTCCACGAAAATCAGATCGAATCACCATATTTTCCATTCAATAATATCTGAAGTATCTATCTGAAATATTAGTACGTACCTCAGTAGTTATAGGGCCTGCGGCGGTGGCCGAGCGGTTCTAGGCGCTTCAGTCCGGAACCGCGCTGCTGCTACGGTCGGAGGTTCGAATCCTGCCTAGGACATGGATGTGTGTGATGTCCTTAGGTTAGTTAGGTTTAAGTAGTTCTAAGTCTAGGGGACTGATGACCGCAGATGTTAAGTCCCATAGTGCTTGGAGCCATTTTTTTCTTTTAGTAGTTCTATGTAACTTGTATGTAGTGAAACGTATATGCCAGAGAAATCTTCACAAAATGCAGAAAAAGTTGTTATGTGGTACGTGAAAATCACCTTGAAATGTTATGTTGAAAATTTGTGTGCGACATTTCATCTGCTTTATCGTCAGGAGGATAAATGTGTTTTGGTACTTACTTGTTACACTTTCTTCCATAGTAGTCATTCTGATAAAATCATTTTAAAACAAAAAAACATTTAGCCCTGAAAATCCTAGGTTCACATGAAAACCTGATTTTTGTTAGGTTCGTGGTACACATGGGTCCCACATCGCCAACTTTCAAACTCGGTCAGTTTAACATTTTTTGCTAGTGAAAGTGTATTACTTACCACAAAGGACTACAGTTTCTCATCTTTTGCTTTTCAATTACGTGCAAAATTAATTGTAACCAGGAAAGGGTTAAGTGTCTCCTGTGATGTCTTCCCGGTGGATTCGTGCCGTCAGATGAAGCAAGTAACATATTTTGATTTTCGGCTACTGCTATCACAGCTCAAAACTCAGAAATCGTGAAACAAAGTTCAAAGTCAGATGAAGCAAGTAACATATTTTGATTTTTGGCTAGTGTTATCATAGCTCAAAACTCAGAGCTCGTAAAACAGAGTTCAAAGTCAGCTGCAATAACACTTACGCCTAAGCAAGCTGTGACCTCAAAATTCCCACTTGGGCAAAAGTTTTTATTGCGACTGACACTGAGCTTCGTTTTACGAAGAAGATAGAAGTAAAAAATTTGCAGTAAATGAAAAAATGTTACGCGAGCTTTATTCGCGAAAATTACTAATAACCAAAGACATGTTTAGGGAATTTATTTCCTTCATTAATAATACAATTAAGAAGTATTGGGTATGTCATATTATTAATTAACTCTTCGAAAAAAGCGGATTTGTATTAGTATTTTACTTCACCGGACTGGTTTCGGACGTTGTCCATCGCCAGCAGTATCTGCATTACGCAAAAGACACATATTTCTTATAACAAGTTACGTAACAGTGTATATTGTAGTGTTTTACGCGTAAGTGGTTTCTCAGTTCATTGTAGGTGGAGTTGCTTTATATGTGATGTGCTCTAGCGTATCCCAATGTTCATGTAATAATGCTTGACTTATATACACATATGTGTAATCAGCATACGGAATTTTTTTACGAAATACGTGCAGCTATCATCCGCAGTTGACTCCATGCAAAGATTACCGTCGGAATTCATCGTAGAATATACATAATACCCACTGCTAATTTGTATTATGTCTATCATATTGTAGTCCTTCGTCGTTAAGAAGACCGATGCAATGCTCTTTGTTACATGTATGCAGTATCATATTATTCGCCAACACGAGGCAGCGACTTTCAGTTAGTAAGTGTGCTGTCCTGTACGGTAGTTACATAATGTGTGTACGAGTGGCGTTTGTGCCGCAGTAACAACATACTGAAGTTTGGGTCTCGACGTAAGCCGTCCTCGGATGCCCACAGCAGCCAAAGTTCCTCCACCTCCCCCCTCCCCCTCCCCCCTCCCCCCCTCCACCTCCCGCGTAAAGTGGGAACTCCGGCTTTGTGTGTCTGTCCGGCACACATCTTCACTGCCGTCATTCCATTATATACGTGATGGAGTTCACATTCGCAGCTGCGACTACATTTCTTGTACTGTACTATCTCTGTTAGCATAACAAAGAAATGGGTTTTCATTATACTTTCGAAATGTTCGATGTATTTTTTGTAATATAGATACCGCTGATCATGGGTAACGCCTTAATGTAGTCCGGTGAAATAAAATACTGCAACAAACCAGATTCTGTGGAACAATTAATTAATAATATGACATATTTGAAATTTCTAGCTGCACAGCACCAAACTTACAAGACATAATTAAGAAGACGGTCACAATCATTATATGGAGACGATAATCTAACTTACGCCGCTTTCTGAGAACAAAGTTCTCATTAAATATTCTCTTATTCATAATGGACTGAAGTGTGTAGCCTGAAACTGATGTAAAACATCATTCCTTTTTTTTTTCCTGTTCCATTCGTGAATGGCGACGAGGAAGAGCGATAGTCGGTATGCCTACGTACGAGCTCGAATTTCTCCCGCTTCACGGTCACCCCGACTGCTGCCGGAGTTTGACGAGCATCGCTTTGACGCTCTCGTACTTAGCAAATTAACCTGCGACAAAATTAGCGATGTGCTTTCTTTTTTTTTTTTCCAAACTCCTCTATTGCTGCTAGCTGGTAACTGTGCGCGACAATGAGCCATACCCAAGAATCGGCCCAACGAAGGTTTTGTAAGCTACCTTTTTCGCGAATGAATTACATTTGCTCAGTAATCTTCCGGTGATTTTCAGCTTGGTATCCAGTCTTCCTAGAGCAGGTTTTATCTGGTTGTTCCACTTCAGAGAGCTCCAGACGCACAGTCATAGGCATTCTACGGTTACGCGAACAGATTGTATATATACCGGACGTCCCTCCCAAGATTCGTCAACGCATTTTCTCTCATATTTCCGTAGATATTTCCAATACCGTTTTTGCAGTGTGTAGCTAGAGTCAACCTACACAAATAATTCTCATCACGTCTTTCAAACGACACCCAGCGTGGACGGAAAGCGTCGGTTTGTTTACCATTACAAACAAAATTATTTTTAAAGCGGAGATTTGCGTGCCCATTTAATAGAGCGGTTCCAAATCAGTGTACTGTGGTATTTGTTTTATCGATATATACCAACAGCTTCTTCTTTGGAAAGAAAGTTTTCCCGTTCATTCACGGTACTTGCTGTCGACGACAGTAACTCCTACTTTAATTTTCACCCTTAAGTCTTCATTCAGTACTGCTCCTTTCTGTCTCGGGTAGTGTTGGTCGTACGTTAACAGTAATACACAGCAATATTAACAGATTTACTGATGAAGCGTTGGTCGATATGTACCTCGTGAATTGATTCATTAAATGCACTGAAATAGCGGCCCATCGTTTCCGTGTTTGCAAATTACTGGCTTTCCTCTGTTTTTTAACTATTTTCACAGAATCGAAGGTAACTTGGTTCACAAACATAATAAACTATACTTGCATTATTTGTGTTATGACTTACTTCGCACCCTGCGTGGTTCTTTAGTGGATACAGGAGCGAGGAACAGATGTCGTTCATGAACAGAGAATTCGGATATTAATTTATTGTACATCTAATAGAAAACAGTACATAATTTTCTTCCTGAAGCTGCAGCGCCAGTTGCTAACAATAGATCTGAATGTAGAAATATATACAGATACGAAAGATTTACAAATCTGTCACTTTTCAATGCAATAACTACTCAGTTGATAAAGAGCCCTGGCCACTATGAAAGTCTGTAAATGTTATTGTGGTGTGCGTACTGTAAGACCTTCGGTACACACACCATCAGATTATTTGACTTGTCGCTCTAACGAAGTAGGCGAGTGTCAGCAATATGTCTCGTGGTCTTATCGTGGCGTGTTTATCTTCTGCCGTTAGGTCAGACGATAGAAATGCTACTTGCTGCTTAGAGTAGCAGATTGACGGTGACCAACTTTAAACAGAACTTGCTTAATTTTCAGACACATTTATTAAAATAATAAAAAGCATAGACCTTACTTAACGTGATTCTGGATGCTATTTGCAATTGACAATCTGAAGTTCCTTTGGTCTTGGTACGTTAATCTTATTCTCACATATCTCTGATACTTGACAAAGTGTCTATACATTTCTCTTCGTGGCTATGTACAGGAATATGATAATCTTATTACGCGCAGACTGAAACTTGGCTATAGACTAATGCAGACTAATGTAGACTGGTACAGAGTGGTGCAGACAAATGAAGACTAATGCAGACTGACTAATCGGAGGTCTGTACACTCGTTATAATACCTCGCGCGTTCATGTATCCCTGCGCGAGTGTGATCCGCGAGGAGAAAAGGTTCTACGTTAGCAGCAATCTTATTGGCTGCGTTACGTATTAATACGCAGATCGGCGGAAGCAGAATTTGGTCCGTCTTTATGGCAGCGCCATCTCGTAGTGCGGAGACGGACGAGCGCTGCGCCTGCGCTGTCGTGCTTAGCGGGGCGCGCTCTGGTGGGACAGTTGTGTACGCGCTGACTACGCGGAACTGTGTACACAACAGTTATTCAACTGGCAAACACACAAAATAAGCTCTGTCTACGAATTTTCGAACTTAGATACACCCGCCGCTGGAGCTCCGGAGAGGGGATGCTTGCATCTCGTTTTGTCCGTGGCAGCGCCTTCGTGTCGCGGTGGCGGATGTAGGGGGGTGTGCAGCGGCGCACGCATTTGGGAGTGCGTCCGACAGGACGACGGCCGACACCGTACTCTGTAACAAGCCACCGGAGACAACAGGTCCTTTGTGTTAACGTAGTCAGAAAGTATCCAAGACAACCTCAGAATGGCTGTCGGACAGTGTTCGGGTTGATCCTGTATACTTGTAAGGAGAATTCCCCGCCAGTCTGTACGCTAGCACTCGCCTCCTCCCTTCTGCGGTCGATCGTTCGCTCTCTTTGTAATGGGAGGTAAAACAGAGATAACGAGCAGAGACTGTGTGCACTACCGGTGCAAGCTTTCGCCACCCCCGCGCCTCCCCTCTCACACGTCAGATTTCCCAGCGCGGTTTTCTCCCGCGGCCGAGCTCGTCTTGTTAATTATACGGTGCCAGATGGGCGCTGTTGACCGCGGCCGGCCCTACTGCAGCACGCGAGTACCCGCTGCGGTGTTAACTCCGAGCCTCATGAATAATATTCACATGCAAATCGCTATTCAGCGGGCGATGTTGTGCTGCACAGCGAGAGATGTCCGTTTCTTATCCACGCTTCGTGTACACTACCCCTCGACAATGAGAGGCGAGGAGGAAAATGGCGCGACTTTACTTCGACGGTCTTTCACTCTTGTGATCACCGCCACAGAAAAGGGCGAGACCTCCATAGCAGCTTTCCTAACGACTCGAAGGGAGCGCCAGGCGCCTGGTCCTAATTTCCCAAGTCATGCCGTACGATGTAATTATAAATTAGACCGACAGTTGTCCTTGATGTGAATTCCATGACATACAAGTCACTACGTGAGACTACCGCAATTAGGCAACGTAGTAAGTTCGAAATACATCACAAGTCATTTTAATAAATACAGCAACCGGTGACTTTCTTCTGTATTTTTATTTAAGTTAACATGCGTTTCGGGGTTTCACCCAGCTTCAGTTAGAGCAATATGTTTCAGCCTTAGTCAGTGCGTAGCTACAACATCGATAACAATTTGAATGCTGTGCCCGACATGGGTAAAACAACAATCTTGTTTACCTACTACACTTTGTGAATTATATGTTTACGATGTATTTTTGTTTAAGTGTACTTACTTTCAACAGTGGATGTTGTCATCCCTATTTTCACCATAGAAAAGTGGACCAATAGAACGTCTAACAGGACTTCTCGTGCTCTTGTAGGAAATACAATTAACACCGAAATCTGTCGCCGATGAAAATGTACGATAATAGATGCAAAGATGTTCTAGTAAAAGTAGAACGGCAGTTGATCAGTTTTCGAAACAACTGCGAATGTGCAGCCGACACTTGATACAGTACGAAAAACTTAGTTAACAGATGTATGAGGGCTGTTCGACTATTAAGGTCCAATGTCGCGAAACGGGAACCACAATGGCTCTGAGCACTATGGGACACAACTGCTGTGGTCATCAGTCCCCTAGAACTTAGAACTACTTAAACCTAACTAACCTGAGGACATCACACACATCCATGCCCGAAGCAGGATTCGAACCTGCGACCGTAGCAGTCGCACCGGGAACCACAATGATCAGAAATGTTTTATTTGCAACAGTTAGCTACAACTTCCAACCTACTTCTCTACATAGTCGCTGCTCCGACTGAGACACTTGCCGTAGCGTTGTTCGAACTTCCCAATGCCGTCGTCATAAAAGGCAGCCACCTGTGCCTTACGCCACTTCTCTACGGTGGTCTGCACTTTGTTGCTGCTGTGCCAAAATTTTGTAATGTTGTCTTCATATCCTGCGGTTAATGTGTGCAGACATGAACACCGGAGTGAGCCAAGTCTTCATTAAGGAATAAATATTCTGAGAAGCAGTGGTTAGGACACACAGTTCCTTGAACAGCTTCCTACACGATGTTCTTGAATTTACACGACAAATGAGTCTCATTACACCCTTTGGCACTCTAAAAACTTTTGCTCAGTTTGACGATTTACCCCAAAATATGTTTCCATACGACATAAAAGAATGAAAGTAAGAAAAGTATCAAGTTTTTTTTTATATTTACATCTCCTACATCTGACATATTTCTTACCGCAAATATAGACTTGTTTAAGTGCTTCAGCAATTCTGTGGTTTCTCTTTCCCAACTGAATTTATTATCGATTGTTATGCCAGGAATGTAACTCTGTCAACCTCTCGTATGCCATCGATATAAACCCGTCCAGGCGACAGCAGCGTCGCCCGGCAAGGAGTGACTAATAAGACACACCCGTGGTGCGTGCAGTATCCGTGAGACTGCCGTCCGTGTGTTGAATGGGGAAGGCGCGCGATCTGTGTGAGTTTGACTGAGGGCAGATCGCGATGGCCCGGAGGCTCGGCAGGAGCATTTCGGAAACTACAAGAGTTGTCAGGAGTTCGAGGAGCGCTGGGTGAGTGTCTCGAACACGTGGAGAAACTAACGTCGTAGGCCGAGCAGACTGGTAAAACAGGACAGGGGCGAACTTTGGCGGAACTGACATCAGACTTTGACGCTGGGCAGAGTACAAATGTGTCTGAACACATAGCGCACCGAGGAACCGTCTCTGTTCGAATGTTAACACCACGACATCGCAACTACGACTGAAACTGTCACGTGACCATCGGACTGGACGTTGGCGCAGTGGCAGAGCGTTGCTAACTCTGATGAATCTCTATAGCTTGAAACTTCCTGGTAGATTAAAACTGTGTACCGGACGGAGACTCGAACTCGGGACCTTTGCCTTTCGCGAGCAAGTGCTCTACCAACTGAAACATCCCCCAGGCCGTGGCTAAGCCATGTCTCCGGAATATCCTTTCTTCCGGGAGTGCTAGTTCTGCGAGGTTCGCAGGAGAGCTTCTGTAAAGTTTGGAAGGTAGGAGAGGAGGTGCTGCCGGAATTAAAGCTGTGAGGACGGGGCGTGAGTCGTGCTTGGGTAGCTCAGATGGTAGAGCACTTGCCCGCGAAAGGCAAAGGTCCCGAGTTTCGAGTCTCGGTCCGGCACACAGTTTTAATCTGCCAGGAAGTTTCATATCAGCGCACACTCCGCTGCAGAGTGAAAATCTCATTCCCTATATCTTATTCAACGTGCCGACGGGAGGGCGCGAATCGGTCGTCTTGCAGGGGAACAGCTCCTTGACACCTGAAGGAGACAAGGTGAGCGCGATTGCATTATGCTCTGGGGAAGATTCACGTGGGCATCCGTGAGTCCGGTGGAGCTCGTACAAGGCTCCATGACGGCCAAGGCGTACGCTGGTTGGTGACCACGTAGCCCCTTCATAACCATCATGTTTCAGTGGCAGTTTTCAGCAAGATAATGGCCCATGCCATAAGAGCAGGTGTGTGGTCGAGTGGTTCGAAGAATACAGTGGCGAGTTCCATTTGATGTGCTGGCTCCCCAGCCGACACCCCCCTCCCCCCCCTCTCCCCAGCTCGCCAGATCTGAACCCCATGGAACACTGGGCTGATGGAACGAGCTTCAGAGCTCATCGCCTCCCTCCCCGTAATTAACGGGAATCAGGTTACCTGCGTGTGCAGACGTGGTGCCGACACCCTGCAGCGACCTACCAGAGCCACGACCCGTCGCCGCTGTTACCTGTGCCGAAAGAGGACAGACTGCCCGATAGGTAGGTGGCCATATTGTCCTGGCTGATCAGTGTACGGTCTACGCTCGCACTGCAAGGCACTTCCTCGTGGAATCGGAATTGGCTGAGAAACTTCGTTGTCTCCTTTAACTGCCAGCGCAGGGTGAGTACGGCCTGACACAAGTCGATACCGCGTGTTCTGAAGTGTCGTCGTTGCTTCGCACGTGGCGGTGTTATTTACGGCGGCAGGCGGCGGATGCGCGGGCTTTCAGCAGCGGCCCCGCCCTTTCAGCAGCGGCGGCGGCCAGCGACGGCCGTGGGCGCTGCAGACGGGGGAGGGAAGGAGGGCCGCTGAGCCACGCGGTGCCGTGCGGTGCCGGCCGGCTGCACTTTCTTCGCGGCGGCGGCTGCGGCTTTCTACTGCACCATCTAAATTAGGCGAGCACCGGCCGGCGGCCGATGGGCTCCCCCACTCTCGCCGCGCTAATTGTCGCCGCGGGCGTTTCCCGAGAGTGGCCCGGGGCAGCGTACCACTCTCCCACATCCCGGGGCTCGCTGGGCCTCTGCCGCGGCTTCCTGGACGGCGCTGTGAACGCGTCCGCGAGTCCAGAGTCCGGCCTCGGAGGTACCTAGACATCTAGGGACCAGAGCAAAAAGCTGCTATCGGAGCACATAAAGGGCGAATGTGCTGCTGTTCATTAAAAGACTGACTGAAAACTGGGGTACCAGCTGCTCCATTCCACACCAACTTTAGCACCTTTGCAAATCTATCCGAAAAATTTCGGCATGCGAACATATTCGCGCTCTCTTTGTCAAGCAAACCAGCCCTCACTCCCACATGTTCTCCTAACTTCGGTGAAATTAAAAGCAACGGCGGCAGCATTAAGAGAGAGAGAGAGAGAGTGAATGGGTGGAAAGTGTACACTGAAGGCATCTATGAGGGGGACACTTGTCCGATGGCGTGAGACACGAAGGCACAGGAGTCGATGGGAAACACATAGGGGATCCAGTATTAGAATTTCGAAGAGCTTTGGAAGACCTGAGATCAAATTAGATAGAAGAGGTGGATAAAATTCCATCGTAATTTCTAAAATCATTGGGAGAACTGGCGAAAAGACTGGCGATGTACCGTCACACTTTCGGATAAACATCGTCCACACAGAATGAAAATTTTCACTCTACAGCGGAGTGTGCGCTGATATGAAACTTCCTCGCGGATTAAAACTATGTGCTGGACCGAGACTCCAACTTGGCGGAATTAAAACTGTGAGGACGGGGCGTGAGTCGTGCTTGGGTAGCTCAGTTGGTAGAGCACTTGCCCGCGAAAGGCAAAGGCCCCGAGTCTCGATCCGGCACACAGTTTAAATCTGCCAGGAAGTTTCATCGTCCACACAATTCCGAAGATAACAAGTGCCGACAAGTGGGAAAAAATGGTTCAAATGGCTCTGAGCACTATGGGACTCAACTGCTGAGGTCATTAGTCCCCTATAACTTAGAACTAGTTAAACCTAACTAACCTAAGGACATCACAAACATCCATGCCCGAGGCAGGATTCGAACCTGCGACCGTAGCGGTCTTGCGGTTCCAGACTGCAGCGCCTTTAACCGCACGGCCACTTCGGCCGGCGACAAGTGGGAGAATATTCGCACAATCAGCTTAACAGTCCAATCTTCCAAGATGGTGAGAAGAAGAATACACAGTTGAATGGAAAGGAAAATCGAGGACGTGTCAGACGACGATCAGTCTGGCTTCAGGAAACGTAAAGAAAGGCGCCAGAGAGGCAGTTCTGACGTTGCGGTTGATAATGGAAGCAAGACTGAAGAAAAATCAAGACACGTTCACAGAATTTGTTGACCTAATAAAAGAGTTCGACAATGTTGAATTATGCAAGATGTAGGACATCCTCAGAGAAATAGGAGTAAGCTCTAGGAAAAGATACGTAATATACAATATGTACAAAAACCAAGAGGGACCAGTAAGAGAGGAAGACCAAGAATGATGTGCACGGATTAATGTTCAAATGTCTGTGAAATCGTGTGGGACCTCACTGTTAAAGTCATCAGTCCCTAAGCTTACACACTACTTAAATTATCCTAAGGACAAACACACACACCCATGCCCGAGGGAGGACTCGAACCTCCGCCGGGACCAGCCGCACAGTCCATGACTGCAGCGCCTCAGACCGCTCGGCTAATCCCGCGCGGCTGCACGGATTAAAAAGGGTGTAGCAGGCATCTGTGGCCGAGCGGTTCTAGGCGCTTCAATCCGCAACCGCGCTGCTGTTGCCGTCGCAGGTCCGAATCCTCCCTCGCGCATGGATGTGTGTGATGTCCTTAGGATTTTTAGGTTTAAGCAGTTCTAAGTTCTAGGGGACTGATGACCTCAGATGAAGAGTCCCACAGTGCTTAGAGCCATTTGAACCATTTGAAAATGGGTGTTAACAGGGATGCAGTTTTTCTTCCCTTCTATTCAGTATCTACGTTGAAGAAGCAATGACGGAAATAAAAGAAAGGTTCAAGAGCGGAATTAAAATTCCAGGTAAAAGGATATCGACGTTAAGATTCGCTATTGACATTGCTATCCTCAGTGAAAGTGAAGAAGAATTACAGGATCCGTTAAATGGAATTTTGCTATCCAGGCAGGAACACTGGCAAAATGGGCATTCCTACCCAAAAGAAGTCTACTAGTAACGAATACAGGTCTTAATTAGAGGAACAAATTTCTGACAATGAACATTTGGAACATGGCGTTTTGGAACATATTAGGCAGCACTTGCTGTCGAATGCGTACCGATTCAGCGAGCCTATTGCGGATTCTTCACTGCTTTCTAGCACCTCGGAGGATAGCCGTGAATAATGGTTGAAGAATTTGAGATCACAGAAAAGTTGGACGCTTAATTCAGTTCCTTTCACCCAGTCGCTTACTGCAAAAGGACATATGCAGGAGAGAAAGTTGTCTCCACATGTCTTATGTCTTGGGCGAACTGCCGGTAAAGGGTGATAGGAATATAGGCCTCCTTGCTGACCCAGCGAGTTTTATACTTGGCTCCTAACACGTTAAGAACCTGGAGAGCCCTCGTTTTCGTTTTGGACCTAGGGAATTAATCTTGGGCTCGTTCCCGGCATGTTTAGGGAGGGATTCTGGGCTCGGCAGTAAGTGGTTCTGCGTAACCAGGGCTCGTGGCCTCTCACACTCGTGCTATGCATTCACTGAACAGAATCTGTAGCTTTCTCACATGTTGAAGGGGATCGCCGCAGCGGTATCCTTTGGGCACTTCCAGATGGACTGTCAAACCAAAGAGGTCATCGAGAGCACCATCTAAATCAGCCAAGTTCTAAACCCAGCAAGAGAGTGGCCAGGATTTGAATCAAGAATTCAATGGCTCACCATCTTTGGAGGCTATTTCCAGGTGTCCTCGGACGGTTACATGTGGCCTCGTTAACTTCCACTCACTGTAATTAAACCTAATTGTTAGTTGACGCCTTTCGTGCGCCGTTAAGCGTTGACGTGCTAGGTGCGACACGGCCGGTAGAGCACATTGACGCCCGCTGCAGTGAGCGACAGCAAACAGACGGCTGGCAGCGTTCAGCAGTGTATTATTAACTGTTAAATGGCACTCATTGCTTGTGAATCAGCTGCTATGAAATGGCGCTTTGTTACGACACATTTTCAACAGCGTACTGTAGGTGTGTGTTACTGAGAGTTCCAAGGCGTCAGGTTAGTGTCAAATAACAAATAGTTTTAATTAGCCCTCCATAACCTTGTTTCTGCAAACGGGCAATACAGTATTTCCAGAACCTTCATGCTACATTTTTCAGGACGAGACTGAGGTACAACGAGTAGCATGTAATTTTCTCCTTGTAAGCTTAGATTATCGTGACTTCACTACCCTCGTACTTTGGGGTTTTCTGTCGCAATCGTCCAGATGAAATGACGTCGTAAGTGAGGCACCGGGACTGAGCTCTCGAGGAGGACGGTTTAGGTTCCTCTGCGCCGAAACTGCTTCTGTTTTCCATTATTTTCCTAAACCACTCGAGGAAATTCGGAGGATGGGTACTTAAACTGGCCGTGGTCACTTCTGCCATTCCTGTCAACTGAACCCAAATCTAATATCAATGACAACGCTTATAGCTCTAAACGTATCTACTTACTTACAAACAGTTCCTTCGTAACAACATATTGTTAACTTAACAAAAGTTTTTTTTCGAATGAGGTAAGAACCGCCTGATATTCCATGGAGACTGTTTACATAAAATTGGTTGTGACATAGGAGGTAATAGCGCAACTGAGCGACGTGACCACATTACCTCAAGAATCACGTCCTGTACAGTGGCTTTCACTTTGTACACACACCCGCTAAGTGAGAAAATACGTAGGTGCTTAGACGCGCTTCCCGTGATATCTAGTAATGAAAGGAAGTCTCGTCTCTCTTCTCAAGTCAAGAGGGAACAAATTGACACTGCGGCAGAATTACAGGCTCCGCATTGGAAGGGGTGTAACAAACCTGCTGGTTACGCAGATGGGTGATTGTATCACCATCAGCAACTCGGGACAAAGAAAAATGTCCAGTACACTTTATAATATTGCTGTCATCGAGTTGATGATCATGAATTAGCCTTGTTACGCGTTGTTGAAATATCCATCTTTAGCCAGAGAGGGTCAGTCTACAACTCTCCATCCGTTCAGTTTACCACACTTCAGTTGGTCACGCGCCATACGCGTGAGAGGCTGCTTGCACCTTTAATTACTGCGAGCACTGAATGCGAACTGAACACTGCGTTCTCAGCAGCGCGTATAGTAGCGTTTCCAAGGAGCAAAAGACCTAGGTGAAGATATATGTTCGAGCAAATCGGAAACCTTACTCATACAAAACGAAAATGGTAAGCAAAGTTCTGCCAGAATTAATCACTTTAATGGATACAAATCAGTTTTACCTCATCCAAGTACACCATTTAATAGCTCCCTGATTAAATCGCTACTTCCGTTGTTAGTAGAGAAAACGTAGATACATATATACCACACTGCATTCCCGTACATCAATCTGAATAACACCTGAAGGAAACTCGAGTGATGATTTACATCTGTTTCAGACTCAGGGCGGAAAAGGAAGCATACAGAAAGTCACCCCGCGTTTCAATGGAAGATATTGGGAGATATTAGCGGATTAAACTCCACTATGTACTTTACCATGGTTTTCAGTGTACTCATAATGTGTGTATTTAAATACGTAGATGGCGTTCTTTCACAGAAGGCAGAATTAGCTTGCCACAACCTGAAGCCAGAAATAACGTTACACCACCCACAAATACAAAAGCTCGATACATTTTTAGTGAAAAATATTTATTTATTGTTTACTTAGTCCGACCACTCTAGGGTCCCTTGCAGTCTCGTTCCGGTGACAATCGTGATTTCCTTAGCTCCATCCTTCAGTGCAACCATCGCATTAATGCTGGAATGACACACTTCTCAGCAAATAACCTACTCTCGAGGAAACAGAGGTGCCAGGTCTAATGAGAACATGGAATAGATGCGAATGTACAGTTTCGCTGTTCAGCTTCCTTCAGCTCAAATGACGTCCTGAGGATTTTTTCCTTTGTACACAGCAGTTTCACTCCACAGTTCTAATGGATATCGTAGTCGTAAGGCCGGCGAGCGTTTTCTCAGTTGGCAGCTTTCCACATACTAAATGTAATTCACATCACGGCGCTATTTAGCGTATGAATCCAGAATAACGTGCAGCGCGTGGGCAAGATAATGAGAGTCGTGTTACTCAAAGTGACTTATTTCGCTTCGTTGCCAACAGACACAGTCTGACCAAAGACAACGGTTGTTTCAGCTACAGCCTTATGCTCTAAATCTTAATCACTACGCCAAGATGTTACATCCATCTGAAATGATAAATATTTTGCGGGGATAAAACAAAACGCAAATTAAGAGATTGCATTTGGCAAAGAGAGCCCAAAAACCAACTTTCGCTCATGATGAGTCAGAAACTAAACATCTTGAATTCGTCATTTTTTTTACTCCGCAAGCCCAGCACGGTTTGTGGTGGAGTAAATAATGTGGCAAGAAAGACTACCCCTATCCCTCCATAAACTCGCTTCGCTGATCAAAATATGGCGAGCCGCTACGTAATGCGGAATTGACCACTAGATGTGACAAGAGTCGGATCCGCCAGTATAAAAGGCGGCGATCGGTATTCGGTTGTCAGCAGAAAATCAGTAACAGCAGCATGGATCGGTCAGGTGAGTTCAGTGGCTTCGAACGTCGACTAGCCATTGGATGTTACCTCAGCAACAAATCCACCAGTGGCATTTCCGTCCTCTTAATGCTGCCCAAGTCGCTTGTTATAGATGAGATTGTCGAGTGGAAACGTGAAGGAACAACCGTAGCTAAACCGAGACCAGACAGACCTCGTGTGCTGACGAACAGGGACCGTCGAGCATTGCGGAGGAAGGTTGTTGCAATTTGCGCAAAATCGTCGGTTCCAGAGTGCTCCCTGCAGTCCAGCCAATAGAATGACTCTGCAAAAGGGGTTAAAAATAATGGAGGGCAGTGGTCGAGTAGCTCTTCATGAGCCACACAGTCACTGCTAAGAGACGCCAGTGGACAGTGGATGACTGGAAACGAGCGATTTGGAGTGATGAATCACTCTGTAGCCTGTAGCAGTCCGACAAAAGGGACTGGCAGATGTCTGGAGAACGTTACCTGCCACCGTGTGTAGGATGTTGTGACGGTCCTGTGACTGAGTATGGTCCTCTTATTAGGCTACAGAAAATGCTGAAGGCTATGACCACTTTTCACAGCACTGTACTGCATATAGTAGGGCTCGAAGATGATGATTGTATCAGTACGATTGTGCGCCCTGTGGAAAGCAGCATCTGTGAGACATTGGTTTCTGCACGATAACATTCCTGAAACGGACTTTCCTGCCCCGAGTCCTGACCTGAGCCCAAGGAACACCTTTGGGTTGAGTTAGAACGTAAGACTTCGTTTCAGCTTGCAGCGTCCAACAACACTTCCTTCTTCGGTTTCAGCTTTTGGGGAGTAGTGGGCTGCCACAGACATTCGCATACCTTACTGGAAGTATCCCCAGTAGAGAGTTCAAGTCACCAAAAGGCGATCTACACTAAAAGCTGTGCACATACATTTCACTGAATAATATATATAACCGAATTGTCTTACTGTAGTGCTACGCGTAATTCATGAGAAATACGCTGAAGAAAGTGTGTTTCGTGACTCATTTTGGAACGAGGGCTGTTGGAATACCACCAGTAAGGCTCTCCACGTCTGTTCCGTAACACCTCCCGCTGCAGTTCGTTAAAAATTTATGTGACACTTCGACGATGCCTAAACATTATGCTTGCGCCTAGAGTACTGGTGAACGATAAAGAACTAAGGCTTCGTCAGATGGTTGCAAACTGCTATTTTACAAGTATCGGGTTTGCATAACCGTTTAACTTAGTACGTACCGGGAAGACCTCGGCTACAGACGTTCTGCAACGCGTCTTTTGGTGCGAACCAGAACTGATCGCCATAACGGACTAAAGATTTTAGGTTCACACGGTTCAAATGGCTCTGAGCACTATGGGACTTAACATCTGAGGTCAACAGTCCCTTAGACTTAGAACTACTTAAACCCAACTAACCTAAGGACATGACACACATCCATGCCCGAGGCAGGATTCGAACGTGCGACCGTAGCAGCACCGCGGTTCCGGACTGAAGCGCCTAGAACCGCTCGGTCACAGAGGCCGGCACGGCCGATTTCCTTCCCCGTCTTTTCGTAATCAGAGATTGTGCTCCGTTTCTAATTATAGCGCTGTCGACGGGACATTAAACTCTAATCTTTCTTCTTCTTTTGTCCTTCGAGCTCATGCGTTATCTGTAACGGCCCGTCGACATCAAGATGAATCTGTGATACTATGCATCGGTTTTGACAATTGAAGTAATGGCAACGGCTGCTGTGACGTTATTTCTTGGCGCTAATTTTGATCTTAATTTTCTATATAGCGTACTAAGCTTATCCACTGAGGATGCTGTAGAACACAGTGACGTCTTTATATGTCTATCGGTTGTAGTATTTTCCTTGATTTGGAGGTAAATTACTATTTTTTTGTACTTTGCTTTGTACGAAAACCATAATATTATCTGTTTCATTTAGGCGGGAATTCTATTACCGCATCGATTCACCAGTCTTTTTTCTTTACCTCCGATGAGTTTCTTTTAAATTTAAACTTTGCAACGTGGTGTTTTTTTGCGCTACTGGATCCATTTCCTTTCTGATAAACGTCTGTAAATGTTCCTGTGATAACAGTGTCAGTTTACTGCTGATATATAGTTTACTTCTGAGCATCGCAGGCAGGATCCCCCGTTCCGCTCGACGCTGAGGTGCTGTTCAGCAGTACAGATGGGGAGCCTGTGCTGTGCTGTGCTGTTCGAGTTTACGGCTGAGGCGTGAGTGGGAATTTCGATCGAGGAGGAAGGCGTGCTGTGGTATTCCGTGCAGTTGTACAAAGGTTCTGTGCTGGGGTGGCGTCGTGCTTAGTGCACGTGCCTACAGAGCAGCAGATCCAGGTTTGAATCCCAGCCTTGGTATAAATTTTCATTCGTCGCTTCAGTCTGGACACACAGAAATATTTCCTATTTTTGAGTTTGTCCTGCGTGTCTTATGCTCATCGATACTGGATTCGTTTTATTTCCGATGGATGTTTCTCTTATCAATCTGGGACTGAGTATCGTAGTTGTAACTCTATACATTTTGTATTCTCATGCAGCAGATTCTGGTAATCAAAATTGACTACGTTTGAAAATACGGCCACGACTATGACGGTATAGCCATCATAATGTTTACGTCATCTGACACACGTTCACTACGTCAGTGGTCAAGATGCTAAGTCTTAGTCTTGCGGCCGCGCGGAGTGGCCACGCGGTTCGAGGCGCCATGTCACAAATCGCGCGGTCCCTCCCGCCGGAGGTTCGAGACCTCCCTCGGGCATGGCTAGAGCACAAATGTAAGGATGTAGAGGCTTATCTCACTAGGGGTAAGGTAGGTACTGCCTACAGCAAAATTAAAGAGACCTTTGGAGAAAAGAGAACCACTTGTATGAATATCAAGAGCTCAGATGGAAACCCAGTTCTAAGCAAAGAAGGGAAAGCAGAAAGGTGGAAGGAGTATATAGAGGGTCTATACAAGGGCAACGTACTTGAGGACAATATTCTGGAAATGGAAGAGAATGTAGATGAAGATGAAATGGGACATACGATACTGCGTGAAGAGTTTGACAGAGCACTGAAAGACCTGAGTCGAAACAAGGCCCCGGGAATAGACAACATTCCATTAGAACTACTGACGGCCTTGGGAGAGCCATTCCTGACAAAACTCTACCATCTGGTGAGCAAGATGTATGAGACGCGAAATTCCTTCAGACTTGAAGAAGAATATAATAATTCCAATCGCAAAGAAAGCAGGTGTTGACAGATGTGAAAATTACCGAACTACCAGTTTAATAAGTCACAGCTGCAAAATATGTATGGAGTGTACGCATGTATGGAACTGAAACATGGACGATAAATAATTCGGACAAGAAGAGAATACAAGCTTTCGAAATGTGGTGCTACAGAAGAATGCTGAAGATTAGATGGGTAGATCACACAACTAATGAGGAGGTATTGAATAGAATTGGGAAGAAGAGAAATTCGTGGCACAACTTGACTACAAGAAGGGATCGGTTGGTAGGGTATATTCTGAGGCCACAATGGATCACCAATTTAGTATTGGAGGGCAGCGTGGAAGGTAAAAATCGTAGAGGCAGATCAAGGGATGAATACACTAAGCAGATTCAGAAGGATGTAGGTTGCAGTAGATACTGGGAGATGAAGAAGCTTGCACAGGATAGAGTAGCAGGACTGAAGACCACAACAACAACAACAAAGTTATTTTAAGTAGTGTGTAAGTCTAGCGACCGATGACCTCAGCAGTTTGCTCGCTTAGGAATTCTTTTCAGTCTTCCGGCTTGGAATACTTATTACATCGTGCGAGTGGGTGTGGTTGGCAACGCTGGCAGCTATCACAACGAGCTGTCTGTTACCTCAGTCGAGGAACAAGTACGGAGCTCGCCTGTGCCGACAGGTACTACTGCGGGGGACCGCGTTTGGGTTCGAACCCGACCCGGCGGCTCGGGCAGCCTCGTCTCGCTTGCGGGTCACGTGCCCGCTGGACAGCTCACATAAGGACCCAATTACGACGGCCGCTATGGCCGTTTAATTAAGCAGCGGGGGCCGGTGGCTGCGGCTGCGGGAATGTCGCAACGCGAGCCGCCGCACGCAGCAGGAAGTGCACCGCTTTCCTTGTGCGCTGCAGACGCCACCTCGTCGTTATGTCCATTTCGCGGCGGCGGCCAGATCGACAGATTAATGAGGGTCGAGCGGCGGTCTCGTACGCGCGGCATTCCGCAGCGACGAGAAAAAGCCCGCCGGCGAAACGGCACCGCCGCTGCGGTCACCCCACACACCGCCGGTTATCGCCGGCCAATCGTTAAACAGGCAGAAACCTGTAGCGCGCACGCGCACACGAGATCCCCGGCTTTCCCTCGTCTGTGCAAAAGCCGCCGACTTGTCAAAAACGCTCATTTCGCGAATTATGCCTCATCGCCACGAGGATAAAAACAAAACGGCCGTACGTTTATGACTACATCTACCCACGTCCGATGAAAATGTCACAGTGCTATTTTCCTCTGGCGTTCTGCTAAACGCGCATCCACTGCTCAAGGACCGAGCCGCAGAAAACGATTCAGGAGGGAGAGAAACCTCGGAGGTACGAAGAAAGAAAGCTGGCGTATTTGCAAATCAAATACACTCAGCAGACGAGTTCTCCCTCCCTCTCCCCCCCCCCCCTCCCACCTCTGTCCCCTAACCACCATTCCCGTTTAACTACGAATGTACTAAATCTAGAAAATTATCGCAAGAATTGACATAAAAGCTTTCCGAGTATCGTACTGCGCCATAATGGGAAAACAAACCGGTACTGGAGGAACCGACGTTTCGGACACGGCCGTAGTGGCCTTCTTCTTGGTCTAATGATGTGCTTTAGCTGTGTGGAGCTGCTTATATTTTCTCATTGCTGAACACTGAGCACGACGTTACGACTTAGTTTTAAACGCTCATTGTTAACATTGGCCACTTGAGGCGGAACTCTATTACAATAGATTGCTATTGTGTAGGGAGTGGGAATCACCTGTGGCCTGTTGCTACCTGTACTGCTTGCTGTTGCTGGTGCTCACTGGCGAATGAAACGTGAGCCGCAGTTTTCCTCCTAGAGGACGCAGGCCGCGCGGCGGCAGTTACTCGCCGCTAGCGCTCGCGTCACGTGTTGTCACATACCATTCCTACTTGTATTTACTGACTAAAAGAAAAGGTACGAGTTGCCGTGATGAAAGAAATAGTATTTCCAGATCCATGTCCAAGAAACATCTTCTTCTTCTGTGTGTATCCCGAAACTTCGCTCTTTCCTTTTTGTTAAACCTCGTAAAAACCGGGCTTGGCCCTGAACCGAAATGCCAACGTTACATAGTTAGTACTGTTAACAACTGAGCCAGTCGAACACACTTCACAGGCTGACTCAAAACTTCATTTTGCCACTAGATATCCTCAGAGATTCTCCCACAATCGCTTCTGACTAACTCTCGCAGTATATTCTGCCATGAGTAAAAAGATTTCCAACGCAATTGCAGATAGCAAGGAAATACCCCAATTCGATCCCAAATTCGTATCGAGAATGCGGTAACTTGATTTTAATGCCATTGCAAGTACGACCAAAACATTATGGACAGGATAGCGACATTCTCTAAAAGGACTGCAGAACGTAAGCACAAATAACATGTAACAGCCACACGATGATTTCCTTCTTTTGCCACGCCTTGCCACGGTTCGGGTCGGAGGTTCCACTTCTCCCTAGGGCATGGGTGTGTGTCTTGTCCTTAACGTAAGATAAAGTTAGATTAAGGAGTGTGTAAGCCTAGGGATCGATGAC
Organism: Schistocerca nitens; assembly: GCF_023898315.1. NCBI lineage: Eukaryota > Metazoa > Arthropoda > Insecta > Orthoptera > Acrididae > Schistocerca > Schistocerca nitens. Next base: position 5,205,569 of record NC_064615.1, on the reverse strand, counting down.
CTCAGCAGTTTGGTCCGATAGGATTTTACCACAAAGTTCCAAACATGTAACAAATAATCCTGAGCAAAAAGGCAGCATCATGCCGGATACAGGGTTTAGTTACCATAAGATCGTCGTAGCAAGACTGAATACCTAACATCCAAATCCGCCGAAATAAATGGAAAATATATCTGTTTAAAAACGCAGATAAAAATTCGCTTGCCGCTTTTCGAAGACACAGTCTCCACTCCTTCCAATCCGATTATGTGTCCGCCTTGGTAGCTGAGCCGTCAGCGTGGTGGATTCCTAACGGATGGGGCCCTGGTTCGAATCACGGACGGGTCGCGGATTTTCTCCGCTCGGGTACTGGGTTTTGTGTTGTCCTTACGTTCGTATAGTCATAACTGACATTTCACTCTGTAGACTGCTGTATGGGCTCGTCCCGAAAGCCAATTATAAAAAAAAGGGAAAAGAAAAGAAAAAAAGATCTGACTACGTAAGTGTAGACTAAATATACTTTAAATTCAGACAAATAGTGTCGACGGAAATTGAGAGATATGTACCAAATAAACAGGTCGGAACACTGTTGCAGAAGCAACGCCAAAAGCATGCCAAATTTAAAACAACACAAAACATGCAGGATTTGCGAAGTTCTACAGAAGCTCGAAATTTAGTGCGATCTTCAATGCGAGATGCTTTTAATAGTTTCCACAACGAGACTCTGCCTCGAGATCTGACAGAATACGCAAAGAGATTCTGATAGTATATGAAGTACATCAGCAGCAACACGCAATCAGTACCTTTACTGTGCGATAGCTTCTGATGACAGTGCCACTAAAGCAGACTTACAAAACACGGTTTTCAGAAATTCCTTCACCAAAGACGACGAAGCAAATATTCCACAATTCGAATGAAGAGTAAATGTCAACATGAGTAATTCAGAAGCAGATATCCTCGATGTAGTGAAGCAGCTCATGGCAAGACCTCCATTCTAGATTGTATTTCAGTAAGGTTCCTTTCAGAGTACGCTGATACAATAATCCCATACTTTGCAATAATATACAATCGCTCGCCCGTCGGAAGATCCGTACCTACATACAGGAAACTTGCACGGGTTATATCAATACTCAGGAAAGGAAGTAGGAGTAATCCGATGAAATACAGAGCCGTATCAATGACATCAATTTGCAGTGGGATTTTGGGACATGTACTGTACTTACGTATTACATCAAACAAAACCATCTATTGACAAATATCCAACACGGATTCAGAGAAAATTGTTCTTGCGAAACACAGTTAGCTCCTTACTCTTACGAAGTAATGATGTCAAATTGATTCCATAATTTTAGATATCCAGAAGGCTTTTGACACCGTTCCTCACAAGCGACTTTTAATGAGAGTGCATGCCTCGAGTATCACCTCATTTGTGCGACTGGATTCGTGATCTCCTATCTGAAACATCACGCTTCGTAATAACTGACGGAGAGTCATCGAGAAACACAGAAGGGATATCTGGCGTTCCCCAAGGCAGGCTGTTCGTGGTCTATATAAACGATTAAGGAGACGGTATGAGCCACCATCTTAGATTTTCTGCATATGGTACTGTCATTTACCGTCTTATAAAGTCATCAGATGATCAAAACCAACAGCAAAATAATTTAGACAAGATATCTGTACAGTGAAAAAGTGGCAATTGACCCTAAATAATGAAAAGTGGGAAGTCATCCACATGAGTACTAAAAGAAATCCGCCAAATTTCGATTACACTATACATCACACTTATCTAAAGGCTGTAATTTCAACTAAATACTTAGGAATTACAATTACTAATAACGTAAATTTGAACTATCACGTACATAACGTTGGGAGGAAAGCGAACCAAATGCTGCGATTTGTTGGGAGAACACTGAGAAAATGTAAAAGATATACTAAAGAGACTAAGTGCCTACACTGCGTTTGTCCGTCCCCTTCTGTAGCAAGTGAGCGAGTCACCGGACTCATATACAGGGTGAGTCACCTAACGTTACCGCTGGATATATTTCGTAAACCACATCAAATGCTGACGAATCGATTCCACAAACCGAACGTGAGGAGAGGGGCTAGTGTAATTGGTTAATACAAACCATAAAAAAATGCACGGAGGTATGTTTTTTAACACAAACCTACGTTTTTTTAAATGGAACCCCGTTAGTTTTGTTAGCACATCTGAACATATAAACAAATACGTAATCAGTGCCGTTTGTTGCATTGTAAAATGTTAATTACATCCGGAGATATTGTAACCTAAAGTTGACGCTTGAGTACCACTCCTCTGCTGTTCGATCGTGTGTATCGGAGAGCACCGAATTACGTAGGAATCCAAAGGGAACGGTGATGGACCTTAGGTACAGAAGAGACTGGAACAGCACATTACGTCCACATGCAAACACCTTTTTATTGGTCTTTTTCACTGACGCACATGTACATTACCATGAGGGGTGAAGTAAACGTACACACGTGGTTTCCGTTTTCAATTACGAAGTCGTTGGACATTCAGGAGACAAATTTCGCTAAAATTATTGCTGTCACAAATTTTTTATTGTTCTCGTGCGTAGATTTCAGAGGTGTTACAGGATGTAACGGCTCTAAATGACGGTGGTTAAAGATAAATGATTCGCCACACGCTCGCTATCAGCTCTACCTTCGACATCATCTTCCACTCGTCTCCACTTTCGCACCACATCTACCAGATGATGTAAGTGTCTCACTCCTCTTCTTTGCTCAATTAATAAGAAGCCGAGCGATGTGGTGGATTGGGCAACTCTCTGGACCCGTTTCAGGAAAAATCGACTGCGAAATCCGGTCCGAACTTTCTGATTTTCGTTTCCTTGTGTCTCTGAAAATGAATTCAGGCGGGACTGGTTCCTTTAACAAAGTCACGACGCGTTCCTTCTCACTTTCTTGCCACTCCGAGTTAGTAATTACCTCGTCGCCGACGGTACGTTCAGTCCATAAAGAAAAGGACCATTGATAGGCTTCTTTGATGGAAACGGTAAATCACCCTTGTTAGCGCTGATATTACCATGCAGGGAGCGTCCATTCTCTTTTTTTTTTCCTTTTTTCTTTCCGTTTTGATTTGCATATCTCCTGGTCCACATTCGAGTAGCAGATTTTCCATCGTTTGCTGCGAACGGGAAGAAATCGCCAGCATGACTAGTCTCAGATTAAAATTGATACTGACGCGATGCAAAGTAAAATATATACGTCGTGCAGTCTTTTAGACTGTGAACCGTAATCATAATGATTCGCTACAATGTTTTTATGGCTAAAACATCAGGATAACCTGTAATTTCAGCCGATTATAATCTATATAACGCAGAAAAATAACGCAATACGATGTGTTCGTGTCCACTGCACTCGCACTGAAGCTCGGACTCCGGGTGTGTCTGGTCAAGGTGATTATCTTAATACAAGTGTATTCAGTGTGAAACCTCTGATAAGACGAACAACAGCTGGCTGAGCAGGGTGCGACCCCACTAGTGCAGTGTCTGAGGCACTGCACCGAAAGAACTGCACCTGTCTTTGGCGTCAGACTGTGTGTGGCCTGTTTTGGGACATACGTTTAGCGCAGTGACACAGCCAGGAATCAGACTGATTCGACTGAAGGATATTAGACGTCGGTCTTTTAACCTATTGGCTGACATCTGCATGTACACCTATACTCCACAAATAATCTCCTGTTGCTTGGCGGGAGACACTGAACTTTTGGTACCATTATCATTTCTCCCCTTTCTGTTAATTTACTAACGATTTGCGTGATGATAGACTGTCAGTTAGATAGTTAGTTACATATTACAAAGATCATTTGAAAGATTCTGCTATCGAAATGATATTACAGGATATGTATGAACAATTAGCGTTGGCCGGCCGAAGTGGCCGTGCGGTTAAAGGCGCTGCAGTCTGGAACCGCAAGACCGCTACGGTCGCAGGTTCGAATCCTGCCTCGGGCATGGATGTTTGTGATGTCCTTAGGTTAGTTAGGTTTAACTAGTTCTAAGTTCTAGGGGACTAATGACCTCAGCAGTTGAGTCCCATAGTGCTCAGAGCCATTTGAACCATTTGAATTAGCGTTGTTTTTAGACCTACCCATTCAACACCATTTCATTTTTTTATACTGGCTACCAATTTTTAAGTAGAAATACGTCAGTGGAATAGAAAGAGCTGTGCAGCAAAAATGATTTGAAATTAGATTTAAAACTTGCTTCGCTACCTGGCAGACGTTTTATGTTATTGGGCAAATGGTCAAAAATTCTTGTTGCTGCATATTGAACTCCTTTCTGAGCCACTGACAACTTTAGCAGTGGGTAATAGAGGTCATTTTTCCATTTAGTGTTGTAGGTAATGAACATCACTGTCCTTCTCAAATTATGATGGATTTTTTTACGACGAATTTCATTAGCGAATATACGTATTGTGACTGCGCAGTTAAAATGCCGAGCTCCGTGGAGAGGTATATACTTGACGCTCGTGGGTGAACACAACATATTGTTCTTACTGCTGGCTTTTTGCAAGCAATACTTTCTTTCTAAGTGATGAGTTATCCCAGAAAATTATTCCGTAAGACATTATTGAGGGAAATATGCAAAATATGTCAGGAGGTTGATACATTTGCTCCCAAGAGCGAAAGTAGCTGAACTTAATTGTTTGAGAAGCTCAGTAATATGCTTCTTCCAGCTCAAGGTTTCATCAAGATATACACCCAAAAATTAGGAGCATCCTACCCTATTTGCTGACTGCTCCTAATGTGCTAAATCAACTGTTGGTATGACTCCATTTGTTGTACAGATTTAAATGTAGTGAGGTTTTTTTTCAAATTTAGGGAGAATCAATCTTTAGAGAACCACTTGAAAATATCATTTAGCATGTCATCCTTTGCTTTCTCTCTAACGGGATTTATTATGAAACTAGAATAATCTGCAAAAAGTACTAATTCTGCTTGTTGAAGGTTAAGTGGAGGGTCATTTACATTTGTAAGGAATGGAAGTGGACCCAAAATCGAAACCTGCGGGATCGTGTCCCCCCCACTCCCCCAAGTCATCAAAATTTTCTGCCGTTCCGGTATTGCCTGAATAATTCAGCGCAACCTTTTGCATTCTGTTTGTATGTGTGAATGTATCAATATCATTCTCAGTCAAGCAAGCAAACGTTTGTTTTCTTTCATTTTTTTTCCTCTAATTTCGCGACATGTATGTGGGAGAAAGCAACATGTTGCGTGGGCCCTCTCTACAAAAAACCTCTCCGTGAAGCACATCTCTCGTATCTTCCGCTACTGGGGTTTGATACACTCTCCGTAACGTTCTCTCACTAAACGAACCCATGACGATACGCGCTGTTGTCCTTTGGTTTTCTCTCTCTCCTCTTTCAGTCCTGCTTGGTAAGTGTCCCAGACTTAGAGGCAGTAACCAAGAATCGGTTGAACAGGAGTTCTCAAAGCCACTTCTTTTGTGGATGAATTACAGGCATCTGCTTTTCCTGAAGCTAGTTTCATGTGGTCGTTCCGCCCCGGACAGATAGTCCTAGATATCTTACAGCTGTTTCCAGTGATTTACCGCCGATATAGTGATCGATCAGTAACAGTTGCAGGGCGTTATGTAGGTACATAAGTGGACATATAAACCACAGTATCACAGTCTCAGACGACAGTTACATGTGGCTCCGAAACATCTTTGAAAAATAAATTGGCCAGGTGCGACTAGGATCCGCGCTCTATTTTTATAGACGGTTCAGCCATTCTGGGAATCGAGAACCTGGTTGATTTTTGCTTGGTATCGACATTGATGTTGGCAAGGTATCGGTCCTGTGGATTCCAAGATTTTGGAGAATGTTTTAATTTCAAGACTAAAGTCGGATAAGAAACGACAAAAGAAAATTTTTTCGTGTGATATGATTACAAATTAACAATTTTCAGATTTTTTTCCTTTATTTGCACCGTGAAATCTTACTTCCTGCCAGATTTTGTGATTCTAGGTCAAGGGGAAGTACCCTATAGGTTTTAATGATTGAGTTTGCGAGTATCAAAGCAAGGGACATAAATGGTCGTATCGTTTGATTGCACTGACTCAGATCCTTAATGTTTTGCACCGCCAAGAGACTATAGACCTCAATATGTGACATAAATTTCAGCTTAATATGTCTACCCGTTCCTGTGAAAAAGGCGTCACAACAGACAGACGAACAGAGAGACATACGGATAACAAATGTCACAAAAAATTTCCTGTTACGTAACGTAAAAATTAACAGTTTTGGATATTTCCTTTAACTTTTACTGTGAGACTTTCCGCGTGTTATCATCAAAATGGTGCCATTCGAAGGTGATAAAACAAAAAGAGGTGGAGCTACAGAGTCTGTATCCTCATATGTAACGTCGTATTATTTTTTTCAACCAAGTGGTTATTAATTATCTTAAAGCCTTTCAGATCATCACTGTAAGGTACCACTGTGATTGTTAACAATGGGTCGTGTGACGACAGTGTTAGCGAATCAAATTTCATGACTGCGTATCAGTTTTCATGATTCTAGTTCAACAGAAATTACCTTATAGGTTTCGATTAATGAGTTTCCGAGTATGTGACATAAATGACCTTATCTTTTGATTGGTTTGATGTAGAAGCTTCAACTCTCACTCCGCCAAGTTACCGTAGCTCTTAGTATGTGACACAGATTTCAACACAACCTGTCTACCAGTTCATGATAAAAGAGTTTTCAACAGTCAGCAGATACACAGGCGACGGGCAACAAAGTGGTCCAGTAAGGGTTCCGTTTCACCCGACTGAGGTACGAGACCCTAAAAGAGATAAAAGCAATACCACTGACTGAAAGGTCGCCTTTTGCACCGCTCTGCATGGCAATAGTGAATACTGTTTCCACAGTCCATTGTCAAGACGACGAGTGTGCAGGGGGAACGGTCTCTAGCCGGAGGAAGCCTCCGGTACACTGTCGCCGGCGGTGTGCCACATTAATAACTGCAGGCGACCCTCTGGGGCCCGTGGGCTGGCCTAATTGAAGCTCCGTGTTTGCTCTTACTTTCTTGCCCCGGCCCGAGTGGCTCGGTGCATCCAGCATGTTGTCCGACCGGTTCCGGAGGCGGGCGTACGGTAGCGGCGGCGGCGGCGGCGGCGGCCGCGCTCCAGCCGGCCAGCCTGCCTCCAGCCGCTGCAGCGAGCTCCGGCCGCGGCCGGCGGCCGATCCTGCTGCTCCAGGCTTTCCTTACGCAACTTACCACGAAATATCTTTTTGGTAGGTTTCACTGTTTTTGGCTTCCTTTGACTTGCATCTGCCACTGTACCATCAACAACAGCACCAATAACTGAGGCATAGACAGTCTTCGATAGTCGACAGTCAGACGTGTGTTATCCACCAAAATGTATCTACCTTTTTCACTCTTTCTTGCCGTTTTTTACTGCTTCAGCTATTTGAACAACTGCTTTCCTTCGGCTACTACTCGTAATACGTCAGTAAATATGCAGCTAAATTCAGTGCTCCTCCAACATTCGCCAATATCCATTTTCAGATTGTTCTCTTCTGGATTTCCAGCATTCTTAAATTCCCCTCCGCGTTTTGGATCCTCGCTTCTCTTCCCGTATCGAGTTTGAGTAAAATTTCGAAATTTCCTCAGTTTCCTTCGTTTTCATATTTAGCTGCTACCTCTCCCTCCTGACGATGACGTAAGCTGTCGCTGGATGGGAGTTGATTTTATATTGAATATTTAACTCATCATCATCATCATTTAAGACTGATTATGCCTTTCAGCGTTCAGTCTGGAGCATAGCCCCCCTTATAAAATTCCTCCATGATCCCCTATTCAGTGCCAACATTGGTGCCTCTTCTGATGTTAAGCCTATTACGAGGGTCAGTCAAAAAGTAATGCCTCCTATTTTTTTTTCTACGTTTAATTGTCAGGAAATTTAAATGCAATTACATAGGTTGAAAACCACAACATTGAGGATCATTTTGTCATTTTTCAATGTAATCTCCGCCCATCTCTACAGTTTTGGTCCATCTTTGAACAAGGGCATGTATCCCAGCACGGTAAAAATCACAGCTCTGCTTCCTAAGCCATTGACGCACGGATGTTTTGATGGCCTCCTCATCTTCAAAATGAATCCCACGATGAGCTTCTTTTAGTGGCCCGAACAGATGGAAGTCTGATGGTGCCAGGTCAGGGCTGTATGGGGGATGAGGCAAAACTTCCCATCCAATTTTGACAATCTCGTCAGAGGTGTGACGACTGGTGTGTGGTCTTGCATTGTCATGCAAAAGAAGAACATCTGCCATTGATTTTGTTGGGCGAACTCGCTGAAGACGTGCTTTAAGTTTTTTGAGGGTTGTGACGTATTGAACAGAATTTATTGTGCATCCCTGCTCCAAAAAATCAACCAGAATCACACCCTCTGTATCCCAGAAAACTGTTGCCATAACTTTCCCTGCCGATCGCACAGTTTTGAATTTTTTCTTCCTCGGCGAGCTTGTGTGACGCCACTCCATTGACTGCCTCTTTGATTCGGGTTCAAAAAAATGCACCCATGTTTCGTCCCCGGTCACAATTTTTTTCAGAAACTCATCTCCCTCCAAACGGAAGCGCTGCAAGTGTTGGGAGGCTATTGTTTTCCTTGCCTCTTTATTCTGATCGGTTAACATTCTTGGAACCCACCGTGCACAAACTTTTGAGTACCCCAATTGTTTAATAATCGTGATCACACTGCCTTTACTAAGAGAAATAATGCGACACACTTCATCTGCAGTCACCCGACGGTCACCACGAATGATGTCATCAACTTGCTGAATGTTGTGTGGAGTCACTGCACTCACCGGCCTGCCGCTCCGCTTTTCGTCAGTCAACGGTGTTTGCCCTTCAGCTTCCTTACAACGACGAACCCATCGTCTAACAGTGCTGACATCCACTGTCACAACACCATACACCTTCTTCAGTCTTTCATGAATGCGTATGGGCGTTTCACCTTCTGCATTCAAGAATTCAATCACACAACGCTGTCTCAAACGAACATCGATGTCGGCCATCTTACAAACTTCTGCTGTGCTGCCACCTGTTGACACAGAAAGTTACTACTGCAGTGGATTGCAGAAGAAGGTTTGAGGAATGGCGCCAAATTCAAATTTTTCACTTAACTTAATTTCTTTAAGTAGAAAAAAAATGGGAGGCATTACTTTTTGACCGACCCTCGTACTTCAAAATCATTCTTAACCGAATCCAGGTACCTTCTCCTTGGTCTACCCCGACTCCTCCTACCCTCTACTGCTGAACTCACGAGTCTCTTTGGTGACCTTGCTTCTCCCATGCGTGTAACATGACCCCACCATCTAAGCCTGTTCGCCCTGACTGCTACATCTATAGACTTCATTCCCAGTTTTTCTTTGATTTCCTCATTGTGGACACCCTCCTGCCGTTGTTACCATCTAATAGTACGTGTAATCATCCTAGCTACTTTCATATCCGTAACCTCAACCTTATTGATAAGGTAACCTGAATCCACCCAGCTTTCGGTCCCATACAACAAAGTTGGTCGAAAGATTGAACGGTGCACAGATAACTTAGTCTTGGTACTGACTTCCTTCTTGCAGAAGAGAGTAGATCGTAGCTGAGCGCTCACTGCATTAGCTTTGCTACACCTCGCTTCCAGTTCTTTCACTATGTTGCCATCCTGTGAGAATATGCATCCTAAGTACTTGAAACTGTCCACCTGTTCTAACTTTGTTCCTCCTATTCGGCACTCAATCCGTTTTTATCTCTTTCCCACTGACATTACTTTCGTTTTGCTAATCTTCATACCATAGTCTTCACATTTCTGATCTAGCTCTGAAATATTACTTTGCAAACTTTCAATCGAATCTGCCATCACAACTAAGTCATCCGCATATTCGAGAATATTTAACTGAACATACTAATTTAGCCCGGTATATTGTCATAAGTGAATAGCCACCCACCAAAACAATGATAAAGAAATTCGTTCTATTACGAAATTAGCTCAGTTTGTTACACGTAAATGCAAAAGAAATGGTTTAACAATCACTGACAGTAATAAGCTAATACCTCGACGAACCTGAACAAGGGATCTGGAATGTGAATCAAATGAACGCATATGTTGATAAAACAATTACACTGTCCAGTCACCTGTCAGGAGCTGCGAGAAGTGCAGGAAGAGAGTAGGTGAGGTTCTGGAAGATACCGACAGGCACTGGAGCCATGCGACCTCCAGCTCCGCGGCCATCTGCAGTAGATTTCACGGTTGAGGATCCACGGCGCGAGGTGGTCCCACAGATTCTCGACTGGGTTTAAATCCGGGGGGTTTGGTGGCCAGGATGTACGATAAACCCGTCCCGATGCTCTTCGAAATACACACGTTCACTACGAGATGTGTGTGTGTGTGTGGCACTGAATTCTCCTAGTGGTAGATGCCACAGTGCCAAAGGAAAGCAAACTGCAAGCCGGCTGCGGTGGCCGAGCGATTCCAGGCGCTTCAGTCCGATACTTGTTGGTTGTTTGGAGGAAGAGACCAAACATCGAGGTCATCGGTCTCATCGGATTAGGGAAGAACGGGGAAGGAAGTCGGCCGTGCCCTTTCAGAGGAACCATCCCCGCATTTGCCTGGAGCGATTTAGGGAAATCACGGAAAACCTAAATCAAGATGGCCGGAGGTGGGATTGAACCGTCGTCCTCCCGAACGCGAGTCCAGTGTGCTAACCACTGCCCCACCTCGCTCGGTCAGTCCGCTACGGTCGCAGGTTCGAATCCTGCCTCGGGCATGGATGTGTTTGGTAGCCTTCAGTTAGGTTTAAGTAGTTCTAAGTTCTAGGGGACTGATGACCTCAGATGTTAAGTCCCATAGTGCTCAGAGCCATTTGAGCAAACTGCATTTAGAGGTGCGCATGGTCTCCAAGGATAGATGCACACTTCTTCTCATCCATTGTGCTTTCCAGAATGACGAGGTCATCTAGGAAATGCTATGAAAATGTTCCGCGGACGGTAATGCTCGCTCCACCGACAGACAATTGTTACAGGGTGTTCGCTTTCAGCCGTTTCACGTCGTACACGCCAACGGCCATCTGTCCGATGAAGCATAAAACGTGATGTGGTGTCACCGCCAAACACCACACTTGCTAGGTGGTAGCTTAAATCGGCCGCGGTCCATTAGTACATGTCGGACCCGCGTGTCGCCACTGGCAGAGATCGCAGACCGAGCGCCACGACAAGGCCCCAGTTGTACGACGACTTTGCTAGCGACTACACTGACGAAGCCTTTCTCTCATTTGCCGAGAGACAGTTAGAATAGCCTTCAGCTAAGTCCATGGCTACGACCTAGCAAGGCGCCATTAGTTACTTCATGAATCTAAAGAGTCTCACTTGTATCATCAAGAATGCTGTATACCAAAGGACGATATAAAAGTTAAGTGTTCTAGTAGCTACGTTCTTTTCTTTATCACATTCATCACGTATCCTGTTCCAGACTTCGCGCCAGTCGGCGTGTGAGTTGACGCGTGCCCTTTCGGCTACTTCACTGTGGACTGGCTGCCTTAACAGTCCACTACACGTGATGCACTTGAAGAGGCAACCAGTCGTCACTTAGTTGACATCCATTTGTGGAACCGGCGTCCAAATTGCAGCCTTCGTCGCCAGTGAACAGAAGTGAACATGAGTGCACGGACCAGGCGCCTACTGCGGAGGCACACAGTTCGTAGCCCGCTGGTTCATCTCAGCGGTCGGTTGCATCCAACAGTTGAACGTCTGTTTGTCCACGCACAACTCCGCAACCGCCTTCAGCCCTGTTAGCTATGGAATTTGGTTCCCCACAGTCGCCTCGACGCTGGTTTTGGGTAGCGCCATTTTGCCATGCAGGGTATACGTTAACCACATTGGTACGGGAACAGTTTACAGGCTTAGGTGTTTCAGAAATGCTTTCACTCTTGACCAGAGAACCAACGTCAGATAGATTGCTCCATTTCCACATTACGACAAAGACAGCAGTGTTTTCTGCATTCCCCGACGCACTTTGTACACCTTCCACTGCTGGTCCTGCCACCTGTCTGGGAATGGCTGTTGCTCGTTGACGTTGAACCAAGTGCTGGTCACATTAGTGTGACTGGACCGTGTATATTCACATAAGTCGTACAGTGATTTCTGTTGCTTAATGTGTAAATATAGAAAGCACTACAGAATGTTATGCGTTTCCATCTGTAGCCGGAGTTGAAAGCGTGTTGAACTTGTAACTGCAAACAGCTGTTCAGAACGGAGGTAGATATTACTCAACATCGTTAAAAGTGACTCAGCGTTGCCTGCACTTCGCCTTGCTGTTGCAGATGGATCTCACCATATACATAATCTGCAAGTGGTAGCTGAAGCGACTGCAAAATCAATTAGCTCTGTGTCTATAACTTGTGTCTGCATCTAAGTTCATCTCAGGCGGATGGGAGCCACCTCGTCTCCAAAGTGTAGTCTAGCCGTCGATTTTTGTAGGGTGCACTCATCCATTTGCTTTATATCTGCTGCTGCCACAAGTTGATGTTGTTGACTGTAACATGGTTTTTACATCATGAATGATCAATACAAACATTATTTTTCAGAATTTTTATTATAAATCACGTCATAATTATACTGGTATCCTTACAACACTGACATACATGTAATTTAAGCAATTACATGCTTCTTGCAAAATATCTTCTAAGACACCGCTCCCCCATGCCAACAAGGCTGCCCTGTGTATATAAAGCCGAACAGTCCTCGGTATTGTAATAAAGGTTTTTTTTAATAAAATTACAATTAAAACTGTTGCCTTAAAGTTAATGACATATTCAACAGCTGCTGTTCTCTTTCGACAGGGAAGATTCGTCTCTCTGGATTTTTCTATCGTCAAGTAATTATGACTGGCTGAACGATAGATACTGCAAGTTGTGTTAAAAGGCCCTGGTCTCCCTCCATTGCTCTTATTTCAGGTGGTTATCCAGTTTCAAGATTCGTTATATTTCGCGCTCCAGCGCTTTGTCCTACTCTCTCCTTGTCTATGTCTAGGTTCGTGTGCTGACCAGTAAGTGTGGAACTCTGTGAGAACAGCCGCGTTTATTACTCCTGAACTAGTTAGTTAATGCAACAGTAGCTGTTTTTACGTCTTGTTGAACATTCTGTGTTGTGGGCCTCGAACGTGGTGTCGCCACCCGGCGTGGTCCCGTGTATCTACGCGAGGCGGGCCTTCTGCCACAAACTCTGCTGGGGGCTGTTCCCCCTGCACGTTTTGTGGGCCCTGGCCCGTTCTCTCGCCTACACCGAGTGCAGCTTGCTTTCATAGACGCTTTTTGTTTAGGTGTACATGAGTTCAGTACAGCAAATTATAATATATTTTAGTTAAATACTGGCAATCACTGGTAGTGATACGTACTTTATTTGTCGGTGGAGATTTGTCGTCTTCTTTTTGGTTTTACATCAGTTACGGTAGAGCTTGGGAAAAAATATCGAATAACACTGACAGCATTGTAAATCAATAGAAGCTTAACTTCTCAAGCTTTTATCCAAACATCAAGAGGCAAAAAAGGCAGAGAATATTTTATACAAGCAAATATTTTTAGCCCTCGTTTCTACTTATTGCACTTGTTTATTTGATACCACTAAATGTTTGTTTTAACGCTTGTAATTGGACACTGTTGGATTCCTTCTCTTTGTTGTGTGTACCACCTTCTAATTATCCAAACTGGTTAAAGCTCTGTTCCATTAACTTTCGGATGTGCAGCCGCAAGAATTCTCTTTCTTCTTCTAATATTTCGGCCGTATAACGTTCAGCCATCTTCAGAGTGAGCCGCAAGACTGCCGCTCCAGTGCTCGCTTCGTCCCTTTATACTCGTGTATGCGGCCACAGATGCAAATGCGCTAGAGACGTTGGTCGGCGGCAGGGACGCGCACAGTGCGCGAGTTACATGTATGACGCCGCAGTCGATCTGTGTTGGCATGTCGATATGTCATTGTGAGCTGCACTGTGACGGCGTCTTGGTGAGTTTATTACAGCAACTTCCGGATTCCATGATTTATCGAGGTTGAAACCACTATCTCTATTAATTAAATTCGACGTCAAGCGAATTTCAATTGCCTCCTTGACTATCGAGTCCCAAAAAGGTGATGTAGTTGCCAAAATTTCGACGTTGTCATACAACATACTGTGACCAGTATCAATACAGTGTTCTGCCACTGCCGACTTGTTAGGTTGTAAAAGTCGTGTGTACCTCCGGTGTTCTGTACATCTTTCTTGGACAGTACGAGTTGTCTGTCCAAAGTAAGAAAGGCCACATTTACATGGAATTTTGTAAACTCCAGATTTTCGGAGCAGCAAATCATCTTTGACGGAGCCCACGAGTGCTTAAAGCTATCTTCGGTACAGCACGTGGAAACACTGAGTCTACATTTTCTTCTGGTCATCCGGCGACGTTAGTTTTCTGTAGACAGCGGCGTTGTGAGCCAGGAAGTTCGGATTAATATGATGCTGTAACCCTAGGAAATGCACTCCGCCACAGACATAAGTGGCAGCCGACAGTTAAATGAGGGGTGGAATTACTGAGAAAGAAGAATAGAGAGTTCCTCGCATTAATAGCATGGAATGTCAATTTGGAACTCATTGGTTCATTTCGCTGTTGTCCCATGTAAGAGCACACTAGCAGTTACCCTTGATCACCTCAATTGGCTATTTCCACGAGTGTAAGTGGTCGAATGCCGTCTTCTGATGACGGCAACGCTCCTTGCACGTCAGGTGAACGTGCAGCCGTTAGCGTCCAGGCGAAGTTTGATACGAGTTCCTATCTGCTGGAAGCGTAAAGCGAGAGCCTCGCTCCTCAGCACTGGGCGTTACGCAGCTTACGCCACCGCCGACGGATATGGAGAGAAGGAGCACGCTGTTGTGAAAACAATTGTCCGTCCGAGCTGGCGTCCCAGGGCAGTAATGGACGCGACGTGCAGCATAGGAGCGTGTCGCACTCGGCAAGGATCAAAGGGTACTTTTTACGCTCGAACCGGGGAGATAAATGGGTGTGACGTATCAGGCGAGGAAGTTGTCCGCCGCTCAGCGTTCGATAGACCGCGGGGGAACGCCATCAGTCGTGTCGACAGGTTCTCATAATTCCATCTCTGTCCGCAGTGCTCACATTTTTCCTGCCTCATAAGGAGACGTGTGCGATTATCAAGAACATATCGTACAAACGAAGTTGTAATCGCTGCTAACGTGGCTGCGCTCGGGGACTGTTACAGACGGAAAACCTCTTGTTTTCAGCAGCACATTTATTGTCTCATGCGAACCAGATGAAACGTATAGCAGCTATTTATCACTACATGTATAAAATATGAATGCCCATTAAGTAAAAGAAATGCAAGTATTACTCGGATTTTATACAAGTGTTGGTACTGGAAATATACCACGTCACCGTTGTTAGTACTATTAGCAGTAGCGTATGATAATTTGCGGGTTTGTGCGTCGAATTAGGGTGAAGTAATTGGGCAGGTGGCAGGGGTAAAATACAGGGAGCGAAACGCTATTTACAATTTGTACAGAAACCAGATGGCAGTTATAAGAGTTGAGGGACATGAAAGGGAAGCAGCGGTTGGGAAGGGAGTAAGACAGGGTTGTAGCCTCTCCCCGATGTTATTCAATCTGTATATTGAGCAAGCAGTAAAGGAAACAAAAGAAAAATTTGGAGTAGGTATTAAAATCCATGGAGAAGAAATAAAAACTTTGAGGTTCGCCGATGACATTGTAATTCTGTCAGAGACAGCAAAGGACTTGGAAGAGCAGTTGAACGGAATGGATGGTGTCTTGAAGGGAGGATATAAGATGAACATCAACAAAAGCAAAACGAGGATAATGGAATGTAGTCGAATTACGTCGGGTGATGTTGAGGGTATTAGATTAGGAAATCAGACACTTAAAGTAGTAAAGGAGTTTTGCTATTTGGGGAGCAAAATAACTGATGATGGTCGAAGTAGAGAGGATATAAAATGTAGACTGGCAATGGCAAGGAAAGCGTTTCTGAAGAAGAGAAATTTGTTAACATCGAGTATAGATTTAAGTGTCAGGAAGTCATTTCTGAAAGTATTTGTATGGAGTGTAGCCATGTATGGAAGTGAAACATGGACGGTAAATAGTTTGGACAAGAAGAGAATAGAAGCTTTCGAAATGTGGTGCTACAGAAGAATGCTCAAGATTAGATGGGTAGATCACATAACTAATGAGGAGGTACTGAATAGGATTGGGGAGAAGAGGAGTTTGTGGCACAACTTGACCAGAAGAAGGGATCGGTTGGTAGGACATGTTCTGAGGCATCAAGGGATCACCAATTTAGTATTGGAGGGCAGCGTGGAGGGTAAAAATCGTAGGGGGAGACCAAGAGATGAATACACTAAGCAGATTCAGAAGGATGTAGGTTGCAGTAGGTACTGGGAGATGAAGAAGCTTGCACAGGATAGAGTAGCATGGAGAGCTGCATCAAACCAGTCTCAGGACTGAAGACCACAACAACAACAATTGGGCAGCGATAGAGATAATGGGAAGTGTACGGTAAAAAAGTAGGTAGCTCATTGGTCACTATTACGTAAGAGAAAGAGTAATGCATTATGCATATTATGCGAAGAATTTGGCCTTTATCAACACTTGCGAATACTAAGCACAACCTAAAAGCAGAGACTGTGTAAGATGACATATCCACCACTTAACTGAAAACTACTATTGTAAGACATCGACTATCAATAAATGCCTCGTTGTGTATCGTCGACTCAGATTAGCATTTTAGGCGCTTTATCGCGGTCCGCATTGCATTTTTCGCAAATTCGGAAACACAGCAGTTGTTACCTACTTTCCTGCTCCTCAAAAAAGTAAAACTTGATGTCATTTTGACTTGGAAATGCTTGATAGACGTCCAACACAGTCGACAGAAAACAGGTGATCTAAATCCATTGTCTAAAGGTTCAAAATCAAGCGGTAAGTAATAACGTAGACTAAGAAATTAAGACAATCGAAGAAAACGTGAGTTATGTCCGCAGGTTTGACCAAAATGCTGCTATTCGAAGGCGCTAATAGAACAAAAGAACATGGAGCTGCAGAGTCAGTATCCTCATATGTAGCGTAGTAATTTTCTGCATCCAGCTGTCTATTCATGGATCCCGTAAAGGCTTTCAGAGCATCACCATAAGAACAAAGGTCCCGCTCTGATTGTTGGTGATGTTCCGTGTGACGGCAGTGTTTATAAAAACTAGTTCCTGATACCACCTGGCGAACGGAACGTTACAAGATGGCAGCCAAAAGCTAATATTCTTACGATATTTTCGAAACAGACAATAGTTTTGGTTCGTACACTCCCCAATCAGTATGGGCTTCATAAGTGTTGTAAAGCAAAACAAGACAAAATACTTTTTCCTCAGTTTTACGTGCTTTTACCTTCATGATAAGCTGATAAGAAAACATACCGTTGGTTATCGGCTGTCCATGGAAGGACGTATTTTACTGAATATATACTTGATTTGATTTACATCTAATGATGGAATAACGTGTATTTCGAAATCGATAATGAATGGTTGGCCGGTGTGGCCGTGCGGTTCTAGGCGTTTCAGTGTGGAACCGCGTGACCGCTACGGTCGCAGGTTCTAATCCTGCATCGGGCATGGCTGTGTGAGATGTCCTTAGGTTAGTTAGGTTTAAGTAGTTCTAAGTTCTGCCGGCCGCGGTGGTCTCGCGGTTCTAGGCGCGCAGTCCGGAACCGTGCGACTGCTACGGTCGCAGGTTCGAATCCTGCCTCGGGCATGGATGTGTGTGATGTCCTTAGGTTAGTTAGGTTTAAGTAGTTCTAAGTTCTAGGGGACTAATGACCACAGCAGTTGAGTCCCATAGTGCTCAGAGCCATTTGATTTGATAATGAATGTTGCATAAATAACATCAATATACAATGACAGGAAAAATCGCAACACCCAAAAATAACTAATATAGTATAACGAAATTTCGGAAATCATTTGTCTTGGCGACATATGTAAGTGATTAACATTGCAAGATCACAGGTCAATGTAAGTGCGAGATAAGGCATTGCAAATGTGAAATTCTGATACATGCAAACGTGCATATATTGCATTGTACAGGTGCCGGGTGTCAGTTTGTGGGATGGAGATCGACGTCTGTTGCTCCTGGTCGGTCAATACAAGGACGGTTAGTGCTGCTTGTGGATAACATAGGAGTTATCGTCAGATGTTATCCTTCATGTGCCCGATTGGAGACAGATGTGGTGGTCGAGCAGGCCAACAATGCATGTTATGTGAGCGAGCGTTATCCTGTTCGTGAATGGCAGCACAGCAGGTCGAATCACGACACTGACGTACAAATTTCCAGTCAGCGTGCGCGGAATAACCGTAGGAGTGCCTCTGTTGTCGTTAGAAATCGCACCCGAAACCATAGCTGCAGGTGTAGGTGTAGTGTGTCCAGCACGCACACAGACTGGTTTCAGGCCCTCAACTGGCGTGCTTCTAATCAACAGTCTGCCATCTGTGGCACAGAGGCAGAGCCAGCTTTCATCAGAAAACACAACAGACCTCCTCCCTCACCTGGAACGAGCTCTCGCGCAACACCACTGCAGTCGCAAGTGGCGGTGGTTTGGGGTCAGCGGACTGGACGCTACACGGAGTGTGGCACGCACTGCCACTCAAGTAACCCAAGTGTGACAGTTTGTGGTGCCAACTGCTGCTGCAGATGCAGGACGACGCGCCAGAGGCACACGCCGAGCAGATGGTCTTCCCTGTGGGTAGTGCCACCTGGCCGTCCGGAGCCCGAACTTCTTGTCATCATACTTTCTCATGACGATCGCTGCCATCATTCACGTACACTGCCTACATTGCTGCCAAGTTCAAAAAATGGTTAAAATGGCTCTGAGCACTATGGGACTTAACATCTCAGGTCATCAGCCGCCTAGAAGTTAGAAGTGATTAAACCTAACTAACATAAGGACATCACATACATCCATGCCCGAAGCGGGATTCGAACCTGCGACCGTAGCAGTCGCGCGGTTCCAGACTGAAGCGCCTAGAACCGCTCGGCCACCGCGGCCAGCTGCTGCCAAGTTTTTCTGCACTATCGCAGAAGAAACTTCGAACTTTTCGTAGCCGTATTACACGACCTAGTTCAAACTCAGTGGGGTGTTGATAGTGGCGTCTTTGTCGCCTTAAAGGCGCTCTTGACTAACATAAACTCACCGTATCCAATCTCAGAGGTAAATAACGCTCACGACATGCAAACCTGCTTTGCATCCTCATAGTGGTGCTCCTGGCGCCACTGTTATGCGACTGGCGAGACCATTGAACAGATATCATTTTTCAGATGTAGGAACACGCCTACCTACTTTCATTTATGTTTCACAACTCCTTCATGGTGTTGCTGTTTTGTTCTTCCGTCAGTGTATATAGGGTGCAGCATTTACATTTACCATCCCAAATAGCTTTTTATCCAGCAGCATAATAAGGAAATACCGTACATATGTCTTTTAGCCACCAGGGGCACATTAACCAACATGACTGTCTTTCGTGTAATTTTGTTCGTTACCAAGATATGATTTGGAGTACCTCTTTTTTTTATATAGGACTGTATATTTTTCATTCGGTAAGCCACTTTCTGTCCTCAAAACCAGCTCAAAGTGGTATCACAGTGAGCCATTCTCGTAAACAAGATGTTATCGCGTTGACAGTAAACAAATAGAAACACGAGGAAAATGCATACCCATCATTTTGTCGTGAGAACATTTCTACCTTCTGTTCGTTGTTGGACGTTGGACTCCACGAGGCTTCAACTGAAGGCGACTGACTGGACGACAGATGTGCATTTTCCTTATAATTCTATTCGTTTACTGCTATCTCCAGCAAAAGGACGAGTAAACTTAGCCTGGTCACCAGCAGTCTGTGCTAGTGCACCATACTGAACATCACTTTTGTATTATGCTTTTGGTAAAACCGTGTTTACGTGAATGGTTCAGTGTTATACTTTCTTGAGGAGAGGAAGCGTGTAACGAAAATAGTCCGTTGCAGACAGCTCTGTACCGAGCACGGAGGAAACTTTCTTATGACTCGAACTCTGAATAGCGAACCGAGACTGCCGGCTTACAGAGAGAAGTACACGACGGCGCATTTCCGCACGAACAGTCGATCACGCGGAGGACGGCCGCCACGCCGTGTCGCGTCGCGTGCGGACCCCCGAGGGTCGCTGCCGCCGTCTTGCACCGCACGTGCCTAATTCGCCGGCCGGGGCCTTCCCTCGCCGCCGCTCATAATTACGGTAATGGCAGAGGCACGCCGAGGGGTCGACAATTAGCCGGCGGGTATCAGCCTAATTCCGGCGGGCGGGTCGCGCCTTATTCGCCATCTGATGGCCGGCTCAGCGCCCAGCCGACCACCTGGCTCTTCAGAGAACGCGGGGGCCGCCGTTCGTGAGTCGCGAGTTCTGCCGCGTCACGAAACAACAATAACCTCACTAAGTAGCAATTCTCTGATCATCGCACCGTGAAAACTTGCACCGAATTTCCAGCTGCATGAAGCCAATATCGAAATCGGCGTCACTCCCGAGGCCCTTTGTAGAAGACATTGAGGCCAAGTGGTTTTGTTCCTCAAACGCCTTCAGCGTTACCGTTCATATTTGCTGTTACAAAATAAAATATACAACTATAACCCAAAAGAAACCTAATGAACTCATGGAGGCAATGCATATCAACATCGGAAAACATTCACATTCTAAATTAGTAGTCATGTCCACAAGTTATGTCTCTAATCTGCAAATCTGGACGTTACAAGTACACTACTGGTCATTAAAATTGCTACACCAAGAAGAAATGCAGGTGATAGACGGGTATTCATTGGACAAATATATTACACTAGAACTGACATGTGATTACATTAACAACCACCTCTGGCCGTAATAACGGCCTTGATACGCCTGGGCAATGAGTCAAACAGAGCTTGGATAGCATGTACAGGTACAGCTGCACAAGCAGCTTCAACACAATACCACAGTTCATCAAGAGCAGTCACTCATGTATTGTGACGAGCCAGTTACTCGGCCACCATTGTCCAGACGTTTTCAGTTGGTGAGAGATCTGGAGAATGTGCTGGTCAGGGCAGCAGTCGAACATTTTCTGTATCCAGAAAGGCCCGCACAGGACCTGCAACATGCGGTCGTGCATTATCCTGCTGAAATGTAGGGTTTTGCAGGGATCGAATGAAGGGTAGAGCCACGGGTCGTAACACATCTGAAATGTAACGTCCACTGTTCAAAGTGCCGTCAATGCGAACAAGAGGTAACCGAGACGTATAACCAATGGCACCCCATACCATAACGCCGAGTGATACGCCAGTATGACGATGACGAATACACGCTTCCAATGTGCGTTCACCGCGATGTCGCCAAACACGGATGCGACCATCATGATGCTGTAAACAGAACCTACATTCATTCGAAAAAATGACGTTTTGCCATCCGAGGACCCAGGTTCGTCGTTGAGTACACCATCGCAGGCGCTCCTGTCTGTCATGCAGCGTCATGGGTCCGAGCTGATAGTCCATCCTGCTGCAAACGTCGTCGAACTGTTCGTGAAGATGGTTGTTGTCTTGCAAACGTCCCCATGTGTTGACTCAGGGATCAAGACGCGGCTGCACGATCCGTTAAAGCCATGCGGATAAGATGCCTGTCATCTCGACTGCTAGTGATACGAGGCCGTTGGGATCCAGCACGGCGTTCCGTATTACCCTCCTGAAGCCACCGATTCCATATTCTGCTAACAGTCATTGGATCTCGATCAACGCGAGCACCAATGTCGCGATACGATAAAGCGCAATCGCGATAGGCTACAATCCCACCTTTATCAAAGCCGGAAACGTGATGGTACGCATTTCTCCTCCTTACACGAGACATCACAAGAACGTTTCACGAGGCAACGCCGGTCAGCTGCTGATTGCGTATGAGAAATCGTTTGGAAACTTTCCTCATGTCAGCAAGTTGTAGGTGTTGCCACCGGTGCCAACCTTGTGTGAATGCTCTGAAAAGCTAATAATTTGTATATCACAGCATCTTCTTCCTGTCGGTTACATTTCGCGTCTGTAGCACGTCATCTTCGTGGTGTAGCAATTTTAATGGACAGTAGTGTACTTGGAATAGTGTCGATAATCAGCCATACCCATATTTGGGATTCCCAACGTCGAGCACACCACGTAGAGAGCCAGTCCACTTGATAAACTGAACGTTGAGGCCAGTGACAAGAATTCTATATAGCTGTCCTGGGCAAGGTACTAGTAGAAATCGGTTGGTGTTGCCTTCTCCATCCTGTTATAAAGAGTGCAGTGAAGTTCTGTGTCGTGTGGATGATTAATTTTTTGAAGTCCATTGTCATAGGAGCCGCCAAACTCACAGTCCTCAATCGATATACGAATCATA
This sequence comes from Schistocerca nitens, assembly GCF_023898315.1. Taxonomy (NCBI): domain Eukaryota; kingdom Metazoa; phylum Arthropoda; class Insecta; order Orthoptera; family Acrididae; genus Schistocerca; species Schistocerca nitens. Next base: position 5,183,121 of record NC_064615.1, on the reverse strand, counting down.
ACGAACATTGTCACTTGCCATCACTCCAAGAGACACTACAGAGAGGAAAACATTGGCAACGGAAAAGGTGCAGTATGACTTTGAGTTATTCAGCGACGTATTTAGATAGCAGTATCGCCATGTAAGCGTAAAGGTCCCAGGGACGTCTACCAGGGGATGTCATCCTCTGCCTTGCAGCGTCATGCAAATGCCGTCTGGAGGCGCATGTGTTCAGCACACCGTTTGCCAGATGTTTTCCAGACTTTCCAGGCCGTGGAGCCGCTACTTATGAAACAGCACCTCAGTTGGCTTCAAGTGGCGAAGTGCACACCGTACCAGACCTCCCACCAAGGAAGAGTCGTTGGCAGTACCGGGAATAGAGCCCTGGTTCTCCGCTTGGTAGCCATCTACTCTGACCACTCAGCTACGAAGACAGACGTTATCATCAGCTGGTCAGAGTAAAGAAGACCTAGTTATTAGGCTGGGTAATGTCGGCCTGTGCCATGAGCCATTAAATGCGACACTGGACTCGCATTCGGAAGGACGACGGTTCAATCCCGCGTCCAGCCATCCTGATTAAGGTTTTCCGTGATTTCCCTAAATCGCCCCAGGCAAATGCCGGGATGGTTCCTTTGAAAGGTCATGGCCGACTTCCTTCCCCATCCTTCCCTAATCCTTCCGATAACCTCGCTGTTTGGTCTCTTCCCCCAAAAAATCAACCAACCATTAAATGCGCTTATGAGACTCCGCTTGCTCTAATGTCTGCAGAATAGTTCACCACTCACAGCTGTGTGGATATTGTGATGCAAATTTTCTTAAGACAGGATAATGGCGCAAAATACGGTAGTCAAGACCATTACGCTATGACGTCTACTCTCCTTATCGGAAAAATGGCGGTTAGTAGGACATGTTCTGAGGCATCAAGGGATCACAAATTTACTTTTGGAGGGCAGCGTGGAGGGTAAAAATCGTAGAGGGAGACCAAGAGATGATTACACCAAGCAGATTCAGAAGGATGTAGGTTGCTGTAGGTACTGGGAGATGAAGAAGCTTGCACAGGATAGAGTAACATGGAGAGCTGCATCAGACCAGTCTCAGTACTGAAGACCACAACAAAAACATGAACATGTGTCATCAACCTCGGTTACGAAGTGCAGTCTCTGGGCCTTAGCTTGAGAACTTTCCTTTCTGCAGAGATATTCATAAGTAGTTCTGGGTTTTCAAACTTTCCTTTCTGTAGATATATTCATAAGAAGCCTCTGGGTTTCAGAAGGCAAGTGCTTGAAAGCAGCAAGACATATCAGCGGATAGAGCACCTCTCCAACTTTTTACTCCACAACACAGCTGCTCAGTATGGGCGCCATTTGTGACATGATAAACGTAAATACACTCTCTAGCCACATTAGTCTGACCACCGGTCAAAAACCTCAGTAACCACCTTTTGCAGGGCGGGAAGAAGTCAGTGAGATTCTGGAAGGAAGTGACGGAGACGTGGAGCCCACTACAGTGACACGTGCAGCCGCGCAACGTCTCTCGGTTGAGGATCCACGGTGCGAACAGCCCGATCCAGGTGGGTTTAAATCCGGGGAGTTTTGGTGGCCAGTGGAGAACGGTAAAATTATTGTAATGCTCTTCGAACTATGCACGCGCCCTGCGAGCTGAGTGAAACATTGAACAGTCCTGTTGGTAGGTGCCATCATGCCGAGGAATAAAAAAATGCATGTATGGGCGGGCACGGTCCCCAAGGATACATGCATGCTTGTGTTCATCCACTCTGTCTTCCAGAATGACGGGGTCACCCAGAGGATGCAACGAAAACATTCCACAGCCTACAACGCACCCTCCCGGTTTGCTTCCAGACATTTCACGCCGTACACGCCGACCACTGTCTGTGCGACGGAGCACAAAAAGTGATTCGTCACTGCTCAGTGCACGTACAGTTGCCGTACTGGCCCACAAATTCCGGCCTTCGTCGTCGATGAACATCAGTCATCTAGGGTGCACGAACAAGGCGCCCGCTACAGAGGCCCGTACGCAGCAACGTTCAATCAAAGGTCGTTGAGGAGACAGGACTGGCAGCGCCTCGGTTCCTCTGGGTGATCAGTTGCTCAAAGTTGCTCGTCTGTTCGCCCACACACACACACACACACACGTCTCCGCAACGCAGCCATCGTTCTCCTGTGTCACCTATTGCTACCTCGGTGCCGGGTTTGGACAGCGCCATTTAACCCCGGCGGCATACGAACAGCTTACAAACTTAGACGTTTCAGAAATATCTACATCTACATCCGTACTCCGCAAGCCACCTCACGGTGTATGGCGGAGGGTACCTTGAGTACCTCTATCGGTTCTCCCTTCTATTCCAGTCTAGTATTGTTCGCGGAAAGAAGGGCTGTCGATATGCTTCTGTGTGGGCTCTAATTTCTCTGATTTTATCCTCACGGTCTGTTCGCGAGATATACGTAGGAGGGAGCAATATACTGCTTGACTCCTCGGTGAAGGTGTGTTCTCGAAACTTCAACAAAAGCCCGTACCGAGCTACTGAGCGTCTCTCCTGCAGAGTCTTCCACTCGAGTTTATCTATCATCTCCGTAACGCTTTCGCGATTACTAAATGATCCTGTAACGAAGCGCGCTGCTCTCCGTTCGATCTTCTCTGTCTCATCTATCAACCCTATCTGGTACGGATCCCACACTGGTGAGCAGTATTCAAGCAGTGGGCGAACAAGTGTACTGTAACCTACTTCCTTTGTTTTCGGATTGCATTTCCTTGGGATTCTTCCAATGAATCTCAGTCTGGCATCTGTCTTACCAACGATCAACTTTACATTATCATTCCATTTTAAATCACTCCTAATGCCTACTCCCAGATAATTTATGGAATTAACTGTTTCCAGTTGCTGACCTGCTAAATACCTACGCCTTGTCCCGAAACCCAATGACCGTGTCCATTTGGACGTCACATAAATCGCTTAGTTTACTCATTACGACAACGACTACGCTGTTTTTCGCGTGCCCCTGACACAATTTACAAAACATACCCTCCACTGTTAGTGCTGCTGCCTGCCGTCTGTGAGTGGTTATTGTATGTCGTTATCGAACATAGACAGTCGTTACATTAACGTGACTGGACTGCATATGTGTTTGCAGTTCATTGAAAGGCGCTGACAAGAATTGCCTGGGAAGGCGCAACAGCTGCCGGCTTTGCAAATGTGTTCATTGGGTTGCATGTCTACAAGGACGAACTGATTCGATGCGACAATATGGGGCGCTTGATTGCTACATCTACATTTACATCTATACTCTGCAAAACACTGTGAGGTGCATGGCAGTGGGTATGCCCCATCGTACCAGTTATTAGGGCTTCTTCCTGTTCCATTAACGTATGGCGCGCGGGAAGAATCATTGTTCGAATGTCTCTGTGCGTGCAGTAATTATTCTAATCTTATCCTCACGATGTCTTTGTGACCGATATATAGGGGGTTATAGCATATCTCTAGAGTAATGGTTTAAAGTCCGTTCTTGAAACTTTGTTAATAGACTTTCTCGGGATAGTTTACGTCTGTCTTCAGGAGTCGGCCAGTTTAGTTGCTTCAGTTTGACACTCTGCCACGAATTAAACAAACCTGTGATCACTCGCGCTGCCGTTCGCTGTATACATTCAATATCCCCAGTGAGTCCTATCTGGTACGGGTCCTACACACTTGAGCAATATTCTAGGGTGGCTCGCACTCCCTTTTGTAGACTGGTTGCACTTCGCCAGTATTATACCCATAAACCGAAGCCTACTACCTGGTTTTCCCACGACTGAACCTATGTGATCCTTCCATTTCACATCCCTACAAAGTGTTACACGTGTCTCGACACGCGTGCCCCTGGTACAACTGGGCCTCGGCGTACATTACGAATCGAAACTCGGAGACATGCTCTGTCCGCTGATATGTGATACTTTTCCGTATTCCTCTTCGTTTTCGCGTAGTCGTCTTCTCAGTTCCAGCAGGTACTTCTGAATAGTCCTGTATTAATCCATCACTCTAAATGCCGAGCAAGCAAAGCGGCAGATTTCGTGTCTACCGAAAGATGATAGACAATGTCCCACACTGTCGACTGATACCAAAGTTGTGAATATATGGAGCACCGCTGAAGTTCTTTGTACGTCTCATATACAAGCCAGTACGTTACCCTAGACAGAGAATGTTCGCCACACACAAAAGCAGTGCCCTACGGGGATTACATTAGATTAATACTTGTTCCATAGATCATGAATACGACACTTCCCCCTTAATTTATATCTAAAATTTCAGCCAATGAGTAGAAGGAGTTGTCATCTATAAATTCTTTTAATTTATTTTTAAATGTTAGTTGGCTATCTGTCAGGCTTTTGATGCTGTTTGGTAGGTGACCAAAGACTTTTGTGGCAGCATAATTTACCCCTTTCTGTGCCAAAGTCAGATTTAACCCTGCACAGTGAAGATCATCCTTTCTCCTGGTGTTATAGCTATGCTCACTGCTATTACTTTTGAACTGGGTTGGATTATTAACAACAAATTTCGTAAGTGAATATATATGCTGTGATGGTACTGTGAGGATCCCTAGATCCTTAAATAGATGTCTGCAGGGTGACCGTGGTTGGGCTCCAGCAATTATTCTGATTACACGTTTTTGAGCAATGAATACTTTTCTACTCAACGATGAATTACCCCAAAATATGATGCCATACGAAAGCAGTGAATGAAAGTAGGCATAGTAAGCTAATTTAATGAGATTCTTATCACCAAAATTTGCAATAACTCTAATAGCATACGTAGCTGAACTCAGACGTTTCAGCAGACCATCAATGTGTTGCTTCCAGTTTAACCTCTCATCAATGGGCACACCATGGTAAAGACTGCTCTTCTCTGTATACGGTATGATTTTTCGACTTGTAGGGCCTGCAGAAATGACAGATAATTTACAGAAGAAAGGTCCTGTTCCACTCATTTGCAGGGTCAACGCTTTAGCCTCAGCTCAACCAATCCTGCAACACCCTTACAAGGTTTTCAAACTGTTCCTGACCACCCTGCACATTCTATGGGGTGAGAAATTGCCTTCCTGATTATTTTTCTTGTGCTCTTTAGTTCAGAGGTCGGTTTGGTACAGTTCTCCAGACTAGTCCACCCTGTATAAGCCTCTTCATGTCACAGATAACTACATTTGAATCTGCTTACTGTATTCAGGCTTTAATCTGCCTCTGCAGTTTGTACCCCTCCCTCTTCCTTCCACTACCAAACTGACGGTTCCTCGATGTCTCAGGACGTGTCCTGGCAACCAATCCCTCCTTTGAGATAAGCTGTGCCATTAACTTATTTCTTCCAATTCGATGCAGTACCTAGGTACCAGATCTACCCATATAATCTTCAACATTCTGCTATAGTAACACGTTTCAGAAGTTTCTATTCTCTTCTCGTCTGAACTATCGCCCACACTTCAGTCAAAGGCTACATTCGAAATAAATATCTTCAGAAAGGTATTTCCAACATTTAAATTTGTATTCGACGTTAACACATTTCTCTTTCCGGAAATTTTTTTCTTGCTGTTGCCCACCTCCATTCTGTATACCCTTTATTTCGGCTGTCGTTAATTATTTGTCTTCCTAAATAGCAAAACGCATTCACTACTTTCAGCCTCTCATTTCCCAGACAAATTTTCTCAGCATCGCTTCATTTAATTCGACTACATTTCGTTAACCTTATTTTAAGTATTACTATCCATTCCGTTTCAACGGATATTGAATGTTTTTTGCCTTCTCTGACAGAATTACAGTGCCATCGGCAAATCTCACAGTTCAAATTACATTTTCCTGAATAATGTATTTTCCAAATTTCTCCTTGATTTCCTTTGCTGTTTACTCAATGTACAGATTAACATCGAGGGTAGGCTACAAACAAGTCTCCTTCTCAAGTTATGTTTTCTTTTCATGTCCTTCCACTCTTATAACTGCATTACGGTTTTGGACACTATTTGTAGATAAGCTTTCACTAGCTGTATTTTATCCTTGCTGCCTCCAGAATTTTAAAGTATGTGTTCCAGTCAACATTGCCAAAAACTTTCTCTAAATCTAAAAACGCTATGAACTTAGGTTTGCCTTTCTTCCTGTTGTTTTCCCCAACTAACAGACAGTGATTCCAGAGATTCCTGATTATATCTGAGACTGCAGATAGAGGTCTGCGTAAACTCTCGTGTGCGAGAGAGGGACAGAGAGAGAGAGAGAGAGAGAGAGAGAGGATGACAGACAGCGAGGTAATGGCTAAAAGCGGGACGAAGACTGGTGTTGCAGTCCTTGGCAGCCGGGTCACCAAGACTTCACGTTGACTCATTTTGTCCAAGGCACACCGCCCTCTAAGTGGTAGGCCTTCGGACACTTGCCAATTGGTCGACGTTTACATACTGCCACGTGTATGGCGGTGGCCGGGCCTCCAATTCAGGCCGGAAGAGAACTGGTTTCAGCAGTTACTGCTTCCATGTTTCCATCCGCCAACGGCACGAGCTGGATCAGCGCCAGAGCACTGCTCTACTCTCACTGTATAAATTAATCAAATCGACGAGTCACACACGTCAAAGGTTTCGAAGCATACTGGTCGTGTACTAACGATGCAGTGTGTCTGCACGAATAATTGCAGTTACTGTAACGCAATGGTACGCGAAAACATTAACAAAGATCATATCTTAAAATATGTTTGACGTTTCCTTTCAGTACATCTACATCTACATCCATACTCCGCAAGCCACCTGACGGTGTGTGGCGGAGGGTACCTTGAGTACCTCTATCGGTTCTCCCTTCCATTCCAGTCTCGTATTGTTCGCGGAAACAAGGATTGGCAGTATGCTTCTGTGTGGGCTCTAATCTCTTTGATTTTATCCTCATGGTCTCTTCGCGAGATATACGTAGGAGGGAGCAATATACTGCTTGACTCTTTGGTGAAGGTATCTTCTCGAAACTTCAACAAAAGCCCGTACCGAGCTACTGAGCGTCTCTCCTGCAGAGTCTTCCACTGGCGTTTATCTATCATCTCCGTAACGCTTTCGCAATTACTAATTGATCCTGTAACGAAGCGCGCTGCTCTCCGTTGGATCTTCTCTACCTCTTCTATCAACCCTATCTGGTACGGATCCCACACTGGTGAGCAGTATTCAAGCAGTGGGCGAACAAGCGTACTGTAACCTAGTTCCTTTGTTTTCGGATTGTATTTCCTTAGGATTCTTCCAATGAATCTCAGTCTGGCATCTGCTTTACCGACGATCAACCTTATATGGTCATTCCACTTTAAATCACTCCTAATGCGTACTCCCAGATAATTTATGGAATTAACTGCTTCCAGTTGCTGACCTGCTATTTTGTAGCTAAATGATAAGGGATCTATCTTTCTATGTATTCGCAGCACACTACACTTGTCTACATTGAGATTCAATTGCCATTCCCTGCACCATGCGTCAATTCGCTACAGATCCTCCTGCATTTCAGTACAATTTTCCATTGTTACAACCTCTCGATACACCACAGCATCATCTGCAAAAAGCCTCAGTGAACTTCCGATGTCATCCACCAGGTCATTTATGTATATTGTGAATAGCAACGGTCCTATGACACTCCCCTGCGGCACACCTGAAATCACTCTTACTTCGGAAGAGTTCTCTCCATTGAGAATGACATGCTGCGTTCTGTTATCTAGGAATTCCTCAATCCAATCACACAATTGGTCTGATAGTCTTACTTTGTTCATTAAACGACTGTGGGGAACTGTATCGAACGCCTTGCGGAAGTCAAGAAACACGGCATCTACCTGTGAACCCGTGTCTATGGGCCTCTGAGTGTCGTGGACGAATAGCGCGAGCTGGGTTTCACACGATCGTCTTTTTCGAAACCCATGCTGATTCCTACAGAGTAGATTAAATATCAGAAAGGAACCGAGGTAAAGAGAAAATGTACTCCAGCGTTGGGGTCAATGTAAATTGTGCGGAAGGGTTGAACAGAAAGAACAAAAAATTTAGCGTGTTTCCGAATTAAAGCTGCACGTGTGATATCCGCAGCCATGGCTCTTTGATTGACTCGTCGTATAGAAATTAAGTCTAAGGGTGGTTTGATGCAGCGCTCCATTTTTGTACCTTCTGCTCTTCATTTCAGCATAATTACTGCACCACACGTCACTGATGACCTGTGTTCCATGCTCGTATCAAAACCTGTCCCTACATTTCTTCCTTCTAGTAAGAAATAGTTGTATGCCAATCGCATTTATTTAGCTTCGCTGTTAAATTTTTTTCTAAAATGTGGCCAGAGATGTGAGGAACTGGTTTATAACTGTCAGTTCACACTGGAAATAACAGCACCGTCACGTCACGTGGCACTAAACGAACTGCCCTGTAATTTAAATGGCCACATTCGAGCTAAGCGCCAACGTAACGGGACGTAAACGTCACTCCACACCACGCCGAGAGTTGCCTGCCGCAATGTCTGGGAGCTGCGCTGCCCAGGCGAGCGACGTGGCGTGGCAGCCTGGTCCAGCGCAGGCCTCTCCTCTGTTGTCACGGCCAGGTCAACGTGTGACTCGCGCTTGGGACGGTGGAGGGCGGCAGCAGGACCATTGGCGCTCCTTCAGAGCCGACATTCGTGCTCTTGTCACTGCTGGTTATTTTTAATTGCTTTTCTCATGACAGATGTAGGCCTGAATTCACACCACATTTAATACTACTATGTGAGGATAACGAGAGAGGGATCAAGGGAATATCTTTGAGATATGCCTACTCGAACTTCGAAATTCAGCACGCCATAACTTAAAAACTCTGTAGCCTCCTCCTCGGCCTTAGCCGAAAATATAAACGCTGGATTAAGCCATAACCCCCTCCCCCCCTTAATGTTGAGAGTAAAACCCAATTTTCTTTACAACGGACGAGACCTTCCTTTTTTTTTTATTTGGCCTTTGAGTGTGTACTCAATTTAGCCATCGGCAACACATAGTGACAACGTACACATAATTGAATCAACAAATACAGAAATGCATAGTTACAAGAATAAAAAGCTTAACTGTTACAGTTTTGTACATAATGTTTTAAAAATTGAATTGGAAAATAATTAAAAGTGTCTTGGCTTACAATTCACTCCAATTCTGAAATATCTTCATCAGCAAGACATATTTATAATTTACGTACACCATTAAAACCTACAGATTGTAACCAGTACTCTTGATGAAGTTAACTATCACTTTATATAGACGAACGTCTTTAGTACACAAAAGAGAAGAAGCTGATTGAGGAAGATGGTAGCCCATACTCAGCAATGTCTTCAGGAAGACCAACTGTTCACGGTCAAATTTGGGGCACATAAATAAGATGTGGTTGACATCAGCTTCCGACTCAGGATCACACTCACATGCTGGTGAGCTGTAAACGTTGATCCGATGTAGACGTTGTGGGAAAGAGGCATGATTGAAGCGGAATCTTATGATGGTAGAAATCGTGGATCGGTCCAGATGTGTCCTCATGAACGATGAACCACGGCTGTGAAGGAATCCGAGGTTGTAGCACTGCGTAATAAGCGCCTTTTGTTTGTTGAGAAACGTTCCACATTTCCTGCCATTGTTGTCTTGCGTGATCCTTGACTTCACGTAAGTAGTCTGTATAAGGAAGGTGCAGATCCAGGACGGTGCCTAAGGTTGCCGCTTGTTTGGCTAATGCATCAACTTCATCATTATAGAGGATACCAGAGTGGATCGTCCGGCCCGTGCGTGTGCTGCGAATATATTCAGATATCACATTCAAGATATAACTGTTGGTTGTTTTGTTCCATCGACTGTACTGAATGTTTTTAAGAAAGCATTGCGAGTCAGATACTATCAGTATCTTGGGGAAGGAAGTGCTAGAGACAAACTTAAGTGCTTCCAAAACTGCCACTGTCTCCGCCGTAAAAATAGAAGTGCTCGTAGGCAGTTTGAAGGATTTGCGGATCTGGATCTGAGGGCAGAAAAAGGCGCATCCTGTACACTCTTCTTGCGGAATTCTGGAGCCATCGGTATATACACAGAGAAAACCCGGCCATTGTGCTTGAACGAGACGATTGAAGCCAACGTTGACATTAGTACTGTCCAGCCAGGTCGTACTTAAATAATGGACTGGGATCTGGGAGCAGAGCGTTTGAAGGTCATATTCAAAAACAGGTAGATGCGCTGAACGCTGTATAGGATGTATGACAGGTGACCGAGTGCCAAAGCTGGCACAAACGGCTGGCACTTTATTCCTTCTGTGGGATGCAATCCACAGTCGATAAATGCAGTCTCTACTTTGATAGACGGAACTGTCCATAATGGTCATGCCTTGAATGTAGAATTTGTCCGATAACATTTGGCGCGTAATGCTCAAGGGCATCTCCCCTGCTTCTATTAAAAGGGCGTTGGTGGGCGTCGATCGCATGGCTCCAAGACAGGTACGAATGGCTCTATATTGAAGAGTATCTAATTTGGAGAGATGAATCTTTGACGCAGTGTGGTAGAATTGACAGCCATAGTCTAATCGAGATCGAATTATCCCTCGGTACATGGTGAGTAAAACACTGTGGTGCGCTCCCCACCAGACACGAGTGAGTGATCTGATTACATTTAAACCTTCTTCACACTTGGTAACGGTGGATCGGATGTGGGGCGCCCAGCTTAACCGAGAGTCAAAAATCATCCCCAGAAATCGAACGTGAGATTTTATTTGGAAGGTGTACTTGCCACAGGTAATGTGATCTTCAGTGCGGCCTTCCTTATAACCGAACACTGACTGTCGACTTCAGGGCGTGCCCCGATCACGAGACGCTGCAGTCCCGCTCCCAGTGCGAATCGTCCTTAATTGCTGAGCGACGCGACTTCCGGGACACTTGGCTTACGGCTCGGACATCATCATATTTCGAAACCGTGCACTTTGTTCGTTCGACAGGAGAAGAGAAAAAGGAAAGACAACCTGTGGCGCGGCTGGACAGGAAGCCACGGCCGGTGGCCGGCGCCGCTGTCCTGCTGTCGGCTGTCCTGCTGTCGGCTGTCTTGCTGTCGGCTGGCTGCTGTCGCCGTGTGACGAGACTGACGCCTGCCAGCCGCTTTCTCCTCCGCGGCGTAACCCCTCTGGGCGCCGGCCACCAGGCAGACATACGCCGTGGCCAGTCAGCACTGTTTTCCGGCTCTGCTCCGCCGCTGACCCGCTGTTTTTCTCCATACGGTACTCGACGCGAGTGGTGCTGCTTACTGCTATTCAGAGGATTCCAAAACAGTAAACTTAGCACACACAATTTAGACACTGCATCTACACTGAAGTCCCAACGAAACTGGTATAGCCATAGGATTCAAATACAGAGAGATGTCAACAGGCAGAAGACGGCGCTGCGGTCGGCAACACCTATATAAGACAACAAGTGTCTGGCGCATTTGTTAGACCGGTTACTGCTGCTACAACGGCAGTTTATCAAAATTTGAATGAGTTTGAACGTGGTGTTATAATCGGCGCACGAATGACGGGACACAGCATCTCCGCGGTAGCGAAGAAGTGAGGATTTTCCCGTACGACCATTTCACGAGTCTACCGTGAATATCAGGAATCCGGTAAAACATCAAATCTCCGACACTGCTGCGGCCGGAAAAATATCGTGCAAGAACGGGACCAACGACGACTGAAGAGAATCGTTCAACGTGACAGAACTGCAACCCTTCCACAAATTGCTGCAGATTCCAATGCTGGGCCATCAACAAGTTGCAGCCTGCGAACCATTCGACGAAATGTCATCGATATGGGCTTTCGGAGCCGAAGGCCCACTCGTGCACCCTTGATGACCCCACTACACAAAGCTGTACCCCTCGCCTGGGCCCGTCAACACCGACATTGGACTGTTGATGACTGGAAACATGTTGCCTGGTCGGACGAGTCTCGTTTCAAATTGTATCGACCGGATGGACGTGTACGGGTATGGAGACAAGCTCATGAATGCATGGAGCCTGTATGTCAGCAGGGGACTGTTAGAGCTCGTGGAGGCTCTGTAATGGTACGGGTTGTGTGCAGTTGGAGTGATACGGAACACGTGATATGTCTAGATACGACTCTGACAGGTGACACGTACGTAAGCATCCTGTCTGATCACCTGCATCCATTCGTGTCCATTCTGCATTCCGACGGACTTGTGCAATTCCAGCAGGACAATGTGATGCCCCACACGTCCAGCATTGCTACAGAGTGGCTCAGGCAACACTCTTCTGAATTTAAACACTTCCGCTGACCAGCGAACTCCCGAGACATGAACATTATTGAGCAAACGTGGGACGCCTGGCAACGTGCTCTTCAGAAGAGATCTGCGACCCCCTCGTACTCCAATAGACTTATGGACAGTCCTGCAGGATTCGTGGTGTCAGTTTCCTCCAGCGCTAGTTCAGACATTAGTCGAGTGCATGCCACGTCGTGTTGCGGCACACACGATATTATGCAGGCGTACCAGTTTCTTTGGCTCTTCAGGGTATGCTCAGTTTTCGTTATATCACACACACACACACACACACACACACACACACACGCACTTGCTGCAGAGAGCAGCACACTCGACAGTTTTCTATAATACTTCAACACATGGCGTAACAGTCTCATATTTCCCGACATTCTCACCAGCCTGGTCTACTTCATGGGGAATGTCCACGTGGATCGGACCACAAATTTTCGTTCCATCCGGCGGCCGTGGAACTGTGCATCTTATTTTGTTGTGTCTACTGTGGCGCACCTGTTCCTCCACTGTTCTCTTCCACAAGTGCCGCGCATTGGTGGGCAATCAAAAAAGTTCCGTTTGAGGCCATTGCCGCAGCGTATACGCAACGCAGCGAAACTCCGAAGCGAGCATGTAAGCACAGAGACGTAGGCAACGAACTAGTGTGGAATTACTTGTCTTTCTGGCGTGCATGTAGCAAATGCCGAAACGTGAGCTATGGCGACGTTAGTACCAAACGCGTCCAAACAGAACAAACGTTTTATTATTCTTTTCTTGCTACCGAAGGACAATCTCCGGCAGACATCCATCAGACAATGAAGAATGTGTGTAGGTCAGGATGTTTGTTGAAAACCGTCGTTGTGGAATGGCGCGCCAAGTTCCGGGCTGGTCGCGGTTCGGCACAAGACGCCGTCCATCTGCGAGACACTCGAGTTCCCACCCCGTAGTCGTGATCTCTCCCCAGGCGACTGTCACGCCTACGGTCCCTTGTAAAAGGCCTCGAAGGCTCGGCGATAAGGATGCGCAGCAGGGCACGGTGTCTTAGCAGCAGGTATCCCCCGCCTGTTGCTTCAGTGGGACGATTGTTTCAGTGCTCGAAGCGATTTCGCCTGGATGACATACCGATTCTGGGCTGTACGGCCTTCCAACAGCAACTTTTTGATCGCTCCTCATAGAACAACTTCTCCAGTTCTCGGTCGCTTCTTCTGCTACACATGGAATAGTTACCAGTTTGCCATCATTTAGGAAGTGGACTGCTGTCAACGCCGCACCACTCTCTCCTTGATTGATGGGTCTCGAATTTATTGCCGCTTCTGATTCTGTCGAAAAAGTATTTAAGCTCCCTTCATCCACCTGAGAGCGACGCTTTACGCAGTCTGACGTTCCCACCAGTCTCCCCGGCATTGCATCTACTTCCAGGTCATTCCTGCTCCAGTATCCACCGTATTTAATATCCACCGCGAGCTGGTCAGTACTGTGATAACGAAAGACCTAGCGACCTGGCTCAAGGGAGAAGCACGGAGAGATCCCATTCAGATGGAGCTAGTTCTGCCATGTGTACTTTTTCGGCCCTTTTTCAAAAAATGGTTCAAATGGCTCTGAGCACTATGCGACTTACCTTCTGAGGTCATCAGTCGCCTAGAACTTAGAACTAATTAAACCTAACTAACCTAAGGACATCACACATATCCATGCCCGAGGCAGGGTCACGCGGTTCCAGACTGAAGCGCCTAGAACCGCACGGCCACACCGGCCGGCACCCTTTTTCACTTTGGTTGACACCGCAATCGCGTTTTGCCTATGAAATAGCACTTTGTTCCACTATCTACTTCAGCTAACAACAATCTTCAAGTGGTGGAAGTAAGAGTGATTTGAGGTGCGCCGCAGGGGAGTGTCGTAGGACCGTTGCTATTCACAATATACATAAATGACCTTGTGGATGACATCGGAAGTTCACTGAGGCTTTTTGCGGATGTTGCTGTAGTACACCGAAAGGTTGTAACAATGGAAAATTGTACTGAAATGCAGGAGTATCTGCAACGAATTGACGAATGGTGCAGGGAATGGCAATTGAATTTCAATGTAGACAAGAGCAATGTGCTGCGAATACATAGAAAGAAAGATCCTTTATCATTTAGCTATAATATAGCAGGTCAGCAACTGGAAGCAGTTAATTCCATAAATTATCTGGGAGTACGCATTAGGAGTGATTTAAAATTAATTAATCGTCGGTAAAGCAGATGCCAGACTGAGATTCATTAGAAGAATCCTAAGGAAATGCAGTCCGGAAACAAAGGAAGTAGGTTACAGTACACTTGTTCGCCCACTGCTTGAATACTGCTCAGCAGTGTGGGATCCGTACCAGATAGGGTTGATAGAAGAGATAGAGAAGATCCAACGGAGAGCAGCGCGCTTCGTTACAGGATCATTTAGTAATCGAGAAAGCGTTACGGAGATGATAGATAAACTCCAGTGGAAGACTCTGCCAGAGAGACGCTCAGTAGCTCGGTACGGGCTTTTGTTGAAGTTTCGAGAACATACCTTCACCGAGGAGTCAAGCAGTATATTGCTCCCTCCTACGTACATCTCGCGAAGAGATCATGAGGATAAAATCACAGAGATTAGAGCCCACACAGAGGCATACTGACAATCTTTCTTTCCACGAACAATACTAGACTGGAATAGAAGGGAGAACCGATAGAGTTACTCAAGGTACCCTCCGCCACACACCGTCAGGTGGCTTACGGAGTATGGATGATGTAGATGGAGATGGAGATGGAGATGAATTACAGGACGAGCAGTCACCTTGACTTTTTGAAGGATGTGGGGTCGCTCGAAAGGTTGGATATTTTGGAGGACATTTGTGATGAAGCAGATTTTCTGTCTTGGGGTTAAGACACAGCGAGTTGTTCAGATGGAATGGTGCGCCTATATGGCCGATACGAAAAAGCATTTCAGGCCTTGTACGAAGGGTTTTAGCCTTGTGCTTGTAGGAGAAGCTCGGATGTGGAAATTTACATGGGGCTGACAAGTCAGGGCACTGTTTAAGAATGTGATGGGATTTGTAATCGTGGGTGGTTGATGGGTTTTCACAATCATAAATTAGGTGGTCCATTCATGGCTGTATACAGGAACTATTTAAAATGCTAATGGATAACGTCAGGGGGCCCCCAGCAGCATACGTGGCTCGTGAGCCATTTCGCTTTTGCGTTCCTGTGAAACACAAGCACAGTGCTGACATTTACGTTCTATTCGTATGTGTTTCATGGCGTCACCACGACACCGTTCAATATTTCTGTTACACTTTCTGGAAAGTAGCGAAGACCTGTGACATTTACGTATTTCACATCATATGCATTCCACGGCAAGTATACAGAGAACGTCGCTCTTCATATAACAATTCTTATCGAATTTACGTAAATGCTGCAGTTTCCACTGTGGGTGCACCTGGTGAGTTTGTCGTGTCTTATGTCGTCGCCAGCGACGGAACGTTGAACACTGACTAACACTACTTTTTTATGGTGGTTACTCCAAATTATGCTGGCAGGTTTCTTTAGATTTCTTGTTTTCCTCACAGCATGGTTCTTTCTTAACGAAATTAAACATAGACAGCAGCTAATATTTGAACATTGGAGCGCAGAAGTGAATAATAATTTGAAGAAAATAAAACATTAAATATAGGATTAATCTGTGCTAACCCATCCTCTGTCACCTGCCTCCGACAGTATTTCTTTGCTGTTTGCTGTAATTGTGACGACTTATTGCTGTTAGTATCCGTTAGCAGACCTGCTCCAAGCAGCGGTTTCCAGTTCACTAACTCAGTTGCGCGTTCTTGCTTCTTAGATCGTCTTCACGTCGACTTAATCGGCTTTTTCCAACACCTGGTTTCTTATCCAGTGCACTGGCAGCAAAAGAGTGGCAGAGAAACGTCTGCCCCTGCTCTGAGGAGATGCCATCATTATTTTCCTTTTGTGTCACACGATTACCTTCAGCTCCTACTCTACTTCCTTGTTATTTTCTTCATTTTTTCCGTGCGCTGTTCTGACATTCATATCATGCACAGAGGTTGAACAACATGGTTCTTTAAATTAAAAGGTCAGATAAAACCAAAAGATAATTTGTACTAACATAATCTCCTGGGTTCGCCAAACATCCCCTGTAGAGGGAATGGGAAGAAAAAGCATCATTTTCGCAACAAGTGATGATAGCAACAAGTGTTCGGATGGTAACAATAAGATTTGGGATCGATGTCTTAACACGTAACATATTTTCCTCCATTCTACAGGTCGACTAAAGAGTTCGCTTTCGGCTCGGAATCATAAAACGGTTATGACCATCTAGCTGTTAACATTATTTAAATGTGGAAGGTGATGTGAAAGTCACATAAAACGAGAAAACAACATGGTGTGGGTTGCTCATAAAAATCAGAAATACATGTGATAGATACTAATGATGAAGCCGACAGGGATGGCGCTGTGGTTAAATGGACTTTTCGAATGAAATGATCCGCACTGGCTGCAAAATACCTTACATTAAAAGACACGAAGGGTTTCGCGTCGAGTGCGGATCATCTCATTGAAAGTGTGGAAATTTGGCTGCGGCTGCCCGCAACTTAAATTAAATGGACTTAACATTCAGGAGAAGCAGTATTCAGACCGCAGTCCGGCCGTTGAGATTCAAGTCTTCTGTGGCTTTCCTGAATTAGTCAAAGAAAATGTCCGATTAAGAAGAACACGATCTATTTCTGTCCCCTTTCTTGTCCGTTCCAAACATGTAGTCTGTATTGACCTCGACTTAACATTAAATCTTAATCTTATTTGCTTCCTTTTAAGAATGAAAATAGAGCCAGAATAATAAACATTTGCACTGACAAATGGAGTTTGAGTTGAATGAGTTAACTGGTGTAACACAGGCCACAGTTGGATATAAATTCAACACCACCGAGTGGAAAGGGCGCTTCGTCTGCTGTCGAATCACCCAATAGCAACGTCTGTTTGTATCGAGCAGAAAATGTCTTGAAATAACAACTGATGAAACTCGGGGAGAATCACCGTGCCGCCTATGGTCGAAAAATGTAAATAATCTTTGCAAATGTTTCTGAATGCTGATCTTTCTCTATTTCTGTTGGTTTTGGATCGGCCGATACTTCGTTACAAGTATCAAGAGGGGAGTCTCTTCTAAATTCAGGAGGCGTTCTTCGCCGGCGGATGCTCAAGGACTTGACAGGTGCAGAGGCGGCGCGTTGGCGGTCATTGGCTGGAACTGGTTCTGAGCTCACATAAGTGGGTCGGCCACTGCTGCCCGCGCGGGATTACGTCACAGCGCGGGCGCCCGTGAAGGAGGTGCCAGCAACGCCCCGACCGAAGGCTTTAGTTCGGGCGGTTCTGATATCAATTGAAAATTTTATGACCTGTCCGTAGGGTGTCACTCGAGACTGAACTCCTAATACTCCAGAGCCCGTATTAAATTATATATCCTGCCAGTACGTACGCCGCATGTTGGGGATTAAACGTTATTAACAACGCAAAGAGGTCTTACCACCTGTATTGATAATTATTATGTCATTTACAATAGCTAACAGTCTGTTAGTTTCAAGTTCTATGGTCAATTTTGCACGATACATTGTAATGAAATGGAGCGAGTCATTTTACATTCACATCGAAAATTGGTTTGTGAATATGGCTGCATGCTAACCATTTATAAGATATTTTTAAAATAAATATGACAGTTAGTAATTCCTACTCACCACCTTTTATACATCACAATTATAGAAATACTTCTTCGGACTAGAAGGAGTTGGCGAGGAGAAACTTTTCCAGTTTGTTTTCCAACTGTACTTTGCTGTCTATCAGAATTTTTAAAAATTTCACTCGCAGCATTGTGCGCCCCCTTTTTTGTGCTAAAGACAGCTTTAATGTGTAGTAATGAATGTCATTTTTCCTTCTGGTATTGTAATTATGTACATTATTGTCCATTTTTAATTGCACTGGATTATCTACAACAAACTTCATGAAGGAATAAGTGTACTGTGAAGCAGTAGTCAGAATGCCCGACTCCTTAAAGAGATGTGTATAAGATGATCGTGGGTGAGCACCACATATTATTCTTACAGGCAGTTTTTGAGCAATGAATACTTTCTTTCTTGAAGATGAGTTTTCTCAGAGCATTATTCCATATGACATTATTGAATAAAAATATGGGAAATATGTTAACTTACAGCCGGCCGCGGTGGTCTAGCGGTTCTAGGCGCTCGGTCCGGAACCGCGCGACTGCTACGGTCGCAGGTTCGAATCCTGCCTCGGGCATGGATGTGTGTGATGTCCTTAGGTTAGTTAGGTTTAAGTAGTTCTAAGTTCTAGGAGACTGATGACCACAGATGTTAAGTCCCATAGTGCTCAGAGCCATTTGAACCATTTGAATTTTGTTAACTTACTGATTTATCTCTCCCCAAGATTTGGTATCATTCTAAGTGCAAATGTAGCTGACTTTGTTGTTTTAAGACTCCCAAAATGTGCTTGTTCCAGTATAAATTCTGATCAATATGGACAGCTAAGAATTTTGAAGATTCCACCATATTTATTATTTCCCCACAATGTGCTACACTTACCATTGCTGTAGTACCTCTAGATGTAAAAACTAAACTGAACTCCGCCGGAAAAGGCCACGAAGATCCAACGGTACCGACCGGCCACCGTGTTATCCTCAGCCCAAAGGCGTCACTAAATGCGAAGATGTAGGGGCACGTGGTTAGCACACCGCTCTCCCGGCCGTGTGTCAGTTTACGAGACCGGAGCCGCTATTTGGCATCAAAGTAGCTCCTCAGTTTGCCTCACAGGGGCTCAGTGCAGCCCGCTTGCCAACAGCGCTCGGCAGGCCGGATGGTCACCCATGCAAGTGCTAGCCCAGCCCGACACCGCTTAACTTCGGTGATCTGACGGGAACCGGTGTTATCACTGTGGCAAGGCCGTTGGCATACCTCTAGATGTGCAAAACTGAATGTGTGGTGTGTTTTTAAAACTGAGAATGAGGCCATTCGCAGAAAATCAGTCAATGACACACTTTACGAAATTCTTTACCATTTCTTCTGTTTCTGCATGTATGCTTGGATTGAGGACAATACTAGTGTTATCAGGAAAAATAAGAAATTCTGCTCATTGTATACTAGAACGAAAATCGTTTACATACACGACGAATAACAGTGGACTTAAGACCGAGCCTTGGGGGACCTTGTAGGTGATTTCTCCCCAGTCAGAATAATGTCCGCGTGCTAAATTGACTGGGTTACTAAGCACAGCTTAGTACAACTAGTAGGATGATCTCAAACTCACGAACACATGTCATAGTAAATTCTAAGCACACGGCGTTACTCCAGGTCCTTGATACGAGTTCCACTGCATTTTCTATTTTCCAAATTTACTGCTGTTGTTTCGTGGTGGTCTAACGGATAGAGCACTAGATTCCTGCTCTGGAGGCCCCCCGGTTCAATTCCGCAGAGGGACGGGGATTCCTCCTCGTTTCAGTCCCTCCAGGATAGCCGCAGGTCCACTCACAAGGTTGCCAAATAAGGACAGGGAGTCCCTCTCGAGGGTAAAAGGCGACCAGGATTATGGGCCAGCCGCCCCCCTCCCCGTAGTGCCGCGGCTAACGAAGGCACTTAGGCCAACAGCCCGGCCACCGCACTGTGCCTCACACTTTACTTTTCTTTTACTCTTGCCCTTTCACAGGCGACAGATACTAAACACTACCATTTTCGGAATTTTCTAAGAGGAGTTTTAATCAGATTTTTGTTCGACGGTAGGGTCAGTTCATTTTATTGGTATTGGCCTGCCAATTCTTTTAGCTACCACTGAACCTTTATTATGCTAACATTTCGTATATTTCGTATTCTCGGATACCTCTACCACTCGAGGCTATAATTCTGTAATTCAAATGTATTGGATTTTTACATTTCGAAAGAAATGAGTAACTCTACATTATGTCGGAATTTTTGCAACTCTTAATACCGTGTTGGGATATTGTTAGGATCTGGTTGCGTTTTTGAGTTCTTGTCCTCGGACAACACTTCATCACACGAAAATGGGAAATGTCTCATCTATAAAAAAGCCGTTAGTGACAGATAATGGAAAAGATTGGTAAACGTATTCAGCGATACCGCTTTCCTATGTAATTTCCCCTGCATTAATGCCTTCTGCGACTTACAGAAACCCTGGAAGTCTGAGACCTACATGAACATAGAGGAATTTGAGCCACGTTCCTTCCCAATGAAAAATCAGTGTGTTATTCGCTGACGCTGCTCTCTCGGCGTACTTCATGATACATCGAAACAGGAGAGGTTTCAGACAATGACAATCTGCATCACGCCGTAACCCTTCCCTAACCCCGCTTTTTCACAGTGAGTAGGAAGGCAGTGCACGTTAGAAACGATTGTTGGCACTCCTCTGAAAAAGCTCAAATTGTCTCATTTCCTGTCGTTCTCGTTATCCAGATGTTCTTGCGTCGTCATGGAACGATTGCTCTAAACTGTAAGAATAAGCATTTCCTCCCCAGGCAACATTTTCCTGTAGTGTCCTCAATATTTATTAAGAACTTTTGAATACAATCAAATTCCGTTCGGTTTCCGTAAAACACCGTCAGATGCAAGTACAGCATGTGTCCCAGAAATCTAGTATCTCTCGAGTCTTTTAATATGCTACGTTGTGCGTAGAGCAAACAGATACAGTATTTTTTTCTATCTGTCTCAGAAACAAAAATTTAAAAAGATTGGTTTGGCTAGGCGACCTGACAGCTAGCTCACTAGTGTTCCTCCCAGCTAACTTGAATGCATTCGTCGCATTTACAGCCAGACAGATACATGCATACAGGATGAACCCGAAATGTACCGGCAAAATTTCGGAGGTTGTTCAGGTACATTTTCTGAGTATGCACATGTGTATGCATATATGTGGGAGCCGCGGTCTCCAGTAGTTCGCTGTAGTATAGTACTGTCGTTATGATTTATTCCCTTTGTTACCACAAATATCTTTGTTTCTATGAAAATAGCCTTACAGCAATGAAAAATCCTCTAATACACAATTACCAAAATGTCCAACACAAAACACACAGTAATAGAATAACCCATAGATGCAAAATTCTGTGACTGTTGCTGGCAATGCGGAATACCTCAGTACCGCACTTTCACTGCATGCAGTGATCTTATAAGCGAGGTGCACGTTGCCCAACTCTTCGTTAGTAAATTATCCACACTGCTAACACACAGCATACACTAGTAGGAAAACAAAACCGAGGCAGTACAGAACAGTTCTGCAAGCGATCTTGAGAGGGATGAATGTAGTGGGGATAACTGTCGTGAGCATCGACTACCCTTAGTGCATGGACCAAGTTGCTTTCCAAACAAGACACAGCGCATACAGTCAACATTTGCACTAGTGTGGAGGTATTTTGTGTAATATAGACACGAAGATAAATGGGGTTAAGAAATCAAACGAAATGCAATTGCTAGGAATACCTAGGAATTACAATTACGAACAACTTAAATTCCAAGGTTCAAGTGGCTCTGAGCACTATGGGACTTAAGATCTGAGGTGATGAGTCCCCTAGACTTAGAACTACTTAAACCTAACTAACCTATGGACGTCACACACATCCATGCGCGAGGCAGGATTCGAACCTGCGACCGTAGCAGCAGCGCAGTTCCGGACTGAAGCGCCTAGAACCACTCGGCCACAGCGGCCGGCAAATTGGAAGGAACATATAAAAAATGTTGTGGGAAAGGCTAACCAAAGACTCCGTTTTATTGGCAGGACATTTAGGAAATGTAACAGATCTGCCTACACCACGCTTGTCCGTCCTCTTTTAGAATACTGCTGTGCGGTGTGGGATCCTTACCAGATAGGATTGACGGAGCACATCGAGAAAGTTCAAAGAAGGGCAGCACTTTTTGTATTATCGCGAAATAGAGGAGAGAGTGTCACTGAAATGATACAGGATTTGGGATGGACATCATTAAAACAAAGACGTTTTTCGTTGCGGAGCAATCTTCTCACGAAATTCCAATCACCAATTTTCTCCTCCGAATAGAAAAATATTTTGTTGACACCGACCTACATAGGGAGAAACGCTCACCATGATAAAATAAGGGAAATCAGAGCTCTTACCGAAAGATATAGGTGTTCGTTCTTTCCAGGCGCTATAAGAGATTCGAATAAGAGAGAATTGTGAAGATGGTTCGATGAACCCTCTGGCCGACACTTAAATGTGATTTGCAGAGTATCCATGTAGATGTAGAAGCTCCAAAAAGAAACACCGAAGACTACTAGTTCTTTACACCAAACATATCCGTGAACAATCTCCAAAATTTTGCTGCCAGTGTTCGAGGTCAGTCTACGTATTCATGTCTGTCTTTTTTTCCCTCTCTGTTTCTGTAGAAACGACGACTGACAGGCAGCAACTACACGCTTCAAGCCTGCATCCGTGCACCAAGCAGCTCTGTGAGACCACGGAAGACAGCTAATGTTTTTTTTTTTTTTTTTTCCTCTTTCCTGCTGTTTCACTACTAGGAAGGTATTCTGTATCCGTCTGGAAGGTAGCTGCTAGGACGTACGGTCGTGTCGAGGCTGGATGTGGTGTCAGACATCGTGTCTTGACGCAGACAGCAAGAAACACGTGCAGCGCTATGGGAATGCCGCCTCCTGTAACGCCGCTCTGCTACAGCATACCGCCGTCGTGTGTCGCTAGCATTCCGGTTCGAAACTGAAGATCGGAGTGACCGCGAGAGCTCAACCGGGGCGGCGCGCAGGCCCGGAGCCGCGTGCCAGCGCAGCGGCGCGGCGCGGCGGTCAGCGCCCGCGGATGCAGCGGCGGGCCGCGGGCCGCGCAGGACCGGACCGGTCGCCGACGTTGGCTCAGGTCAGTCAGCGGCGCGCGCGTGACGTCACGCGGGACCCGCCCGTGGGTGTGTCGGCCGCGTCACCGGCCGAGCGCGCCTCCGGCCGCGCTCGGCAATCCAGCCAGCCGCACAAAACGTACTCACACTGCCGCGCTCCTCCCTTTACTTCTACCGCAAATTGCTAGTATTTGTCCAAAATAGCATACAAATGTAGTCGAGAAATTGCGAAAATCGAGACCCTCCGCAGCTGACATAACTGATGTTACTGACGCACTGTGTCTGTGACAGTCCGTTCCGTGGAGTAAGGAAGGTCGACGTGGAGACGAGAGAGAATACCAGAAAAGGGATATCGGCTTCCCACGTATGCATAACCACACCGTAAATGAAATTGGCAGACACGTTGGAGAATCGGCGCCAACTGCCCAACTTGTCTGCAAGAAGTGCTGTGTCACTCACAGCCGTGTACCTCGAAGTGAGAGCAGTAGTCGGTAAAAGGTCCTAACCGACGGGGATCAGAGATGACAGTCAGTTCAAACCCGAGATAAACTGGTACTTTCCGTGACTGCAGGTCCATCTCAACCAATTGCCGAGCCAACAATGCGAAGGGAACTGCATACCAGGTAGCAACTATTGAGGGCTGCGACCTACCTTGCCCGTGGCTGGAATAGAGTTTCAGAGACCCTACCTTCTGACTGTGATGAAAATTGGGTGACTTTGAAGTTTCTGAACGAACTGAGATCTGGAGTTGGCAGGTCAAAAGTCTTGGGCAAGCCCGGGGCTACACTGGTCAAGAAGATATTCAGTGCGACTGTTGAGAAGAGAAGACTGTTCTTCGTATGCTTCAGTGCCGACTGAGGACAACTTCATCAAGGAGCGGAATATGCATTGGAAGTGGTCAATGTTCGGAGCAAAAGTAATACAGTCATAACTGTGTATGTAATATGTCCTTATATGAGAATAAATAAAGCTGGCAAAAACGATTGCTCACAGCAGCACGTAAAGACAGACTTCGTCAGCGAGCCAGACAATACACTAGAAGCAAGTAGTTATACCGACGAGTCACGATTTCGCCTCTTTTCAACTTATGAAAGGCATCGAATACATCGATGGCTCTTAGAAGCGTTTAATCCTCTGAGACTGGAGTGAGATCCAGATCGGAGATAGTTCTGTGATAGGATGTTTATTTCAGCATTCTCGGAGAACAAGTGTTGTTCTTTCTTCTACGGCTTCGTGGTCGCTGTCGACACTCTCATCTTTCAAGGTAACTGCCGTGTTAACATGGCTGCGTGAATACGTACCGCGTTCGATGAACGCACAGGAATCGTATCACACGTCGAGTGTTCCTCAAATCCCTAAATCAGCCGATCACAGTCACACAGTATTTTTGTACTCTCTTTTCTTTGTGTTTATGGTAAGTGGCGCAACTCTCAAAAATTCTTAAGAAAATCAGCTTTGAAGTTTTCAGAGCGTCATTAATTCATTAAAAAAGGACAACATTTCGCTGTGGCATGTGGTTCTGTGATAGAACTGTCATCTGCAAGGTGCGTGGTCAGCGTTCGATTCCTAGTTGATGCAAATTTTTAAACATAGGTGACTTTTCTTCTAGCTTTTCCGTCAAGCATAAAATACATATAGCTGCTTTATTAACAATCTTTTATTAAAGATCAGTAAATAAGAATTTATATTTGCAATGAAAATTGGATTTTTGTGTGTGGTATGTAAATACATATAAGAAGACGTGCATTTTTCAGTAAAATGACAGATATGTGTTAATCAGCGGATGTCTGATGGATTTCTTATTTAAAACAGGTGTGTATTTGAATAGAATGAAAAAAGTAGTGACCAAAATGAGATACGAACCAGAGATACATCAATTGCCAGTCTAGACCGCTAACAATTATTTTCTGTTTTTTCATCTTTGTGTACACTGGCGGAAAAAATCCCATCACCAAGAAATAACTAATGTAGAGTAATGAATTTTCGGGAACACATTTGTCTAGGTAGCATATTTAAGTTTCACAGGTTAATGTACGCACAAGAAAAGCCGTTGCAAATGTGAATTTCTGGTACATTAGTAACTGGTGTAATCGGCAGAATTTTGAATGCATGTTGCACTCGGCCGGTCAATACAGCCGTTACAGCGCCTGTTTAAGGCAAATCTGATTTGCAGCCTCATAGTCTGCTACCGGCGCCACTCTTATGCGAATGGCGCGAAATCTAATAGACAACTCTTTCAGATGTAGAAACACGCCCCTCAACTTCTGTTTATCTCGCACAACTCTTCCAGATGTAGAAACACACCTACCAACTTCTGTTTAACTCGCACAACCCATTCTTGGTCTTGGGATTTTTTTTTTCAACAGTGTATTTTACGCTTCACGGATGTGCCCTTAGAAAATGCACCTTTGTTTGAAAATTAGCATCAACCAGGAATCGAACCTGGGCCACTCACGTGGCAGATGAACATTTAACAACAGTGCCACACGGGTTATTTCAAAGTCGCTTTTCTCGAGAATTTTTGAGAGTTCCTTTGAACTGTTTTGGCAATTGACGTTTGAGTTCTGAACTTCATGTACTACAAATATTTTTTAAAAAATATATACAAATCCCATTGCTGTTTGGTCTCCTTTTAAGACTTTTTCGAATGGCGGGTGGAAAGTAGCTATCAACAGCTATATACTTTTAGTCACTCTGCAGCGTATCATCATCAATGAATTGCTTCACCTGCGTACGGCATCCTGAAGAAACCTTTATAGCGTCCTGCCCGCGGAACCGAGGCCATTACCAATGCGAGAAGCGATGTTACACGGTATTACCGTGGTCTCTCATGGGGGTGATCCATTTTTTTCCCGGTGTGCTTACATTTATTTTATAATATTTTTTTTTATTTCGTTATTTTATAAAACGTCAGCATTAATAGGAATTCCAGTACGAATGTCAGTTTGCTGAAATAGCTGCCATATAAGATTCCAACAGGCATTCAAGCGTCGAATCAAATATAAGCATGGAGGCAACAGCGCAAGCGAAACTGCTACAGGTAATTTGTAACGAAAAAGTTGTCACTCGCCTCTCCTAAGGTTTGATTTAAATTATTGCTAGCAAAAAAAGAAAACCCTGTATTTGCTACAAATAACTCATCCGGAGGGCACCAGCTCAACCTTACGTTTTTCTTTTTAGATCCGTGCACTGGTTGGGGTTTTCCCAACCTCTCTCCCACCTCCCACACCGTCGCGTTCTGTTTC
The DNA here is from genome assembly GCF_023898315.1 of Schistocerca nitens. NCBI lineage: Eukaryota > Metazoa > Arthropoda > Insecta > Orthoptera > Acrididae > Schistocerca > Schistocerca nitens. Next base: position 5,156,769 of record NC_064615.1, on the reverse strand, counting down.
GTCTTCCCTCCAAAGCTTTTCACCTGCCCGCCTTTGCTCACCGTTCCGACACGCTTAAGAACGGCAGACGCACGGCGTAGAAAGTTTCGGTATTCCCAGGCAGAAAACCGAGCTAAGCGCTAATACTTCTAATTTGGCTGCCGGCCTCAGTCCTGATTTATAGCCTTCCGCTACAAGCGACTTTTTCCGTTCTGTCACAGTTCACGGCTGCTGTAAGAAGAGAGGTGCCGTTCTACGTGCAGGAATGTATACGAGTGTGTGCCCAATCTGCCTACTTGTGGGTTGCTTCTCAGTTCACTTCTGGTTCTGCCTTGGTACCCAAGATGAGAAAAGACAACTAGATGTCGACCTGCCTTGTCATATACTGATATTATCCAAGCTGTGGTAGTGTACGGCGTTTGCTTCAGGTGGCACAAAATTTCTCTGTAGCGGTATATTTAAGACTAATATCGGAGACGCACTTCCGTAATGCAAAACGTCTAGAGCAATTGCTTATCTAGAAAGACTGATATAAACCACAATCTTTGATCAATAAAAAAGGAAAAATAATGTTTAACTATAAGATTTTTAGTGGAATGTGAAGCTGCCGTTATTTGTTGATAAGAAGCACGAGTAAAATGCTGTTAAATGTGTAACAGAACTCTGATATTGGTCACGTAACAATGGTCGATCGACACCATGGTGTAATTTGCATCATGGCGCGTTCACACACACACACACACACACACACACACACAAACACATTATATTTACAGGGTGTCTCTCTTAACAGTCGTCAGGCGCATTTTCTCTGACGTTTCAGCAGATATTCGCAATTTTGTTTTTGCAACTTTTAGCTGGAGTCAGCGCAAAAAAATTCTGGGCATCACGTCTTCCATACGTCATCCAGCGTCAATAAAAAAAACCGCCAGTTTGTTTCCCGTTACGAACGAAATCATTTTGAAAGTGGTATTTTACGGGCCATTCGACAGAGTGGTCCCACATCACTTTAGCGTGATATTCGTTTTACTTGAACATACTAACAGAACTAGTAAAAGTAAAGTGGGAACTATTGTTGTCAACAGCAAGTGTACCGTGAATGAATGGAACTAGCTTGTTTCCAAAGAAGAAGACGCAATAAGATGAAAAAGGCACTAGACTAATATGGGAGCGCTGTATCGAACAGGCATTTAAAATTCCTGTTTAAAAATCGTTTTCTTTGTAATGGGAAACAAACCGACTCTTTCCCACAACGCTGGGCGTCATATGAAAGACGTGATGAGCAGGAGTTGATGAGGTTGACACCAGCTGCAGGTTGCGTAAACGGAATTGCAAACATCTGCCGAAACCCCAGAGAAAATGCGCCTGACGATCCATGGGAGAGACACCGGGTTAAACAAAGGGGGGGGGGGGGGGGGGAGAGAAAGAGCAGAGAGAGAGAGATTAGACCAACTGACTTGGACCGTCTGTTAAAAATATAGCCGTAATGACTTTTCTATCGATTACTCTCGTTGAGTGGAAGGTGTTGAGACCGTTCCATTTCAGAAAGTGACAGAGTTAAATAGCTTGGTTGAGCCTGGGCTAGTTGCCATCAATATACGAGGTGCATTCAAGTTCTAAAGCCTCCGATTTTTTTTCTCTGGACTGGAAAGAGATAGAAACATGTGCATTGTTTTAAAATGAGGCCGCGTTCATTGTCAATACGTCTCAGAGATGGCAGCACCGTACGGCAGATGGAATTTTACTGCCAGCGGTGAGAATGAGAACTGTTTTAAATACTTAAAATGGCGACGTTTTCCTTACTTGAACAGCGTGCAATCATTCGTTTTCTGAATTTGCGTGGTGTGAAACCAATTGAAATTCATCGACAGTTGAAGGAGACATGTGGTGATGGAGTTATGGATGTGTCGAAAGTGCGTCTGTGGGTGCGACAGTTTAATGAACGCAGAACATCGTGTGACAACAAACTGAAGCAACCTCGGGCTCGCCCAAGCCGGTCTGATGACATGATCGAGAAAGTGGAGAGAATTGTTTTGGGGGATTGCCGAATGACTGTTGAACAGATCGCCTCCAGAGTTGGCATTTCTGTGAGTTCTGTGCACACAATCCTGCATGACGACCTGAAAATGTGAAAAGTGTCATCCAGGTGGGTGCCACGAATGCTGACTGACGACCACACGGCTGCCCATGTGGCATGTTGCCAAGCAATGTTGACGCGCAACGACAGCACGAATGGGACTTTCTTTTCGTCAGTTGTGACAATGGATGAGACGTGGATGCCATTTTTCAATCCAGAAACAAAGCGCCAGTCAGCTCAATGGAAGCACACAGATTCACCACCACCAAAAAAATTTCGGGTAACCGCCAGTGCTAAAAAAATGATGGTGTCCATGTTCTGGGACAGCGAGGGCGTAATCCTTACCCATTGCATTCCAAAGGGCACTACGGTAACAGGTGCATCCTACGAAAATGTTTTGAAGAACAAATTCCTTCCTGCACTGCAACAAAAACGTCCGGGAAGGGCTGCACGTGTGCTGTTTCACCAAGACAATGCACCCGCACATCGAGCTAACGTTACGCAACAGTTTCTCAGTGATAACAACTTTGAAGTGATTCCTCATGCTCCCTACTCACCTGACCTGGCTCCTAGTGACTTTTGGCTTTTTCCAACAATGAAAGACACTCTCCGTGGCCGCACATTCACCAGCCGTGCTGCTATTGCCTCAGCGATTTTCCAGTGGTCAAAACAGACTCCTAAAGAAGCCTTCACCGCTGTCATGGAATCATGGCGTCAGCATTGTGAAAAATGTGTACGTCTGCAGGGCGATTACGTCGAGAAGTAACGCCAGTTTCATCGATTTCGGGTGAGTAGTTAATTAGACGAAAAGTCGGAGACCTTAGAACTTGAATGCACCTCGTACAGAAAGTCCACTTAGGTTTCTTGTCAATATAGAAGCCGAGACACTTTGGCGACTCATGTCCAGTCGAGAGACGCAGCGACATAAACATAAATCCCTTTCAGTGGTTTATATTATTTCTTACCTATGCAATGGAAACATTCAGGTAACTTTAAAGGACGTAATAGGTTTCGTCCTCTCCAGCCAGACTCTGCCAAAGGCTGCTCATAAAAATCATACAAACGAGGGGTGTTCGTTTATTAAGGTCCGATCAGTTACGCAATGGAAACCACAGTGAAAATCAAAAACGTTTTATTTGCGACACTTAGCAACACTTTCCAGCTACTTCTCTGCAAAGTCACCGCTCCGACTTTGAGATTTGTCGTAGTCTGCACCAACTTTCCAGAAGGCAGCCGCCTGTGCTTTTTGCAATTCTGTACTCTGGTCTGCAGCTCGTTGTCTGTGCGAAGCCGTTGTCGCCATGAGCAACGGATCGTGTGAGCAGAGAGGAAACTCAAAACACTTCCCACCGAAAATGCTGCGAGAGCTTTTTCATTGCCCCTGCAGTGTGCGGCCGAGAAGTCACGAAGAAGGAAATGCACGACAGTTAGGTTATGCGGGCAGCATGAAATCGGGCGAAATCTCGCAACAGGCAGTCACACATGACCAGAGATACTATTTTAGCCCTCCTACGAATCGTCAGTCTGCTGTCAGTTTCCGACACAGATCATCATCAAAATCGCCTCATGCTCTCATTTCACAAGACACTGGCACAAGGTTCGGCGATCGAGAACTTGACCCCAGCACCTTTCTGCCCCTAACCGGCGATGGATGTCTCCTCCCCGGCACCCGAGCACAGACCGTCTACCTAGAGGTCGAGCAGCACTGCACAGGCGTCCGTTAACGACCTCGCCCACGGTGACGAGTTTTAGCTATTTTGATGGATACACACTCCTCCAGGGCGCGATAGACTCTTCACCTGAACTGGAGTCACTGTTCCTCTACAAGTTCATTAACCAAACTGAATGATGAAACCTGTTCTTTATCCATTGTAATGAACATATACACCGGCTATTTTTGTATCCCTTTGTATCCTTTTAGTATTGTTGCTACAAATGCAGCACGATTAGTTATTCGAGTCTGTGTGAACATCGTGGAAGAGGTCTTTGCTGTCAAGTAGTCGAATGTATTACATGACGGGTTATTTTGCACGCTGGACTTCATTGTTTCCGCCGTGCTCCGTCACAAATGCCGCACCGCTTGGCAAATTGCGATTTATTATTACGACCAGGAGGTTACTTATAAGGCGGTAAACGCTGCTTGTAATTTATGGTGTATAGAAAGCTAATCGCAGCAGCTTAATCTGCGGGACCAGTGATTTCGGAATACTCCACTTTATCGGCCTGTGTTCCGTAATTTCCAGTGCGACGCCCCGTAACGACGTTCTCTCCGAGCTAAACTGCTGATGTGGAACACCTGGGCCCTGTCTTCGAGTTATGTTAATAGCGTCGCAGCAGTGGACAGGGCAGCTAATACTGCTTCAGTCATCGCTGCGATAAGCTGGGTATAAAATCTACATAATTTTTATCGCAGCCGCCATGCTAGTTCCAATGATAATAAATATCTCCGGTCGGAACACAACCGCAATTTGGTGAGCAGTTTCTGGCACTTTTCTTCGCTTTCATTTTCCTTCTTATTCTTTTTTGCAAAGTGTTCTTGTCCCGGCGGGTCGTTCGTAATTAATGCGGCGAATTACAAGCCGCGATGGCTGCCGCCTCGGGCATATCGACGGGGCCCGCCCTGTTGGTGCACAGGCCTGCGGGCACCGCACCCACCACGCAAGCTTTAACTGGGGTTGCGTGTACGCAGCTCTTTTTTTTTCTGCTGTTGAAAACGTTTAGAAGAATCGTACACTGGGGAAATTTCGACTCAGTTGTCTTTCATTTAAGGTGCAAGGAAGGTAACTGCGAAGAAACCGTGGATAACAGAAGAAATACTTCAGTGGATCGACGAAAGAAGGAAATACGAAAATGTTCGGGGAAATTCAGGACTACAGAAATACAAGTGCCTTAGGAATGAAATAAACAGGAAGTGAAGGGAAGCTAAGGCGTAATGGGTGCATGAGAAATGTGAAGGAATCGAAAAAGAAATGGTTGTCGGAAGGATTGACTCAGCATATAGAAAAGTCAAAACAACGTGTCGTAAAATTAAAAGCAAGAGCGCTAACATTAAGAATGCAGTGCGAATTACACTGTTAAATGCAGAGGAGAGAGTGGATGTGTGGAAACAATACATTGAAGGCCACTTGAGGGAGTAGACTTGTTTGGTGACGCGATAGAAGAAGAAACAGGGCTCGACACGGAAGGGATAGGTGATCCAGTATTAGAATCAGAATTTAAAAGAGCTTTGGACGACTTAAGATGGAGTAAGGCAGAAGGTATAGATAACATTCTATCGGAATTTCTAAAGTCATTGGGGTAAGTGGCAACAAAACGACTATACATAATGGTGTGTAGAATGTTTCAGAATGGCGATATTCCAGCAGACTTCCGGAAAAGCATCAGCCACAGAATTCCGAAGACAGCAATAGCTGAGAAGTGTGAGACTTATCGCACAGTCAGCTTAACAGTTCGTGCACTGAAACTGCTGACAAGAATAATATACGTGAGAATGGAAAAGAAAATTGAGGCTCCGTTAATGACGATCAGTTTGGCTGTAGGAAAGGAAAAAGTACCAGAGAGGCAGTTCCGACTTCGCGGTTTTAGAAGCAGGACTGAAGAAAAATCAAGACACGTTCATAGGATTTGTCGACCTGGATAAAGCGTTCGACAATATAAAATGGTGCAAGACTTTCGAGATCCTGAGAATAATAGGAATATGCTACTGGGAAAGACGGGTAATATACAGTATGTACAAAAACCAAGAAGCAACAATAAGACGGGAAGGCCAAGATCGAAGTCCTCGGATTAAAAAGAGTGCAAGACAGGGGTACAGTCTTTCGTCCCTACTGCTGAATGTATACATTGAAGAATCAATGACTGGAAAAAGGAAACGTTCAAAAGTGGGTTACAATTCACGCTGAGAGGATATCAATGGTAAGGTTCGCTGATGACATTGGTATCCTCAGTCAAAGTGAAGGTACCCTCAGTGAAAGTGCAGAAGTGTTACAGGATGTGCTGAATGGAGTTAACAGTCTGATGAGTACAGAATATGGATTGAGAATAAACTGTAGAAAGACGAAAGTAATGAGAAGTAGCAAAAATGAGAATAGCAAGAAATTTAACATCAGGATTGCTGATCACGAAGTAGGTGAAGTTAAGGTATTCTGCAACCTAGACAGTAAAATAATCCATCACGGACGGAGCAAAGAGGACATAAAAAGCAAACTGGCACTGGCAAAAAGGGCTTTCCTGGTCACGAGAAGTCTATTAGTATCAAACATAGGCCTTACTTTGAGGAGGAAACTTCTGAGAATGTACGTGTGGTAGTGAAACACGAACCGTGGGAAAACAGGAATAGAAGAGAATAGAATCGTTTGAGATGTGATACAACATAAGAATGTTGATAATTACGTGGACTGATAAGGTAAGGAATGAGGAGGTTCTCCGGCAGAATCAACGAGGAAAGAAATACATGGAGAATACTGACAAGAAGAAGGGACAGTATGTTAGGACATCTGCTAAGACATCAGGGAATATCTGCCATGGTACTGGGGTGAGCTGTAGAGGGTAACAACTGTAGAGGAAGGGAGAGACTGGAATACATCCAGCATATAATTGAGGACGAATGTCGGAACTGCTGATGTGAGATGAAAAGTTTGGCACAGGAGGGGAATTAATGGAGGGCCGTATCAAACCAGTCAGAAGCCTGTCACCTGAACCATTACCGTATTGTACAATCTCATCTTCAAAAAGTCCACACACGTGCTCTGATTAATCGAGATCCGCATACGCCATCTACTCCAAAGCGTCACTGTGTTTGGATGGCATTCGCGGATTTCGATTAACCACAAAAAAACCAAATTGATATAATGCCAAAATTGATGAAATGATACGGCTCTCTTAAATTAAAGACAGAAGAGAGAAGATTTACCTAGCGTACGATTAACAAAATACAGCTGAGAGCCCCAGTCGATGGATATGCAAAGACGGAATCTAAAGAAATAAATTGCTTTGGAGGCGCTAGAAGTAGAGACGGAAGGAGTAAGCATTAGAGGTCGGAAGATCAATTGCGTCAGATCTGTTACTGACATGCTACTACTTGGAGATAAAACGATAGCTCTTCAAATAACACCATCCACATTTAACGAAGGATTGTAACGGAACGGAATGAAAACCAAAACAAAGAAAACTAAGGTGATTTGAGATCACGACTAAGAACAGGTTGTACAATACTGATATTTGGGAAGCATGCTAACTGATTACTAGACAAGTGAAAATAAAATCAATAATTGCTATGGCAAAGCAAGCTTTCCAGGAAACTAAACGCTTATTATGCAGCAGGATGGGATTAGCGTTGAGGGAAACGTTGGTTCAATGTGGATAAAGTAAAGTAGCCTAGATGAACAAAGTGAGAAATAGTGATGTAACGGAAAAGAACGCATAACTCTCCTAACCCTGTTTAAAAAAGGGAAAACAAAGTAGATGAGAGAAAAACTGCGAGGAAAAGGAATGCTAACAACAGTGGAAGGGCAGAAGAAAATAAGAAGGAGATAAATAAAAATGGTGGGTGAGACGTAAAGAGGAGGAGCACGACGCTTGATGACGATCATTGTGGTGGTGGTGGAGCCGATGATCTTCGTGTGATGTCGTTTCTTCTCGACTGGCCGAGACCACACTTTTATGTATCTGTTATGAGTGATCAACTTGAAACTAGTTTTAACATCCCAGTACATACTCCTGACCATATCCGCAGCCGCTACTGGCTAGAATCTTGGTCATAAAGAACCTGCATTAGTTTAATAACACCGCCATTTGGGCCTCATCACAGTGTTCAACGCCCTCTTCACGTCACGCGTGAATACAGTGACTCAAAAGACAGCGAAAATGACGCATAAACTCAACGCTGTAGGTACTTTCACTGACAGACTTCCACTGCATTACGCAATAATAATTTCTTTGTTACGTGCTTATTTTAATTAGGTAGCACTGAGCTCAGTGTTAATGTAAACTGTTCTTATAGATGTTGGAGGCATGTGGGACTCCATACAAATCCCGGAAACCATTCAAAAATGTCAGGCTAGCGTTTTTTATGTAGCTTGTAAGGTCTAATCCGCAATGGTTGCCTAAAGGGCAAGTCTTATGAAAATAACCAGGGAAAAATTATATGCAGTTTAGTGCCGTACCTGGTATGGAAACGGGTGAGAATTGGAGAAGTTATCACACGGACTTGTGGGAGTACAGTCCGGCACTGTGCAGTCCTCGTGAAACAGATTTGAGAGCAAGGTGATGGGTGCTTCAAGTACCACGAGCAAGGTCGACAGAGGAGAGAACGAATCTTAGCAGAGGATAGCCAGTAAACCCTGAGTGCCTGGTTCAAAATCTAGGTGATTTCTAGGCGTAGACTTATTCACCGTGACCATAATCATTGTCTTCATACTAATGTAGATGTCCTGTTACACAAGTAGAGTGGAAGAGAGGACTTGTGGTTGATGGCTGTTGATGAGTCGAGAATGAATGGAACTCAGAGGGTGAAACTGGTGTCGTCACATAATCTGCTATTCTCGAAAAACCTCAAAGTGGCCACGGACCTAAGGGCCTTCCAGGGACGGCCGAAAAATGGGTCTGCTCAGTAAAGAGGTTACTACACTGTATATTAAATACCAGCTCATTTTGGTAAGAAAGGGGCTAAGAAAGAATCTAGGTATTTACAACATAAAACTTGCATCAATTGACGAAACGAGGATTGGAGATGGCGACAGACGAATCTCTCGTCAGTATCCTCTACATCAGCCACAGCCGTAGCTCAAGGCATTAGCTCACCATTCTGTTGACTCTCCACCCTCGCACGACCTAATTTGGGGTTTAAAGTTCTCCCACAACTAGCGTTCGAACCCTCCATATGCGACCAGCAGCCTTCTGATTGCCTCTGTATCCCTTACGATGCCACCTAGATACATTTCTGCTGTAGGTAGATGTACGTTCCTGGACACAAGGAAGCTTCGTAAGGGGAGAGCAGCTCCCAGAACCCTGCAGCAACGGCGTTCGTAACACAGGTGCATCCACGCTTTCTTGCACGGGTATGCACGTGCGAGAACGCACTCTACCAGTAGCTGCGTTGCTTGTGCGTGTACGGCTTTTTCCGTCTGCTACAGTTAATTGGCCGCTATCCAAATATGGTGAGCATGTGCACAGCCGTGAAGTTTGGATGGCGCACTGCTCACTGCCTCTCATGTCAAACGAATTGTCGGGCCGATGTACGTATCTACAGCAGTAGGTAAGTGCTGTTCCACTCGGCACTGAGAAGACTTGCTACGTTAATATGGCTGCGCGCACCATTCACTTAAGATCCAAGTCTCCTCGCATCAAGGTAGGAACTTCGATGTTTCCCACAGACGTAAGAGTAATTCTGAGAACCTCGAGACCGGAGCCCGAAAACTCTCTGTGTCAGAGCCAGTTGAATTTGGGATGTTCGTGAAGTTCCAAACATGCAGTTTAAGAGCTTCTACTAGGGACTAAAGAGGTGTCATTGTGAACAGGAATTATTGTTCGTAAACGTACCGTTTTCCTGTTATTGCTGAAATACAACTGAAACCTGTCATTGAACATCTCCGAATCGCAAAGGTGAACTCGACTGTCGATTCATTGCTTCTGCGTCCAGAAACATGAACTGATCGACGTGGCGCTCACTTGCTGTAATCCAAAATGTTGTCTGGTCGCACGGCTTCAGTACGCGTTCTGGAGTATCCGTGAGTCCTGCACCAGCCGCTAACATGTCATTCAATGAAGCCTCCTCTCAGATCCGATGGGACCTCGTAAAATTGATAGGCTCCAAGAGTAAATAAATCAACGGAATCAAATTCAGTAGTAATAAATGGCGCTAAACTGGGTTTCCAAGACCCACACGCCTTTTTGTAAGCCGTTCGTCCAGATGACTACAGACCGGCCATAGGTCTTGCACCATATTTGATAATACATCTTTAAATGCGAACATTTGAGACTGGGTTGTATCGTCACTGTTATGATTATTAATTGAAATACACAAGTAACTCTAGCCAACCACTTTTAGTGATCTTTGCACTAAGTATTTCGGAAAATTAGACCCCTATTATTAAGTTCCTGATGGCCGGACTGTCCTGAATCAAGCTCCAAACACCTTCGCGTTGTATGGAAATGGCTCTGAGCACTATGGGACTTAACATCTTAGGTCATCAGTCCCCTAGAACTTAGAACTACTTATTATTATTATTATTCTGGATTTACAATGTGAGTACATTTTTCCAGCACCTATTCTAGATTACAGTAAGTCACTAATTACTGTTCTCCACTCTTCTCTATTTGTCCATAAATCTTCAGGAATGTTGTTCTTCCTCATTGCTGACTGAACTCCCTGTATCCATGTATCAGGTGGTCGTCCCCTTTTTCTTCTTCCAATTGGTACCCAGTCGATTATGCATTTTGGTAGCCTTTCCTGTTCCATTCGTCTGATGTGTCCATACCATTTAAGTTGTTTGTGCTCGATGAAATCAATAATTGAATTTTTACATTTCATCTTGTCTCTGATTACTTCATTTCTTATTCTTTCTCGTCTTGATATTCTTGCTGAACGTCTCCAGAAATCCATTTCTGTGGCTAATAATTTTGATTTCAGTTGCCATTTTGTTGTCCACACTTCTGAACCATATGTAATAATGCTCCTAACTATTGTTTTAAAAATCCTTATTTTGTTATCAGAACTACTTAAACCTAACTAAGCTAAGGACATCACACACATCCATGCCCGAGGCAGGATTCGAACCTGCGACCGTAGCAGTCCCGCGGTTCCGGACTGCAGCGCCTAGAACCGCACGACCACCGCGGCCGGCCGCGTTGTATGGAGAGGAAGGGCATAGTGACACTGTTGATGCAGCTGTGCTACGTTCGTAGGATGGTGAGGTTAAGTTCGGTGACCTCCTTAATGCTATTCGAGACACACTAGGCTTCACTCTCTCCCTTCTCTTATTATCAAGGAGTACAAAAATGATATCACACTATACACACATCTTTTTCAGTCATCTGTACTCAACAGATACACTTAACACACAGGTCTTATACACCGCGAAGAAAGACGTCGTAGTGTGCGAAAGGTGAAAACTACTGATAATCAAATGAACTCTTAATTCCACTAACCTAGCTTCGGATATTGAAGTTCTGTAGTCTAGTATTACTAAACAATAATTAGCAGAAGTCATGTTTCTAAAGTGCTTGTAATTGTCTATTTAGTGAACATCGTGTAGTTGGTACGAGGGCAGTAGCAGCTGAGCTTTTCACATCATGTTTAATTGAGACGAGTCGAAATTTATGAAACCGACGTTCTCCTCTTAGGGTGTTGTTGTGTTGGTGACGATGCCGAATAGTTTTACGTTACAGACTGGCGTCATTTGAGCCTTTTGGTTTGTGTGTGTGTGTTTGTGTGTGTGCGCACTTGTGTGTGTGTCTGGGGGGGGGGGGGGGGGACGCATGAGCTCACGCGTTCCAAGGAGAGATACGAACTACATCGCCTTTCCATAGTTCACTTTATGTGACATGTTGTTGTTGTAGTTGTGATCTGTCCAAAGACTGGTCTGATACAGCCCTTTATGCTTCTCTACCCTGTGCTCACTGCACTCATCTCTTGGTCTCCCTCTACAATTTTTACTCCTCACGCTTCGTCCAGTACTGAGCTGATAGTCCTATGAACCGTTCCCTTCTTTTAGTCAGGTTGTACCACAAATTTCTTGTCTCTCCAGTTCTGTTCAATAACTGTCATTAGCTATTTATGTACTCATCTAATATTCAGCATTCTTCTGTAGCGCGGTATTTCAAAAGCTTCTATTCTCTTTTGTCTAAACTGTTTATCGCCGATATTACTCTTCCATTCATGGCTACTCTTCAGAAAAGACGTCCTAACGCTCAAGTCTATATTCGACGTTAACAAATTTCTCTCCTTCAGAGACGCCTTTCTTGCCGTTGCCAGACTACATTTTCTATCCACTCGACTTCGGCCATCATCAGCTATTTTGCTGCCCAAATAGCAAAAACTGTCTACTACTTTAAGTGTCTCGTTTCCTAATGTAGTTCCCTCAGCATCACCTGATTCGATTCAACTGCATTCCATTATCCTTGTCTTGCTTCTGTTCACTTTCATCTTATATCCTCATTTCAAGAAACTGTACGATCCGTTCAACTGCTCTTCCAAGTCATTTGCTGTCTTTGACAGAATTCAATGCCATTGCCAAACCTGAGGGTCTGTATTTCTTCTTACTCCAAATTTCTCTTTGATTCCCTTTACCGCTTGCTAATACTACATATAAACTCCTAAATTACCGAGTTCTCTGATCAGTTAAAACGAAATGGTTATTAATGATCATGATATTAGACAATGCTGTTTTTAGTTGCTTTCAAACTTTGGTTTTTATTTTCAGAGCATCAGTTGTATTCGGTTTCATGGAATGCGTGTTATTTCCTTTATGACGCACATTTTTAATTATATTGTTTAAATTACATAGCAATAGAGTCTGTGTGTTTTTATTCTCTTTCGTTAAATCGAGACATAATGTGTTTACATTACACAACAGTTTTGATAAGGTGAACAAAAATAATAACAGTTCACTGTTTGTTTCGCAGGTGGAGACGTGATGAAACGAGAAAGGCGTGACTGCATTTTGCCGCTGACGTAGACAGCACCACCTCGCTTGCAGCCATCGCAGAGTTATGGAATAACAGGCAGAGGACACCGAGAATCCTGAGTAGAGTTGACACTGCAGAGTCTTCCGTGTACAAGAACGCACATTCGTTGGAGGACCCCACCCCCCGTGATAATGGATATCACAGAGGCTTTCAGAGCGGAAGACATATCAAAGACGGACTTCTTCGATTTCGTCGTGGCCCCCGACGTGGGCGACGCGCCGCACGCGCTGACCTTCAACCGCTCGCTGATGAAGTCCATGGGCATATTCATCGAGAACTCCTCGGTCAACAGCGGCGCCGCCCAGATGAGCGCGTTCCAGGAGCTCAAGGAGGCCAACAACAACCACCTGGTGGTGACGTCCGCGGCGGGCGCCGCCAACGCCGCCGGGGACCCGGGGGCGCTGGCGTTCTCCGAGCACGGCTTCTGGTCGTCGCCGCCGCAGTGCGACAAGGAGACGGTGCGCCTCGAGACGGCCTTCTTCGAGGACCTCAACACGTACTGCTGGAGCCAGGACAGCGACGCGTCGGGCTCGTCCAGCCACAAGGAGCCGGCCACGCCCGGGGGCGGCGGCCGGCCGGGGGCGGCCGGGGGCGGCAACACGGACGGCGCCATCTACACGCTGACGGTGCTGCACGGCAACGAGCAGCAGCCGGCCGGCGCCGCCGCCACGTGGTACCGCCCCCCGGAGGCGGCCGCCGTGGCCGCCAAGGGCGACCGCGGCGCCGCCTCCGCCGCCCCCGCCGGCGGCGCCCCGGAGGCCGGCCTGCGGCAGATGGCCGCCCAGCAGCGGCAGCAGCAGCAGCAGCAGGCGGCGCTCGACATCGACGCCATCCTGAGCATCGTGCCCGGCGACGGGCAGCCGCACACCGACGGCCCGCCCTTCCACTCCAACGGCTACCACCCGCACCAGCCGCACAGCCACCACCGGGACGCCAGCACGCTCAGCCCGCACCAGGCCATGGCCCACGACATCAAGACGGAGCAGCAGCAGCAGCAGTACAGCTACGAGCACATCTCCGAGTCGTCGCCGATGATGGAGACCGGCGCCGACGCCGAAACGTTTGGTGGCGCTACGGGCCAGACCGCGGCTTCCAACAACAACAACGACTGGAAGATTGGCGACAACAACAGTGGCACCAATGTGGACTCGCTGCTGAGGAGTGCGCTTCAAGGCAAAGGGGCCTTCTTGAACAGGTAAATTTCATATCTTATTCACTTCTTTCCAAGACTTCTCTCTACAATTAAACATTAGAGCTTGTGTGAGTCCGTGAGCCTCCACAGACGGAGTCAGTTAACATAAAGGCCTTTAGGAAGCAGAGCTGCATCGTGCTGTAAAATAACTGTCACTGCAGCACCGCATTTGACTTTCTCTGAGTGTAATAACAGAGAGTCTGGTGTGGTAGCGGAGGTGTGCATAATCCGCTTTTAACCTGCCCATGCTTGCCTGATGGCCAACAGGGAAGCTGCCGCACAATGCCAGCAAAACGGGTAGGCCGCTCCACTCCTATCCGAGACGAGCTGTGCCCAAACCAAGCGGGCCAAAGGAATCTTTCTTGTCTGCCCATCTTCCCCCTGTGCTACGCTACGTAGCAGTTTATTCCGTACGCTTTTACTATAGTGTTATCAGCAGGTCTCAGAGGTTAGTGAAAAGTCGTTTTCTACCCGACTATTACAAGGCGACGCTCAGTGTAAGATAAAGCCATTTTGGGTTCAAATGGCTCTGAGCACTATGGGACTTAACATCTATGGTCATCAGTCCCCTAGAACTTAGAACTACCTAAACCTAACTAACCTAAGGACATCACACAACACCCAGTCATCACGAGGCAGAGAAAATCCCTGACCCCGCCGGGAATCGTAGGCCAGCAAATGATGGATTTTATTTGTCTTTTTTCGGCGAATCTCGGACTTACTTATTTATTTGAATATGAACGGTTCTCTCTTCAACTTCACCGTCTTTCGAAATGAAGGAAGGAAGATTAGGGTTCAACGTCCTGTCAACATCGAGATTACCTCTGATACAAGTTTTCCGTAGTAAGCTGAACCATAGCTGAAAATCGAAATCCTTCGCACCTAAGAACCTGAACATGACTATTATGGTGTAACGCCAACTAAAGTATCGTTTTGGAACTCTAATTTCTGTGACCTTAATGTGTTTCAGCCAAAAATGACCACAGTTATACCAATTTTAATTACTTTTTGCAGGATGTGTGTTGTGGGTTCGCCGGATTCATTCAAAGTGATCAAAATAGTTCGTTCTAACTTCCACAAATTCATTTTAACAAACGAGAACTTTCTTTTTCACATTATGTTGATGTGAAACCTTCATGTCTGAAAAAGAGAATCTTTTCTTTCATACTATCTTTTCTTTCCACTACGTTGCATACTACACAAATGTGGTTTTTAATATCCACTGAACCATTTTTTTTTTCTATTGCCAGCAATGTTTGTCCAAAATTTAGAAAGCCGTTTTCCTCTGTACTGCTAAATGGTCTCAAGTCCTTAGCACACACTGACACACGTTTTTCAACCACTAAGTGCTTGTCCTCTTTGAAAATATTTATGGAATGACGAAACTTTTGGTCAAATTTACAAACATATCGTAACGTACTCGTGGTTTCCGAATGGGTGGTTAGTATATTTTTTACACAAAAATGCATTATGAGACACCTACCGATTTATCTGAAGCTGTGTCACTAACACACGAAAGCTTTTCCCCTGCCGGACTTGAGTCCTGTTTCGTGACTGATGTATATTTCCCAATTCTTAATTTCTCCTCAGTCTCACTTAAGTTTGGTTTGTCTCATCTTGCTGCTTCCACAGTTAAGATAACTAAGTAGCAGTGAAACTATGTACGCAAACATATACCTGGCTATTCTGTAGTCACAATGGCTTAATAGAACAACCTGTGGTCAGGTGCAGTAGGTTGAACGGGGTCCCGTGCAACTTGCCAGTCGTATGGAAACCCAAGTTGCCTTGCCTTGACCGGTGTGCTTCAGTACACATGTACTCTTCTGTTTCCGTTGTGACGGGCTGAGCTCCTTTAGTGGCTGCGGAGGAGATAGGGGCAGGCAGCGTTGGAAGAAGAATTTGTGCACCTCTTTGTACTAGCTAAGGAGGTTCGTCTCAGCACGAAACCACATTTATATGCATGCAGACCAGTACTCCTAAGGTTTACCATTGGCAGCCTATACTGAGCTATCTCTACTCTCTCTAGAACAAACTGGACAGCTTACTAGAAACGAAAGTCGCCGATAAAATGCCACGAGCAACTGTGTAACGCTAGTCCTCATCGTCAAGAAATGGTTCTTTACGCACGTGCGATGATTTTAATAGCACAATTAACACACAATTCATAGCCATTCCATGGCCAGGTGACTTTCTGTCGCAGTTAGCAAGCAGGAGACCCTCTCTGGATGACATATCTGTTGTGCAAGCTGGTTGGGAGTAATGCTGTAAGAGTAATGTGTAATAACTTTAAAGAAATACATCTACAAAATAGAAACAACCGCCGATTTTGGCGACGGTTTCAATGCTTTTGCTATCGGTCCACCAATGGAGAAATTGATGTACTGTATATGTTGTCTCTTTTTGTTTTGTTTTAGGCCTCCTTTCTTAAGCACTCGCAGTTATACAAGTAATACAAGTTACATACCGTCTTTTGCGACTGTAATGGGTCTTATTTAGACCATAAGCGTATCGCTTTATTGCAAAAGATCTTCAGTGCTTACTGCAACAATTTTTTTTTATCAAGCCTTTTTGTCAAGGTCGTTAGCAGTTCTCATGTTTTACATTACACCACTCTCATTCACTCACTCACTCAGTCACTCGGTCAAGTTAACCCTAGAACATTAAAGAGCGGAAAATGTTACATTCCTACTAAACAATTAAATATTACTACACCAAATTTTGTACAAGGGAAGACATAATTTACATGTTATACATTATGTAAGTACAGTTATTAGATGCCCAATTGTATGATAAATACTGAACTGAGTCCATAAAAGTCCTGTCTTACACCCTACTGAAATCGTAAATTTTACAAGGTTTTAGCAATCTAAGTTAAAAATTCATAACTCAGCTCTCAACCTGAACTGACTGCACACACATGCGCGCACACACACACACACACACACACACACACACACACACACACACACACTAGTCAAAAAATATAAACTCACGCACGCTCCAACAGCCACTGGAAACAATACAAACGACTGTCACATCATACAGTACCAAAACAAACTACACAAGGTGTAAATGTATCCACACAACATGAAAACGTAAATATATCCAGCGTTAGTGAAGTACAATGTTCTAACAATCGAGTACCTATGTGTGGAAGAACATTAAGAACGACGTAGGAAACAAAAGATCATGATTAATAATTATAATTGAATATTGTTTAACAGCAGTGATGTAACAACATGAGAATTGTTTATGGGTTGAGAAACAGATTTGTAATAAAATCCAAATTGTTACAGTGTTAACTGAAAATGCTTTGAAATAAACCGAAATGCCTATATGGTCCAAAAAAGTCGCAAAAGGCGGTACGTAACCCGTATTACCTGATGTACTGTGCTGGCGAATGTCCACTTACATTTCGCCTAACCCTCCTACTGGATGTAGCTTTGTAAATATCTTCAGAATTGTAAGTTTGAATAATTTCAAATAAAATTTCCTGTTCATTTGACCGTAGGAAGTATGTCGAAATAACATTTTTGTTAAACTGCGACGTGATGCAATGCCCAGTAGAAGGGTTATAACTAAATGAAAGTGGACATTCGTCTATGTAGTTCCTAATCAGTTTCTTAATTGCTACACCCAAAGGAAAGCCGCTGCTACCTAAGTATAAACGTTTTTTTAGTGAAAGTTATTGCACACTATGAAGCAGCTGTAAGCCTAATGAACTTTTGTATTAACTGATTCCGGTCGCAGCAGCCTACCTACGTGCGTAATCTTTTTGAGTTGGAGTTCCTGATGTTCCAAAGGCTCCGCAATCTTTTGTGATGTCTTCTGGGTGATCATTTGTCATAGGTCACTCTGAGTCTCCGTCTTTGGACTGATTATTTTAAGCTCGCATTTGGCAAATCTGTTTTTGCTGGAAAGAACGCAACGAAAATGCACAACGCTTTGAGAGAAGTATGTGGGAATAGTGTACTGGATGGTAGCACAGTGTCACGGTAGTCTGCTCGTTTCCGTGAAGGCCGGCTAAGCACTGTGGACAACCCAGGAAGTGGAAAGCCATCAACTGCAACAAACTATACCTCTCACGTTATTTTTAATGATATTTTGAGAGAAAATTGACAAAAAAGCATGTGAGGAAACAGTTACAGATGAGAAAAGTTGCTGCCAGATGGGTTCCGTATGACATGAGGGAAGAGCAGTTCGCAAAAGAATCGGAAAAAGAAAAGATTGCTTCAATGTTATCGAACAGAAGGAGAACAGTTTCTGAAAAGGGTTCTTGCAGTTGATGAAACCTGAATACGAGATTTTGAGCCAGAACTGAAGTCTCAGTCGTCACAATGAAAAAGTTCCGTCTCTCCACGCCCAAAAAAGTTACGCCGCCAACATTCAATGATGAAACTGGCGATAAGCTTTGCGTGTGACGTGAGTAGACTCATAGCTTCAAATAGAGTGGCCAGGGAGACATCTGTAGCAGGCGCGTACCACAAGCTGCTTCTGCAAGATGTTTTGCGCCCGAAAATTCGTCAAAGTAGGCCTGACATACTTGCAGTTGGTGACCTCATTCTGCACTATAATGCAAGACCGCATACCGCCCAGCCAGTGATAGAAACGCTCGACAAATATGGATGGCAAATACTTCCCCACCAACCAGACATACAGTTCTGATATGAGCCCACCAGAGTTTGATTTGTTTCCCAAATTGAAGGAACAACTCGGTGAAAAATCTTTTGTTACAATTGATGAAGATTCCGGTGAGGTGACGACCTGAGCAAACAGGCAGCTCAACGATGAAGGTGCCCTATCCACAATGCAGAAGTTCCCAAACCGATGGGAAGCTGTCCCAAACCGATGGGAAGCTGTCATGAGCAAGAATGGTGACAATATTGATGGCCTGTATACGTATTTTGTAAAATAAATTATTTTCTTCAATTTTGTCGTAAAGTGTGTGCAGAACTTTTTAGATGACCCTAATAATTCAAATACCAGTTTCTCTTGTGAGGTCATGTATTTTCCTGAAAGCTGTTACTGAACATAGTCCAGTGCGAATCTCACGATTTTCTTTCATACACCTCTGCCTCGTGTCATTTCAGTGGTCTCCAGTCATTTCTTTTCTTCTTCTTCTTCTTCTGCCTCCTCCTTCCCCTCCCACTCCTCCATTGTCCTTTTTCTTTGGCCCGTGATAAAACTGCCGGCCCTCGGAATCACGCGCCCCGGCTGCCACAGCTCAGCTACGCCAGTAACGAGAGAACTTTGCCGCCCCTGCAGGTACAACGGCGTCCACAAGAGCGACTGCCTGAAGGACGGGCACGCGGAGCTGCGTCGCGCGCTGTCCACGCCGCCCGGCAGCGGCTCCAAGACGCCGACGGCGGCCGAGTCGCCGGTGTTCGTGCCCGAGGCGGCGGCGGAGGACAGCGCCGACAAGAAGCCGCTGGTGCAGCACCTCCAGCTGGACAGCGGGCCGGCGGGCAGGGCCGCCATGTTCGACGACGGCGACCACCACTCCCCGCCCGCCACCAGCGTCGACGACATCCTCTTCTCGTTCCCGGGAGGCTTCGACGAGAAGATACGGAACATCACGAACGAGGTCGTGGAGTCGGCGAAGCGGTTCTGCGTGATGGAGCAACAGCCGCACGACCAGCAGCACGCGCCCATGTACATGGCGCGGCTCCCGCCCCCCACCCACGACGGGCTCGCGCTGATCCCTCTGAACCACCACCACCAGCACCACCACCACCACCACCAGCACCACCACCACCAACAGCACCACCCCCACCAGCAGCCGCACCACCACGCGCTGTCGTCGCCCCCCGCACCGCAGCACCAGACGCCGCCGCCGCCGCAGGCGCCGCCGAGGCCCAAGAAGTACTCCAAGAAGCAGAGCTCCGCGGCCAAGGGGGCGGCGCAGCAGGGCGCGGCCGGCAGCACGCCCGGCGCGCGCAAGGAGCGCTCGCTGCACTACTGCAGCATCTGCAGCAAGGGCTTCAAGGACAAGTACTCGGTGAACGTGCACATCAGGACGCACACCGGCGAGAAGCCCTTCTCCTGCACGCTGTGCGGCAAGAGCTTCCGCCAGAAGGCGCACCTCGCAAAGCACTACCAGACACACATCGCGCAGAAGAATCTGACACCGGGGGCAGGCGGCGGCGGCGGCGGCGGCGGCAGCGGCGTGTCCAAGCCGTCCACAAACAAGAACCGGTACGCCGCTCCCAAAGCCTCGTGATCACTGCGGCGCGGACGGCTCCTTCTCCTCTATAACGGTCGCAGCATGCTTCGAAACAGACTTTTTGTCCAGTGGCTGTGTTGGCACTAATGTTACCATCTTCAGAGCATTTGGCTTTGTTGGTCAGTCCGTATTTCCGAGTCACCAACTACGTCACTGTCATTAGCAAATGTAATTTTTTTTTATCTCGTGGACACCCAGTGCATTTTATATAAACTACACTGCATATTTTAGTTTATAGATGGCCCTGTGAATTTCAATAAGCGTGGAAAGTTATAAACGTCCCGTTTTTCTTTTTACTCCTGCTGATCTCTCAGTATTATTACTATTATTATTTTATTGTTATTATTTAATACTTGTTTTTAAGTTTTGTATAAGAATGTAAATAATTATATCACAACGATAATTTCGGCGGAGGCGATGAAGATGACCATACCAAACCACTGTCCAAAACTTCACGGAGTAGCACAAAAATGACTCGTTCACATTTTATCAAGCATTTTTGCTGAAAACACAGATGTCAGTATTCTTTCATAAACGCTGGAATATTATACTACTCGAAAAAGAAAAATATAACTTTGTTACAATATTCTTTCAAGAAAATAACGACAAAATCATATTAAGGATAAAGAGTAACATGTGGAGAAATTCCATAGTGAGACCAGAACATCCTTGACATAAGGTAATACCGTCTGCTTTTCTGAGATATGATAGTGTGTGGAGCAATGTGAGACCAAAATAATCATTCAATAAAATGGAAAGTGTCTCAGATGGTTCGTTACGACTCCAGCTTCATAGTTAACCAAATTTATTCAGTTATCACAAATAGAGGATGTTTCAAACGTAAATCAAAGTCTAGTGTTGATCGATCACGTCGTGGGCAACTGTTGTTAGAGACTTAATGGTCGCTGACACTTCCTCACGGTATCCTATGGCCCGCAATTACAATAAGAAACGCCTAGCCTTGGGGAAGCACCTCTAGCGAAAGTTGTTCCACATGACGCGATCTGTCGCCCTCACAAATTTCATGCAAAAACTTTGGAACACCCTATATATTACGTTTCGTAAATTAATGAACGTAAGTAACTACTGTTTGTGGTTATTATGATTTCTTACAATGTTCTTAGTACTTCTGAGTTTCACATATCGGTGCAAAACAATAATAATATCACTGGTGTAACTAGTAATAGCAATATCACTAGCATAACTAAATATTTTGATATCATAATGTGTGCAAATCCGCACTTACCTACTCCTAATTAATCTGTGTTGTTAACTGCCTCTCTGACATGGATCGCTTGTTATAGCTCAGTAACATAAAAGCATTGGATGAAAAAGCTAAGAGAGTCATGTGCCATAAAAAATATATTTGGATTTTAAAAAGAGAATCTAATTGAAGCTGTTAAACACAAATAAGTACAAAAATGTCATACAACACTACTATGTCTCCAGAAATTATATCCAAAACAGTAAATTTTGACATGTCTAGACATGAAACTGTAACATACTCCAGTACAATTGAGTGCAGTTATGATAGCTATTTATTGAAAGATGAGAAACCTATTTCAGTGACAAGGTATGATCTGTTAATCAGTATTATAAATGTAGGTACTTATCTTCTCTAAAATAACATATTCATCACTTCATAGACGATGTCTGTGCACACACACACACACAATTAATTTCAACTTAATTGCTGCTTAATGCATTAGTCATATTGGCCAGCAGTTCTAAGTTATTTCTGTGTGTACACCATGGCATTGCCTCTGGAAGACTGGGGATGTTTTTCTTGTTATGAGCAACTTTCTTCATGCAATTCTTTCCTTTTACACTTTCACTAACAATTTCACAGCCCCATAAATTCTCCAAAATTTTATAATTCATCTATTTTTTGTGGTTATAGTTATTGATATCGTGAGTAGTTTCTGCAGTTTTCCAGTATTTGATAATCCATATACAACACTGGGTGATATTTCAGCAGAATCATCTCCTTCACGTCATTCACAAAACAGAGCGAAGAAAACACTACCCTTACAAAGGAGGCCTCTGATTTAACTGTTGCTGGTAGTTCCTTCATAATATTGTTCAGTAGACTGGGAGTAAACATACTGTTTTAAATACGCGTAACTGAGATTACTTTATGTAGATACAACTATCAATTTATATTTACCATAAGTATCACTTTCATTTCTCCACATGTCCACACATCAATGACATACTCTTCTCCTTGAAATTATTTTCGTGACTGTGTAAGAAACTCACTATCTCTCTTGTGAATCACGTTATTTATTGTAGCCCATTTGATCACCAGAGTATTTGTCAGACTTCAATAGCAACTGACATTTTCATCTCAACATCACAAAGCATAAACATATCAAACTGTCATTTAAAATTAAGACTTAATTACAAAGAGAGTAAATAACTGATCATCCTTGTGTTTGAGGTGAAGCAGTGGTGCATATCAAGTGAAAATGGTGTAATGAGTGAGATCATTTAGACAAATCCTATAATATGTATACTATTTTTCCCAATCAGTTGAGGTAATTATATTAGGTATAGCAGTTATGAAGGCCAAACATTTGTTGCCAATTCATATTTTTATATAATGTTTATATATGTGTAATAAACGTTGTTATACAATTTAAGATATTTTATTTATGAGATATTAAAATACAAAGAAAATAAAGATTTTTATGGCTATGCATATATGATTGCAGCACTGTTTTCCATATCATAAAATATATAATAAAATACAGAACAGACTGAAATAAGTGAACTGTTTCTTAGCATTAGTTAAAACTTAAAGAGTCTCAATGTCCTTCAAATTACATACAACTGTATCTTTTTTACCAGATTAATAATATTTTTACACAATTAGTGACTGTTTTTATTTACTGTCCCATAACATAACAACTTTCATTAGTAAGGCTAAATGTTTGAAACTCATAAAATATTCGCAAATGTCATACTCCTTTGTAGAAGTGTTTTTGAGAGATCTCTATAACTACTCCATATTTCTATTTTTTATCTGTTTGCAACAATCATTTTGTACTTAAGACAGGCACAGATAGCCCTCTACACTGAGTATGTGACAACACTTCTATTTTTACACCAAACACACCATGCAGTATGTTGGTGCTAACATTATTTATTATCTCATTGTTAAAATCATCGATCACAACATTAAAAATAAACAATTTGTTTGCAGAACCCTAGGAGACTATTAATAGAGGCAAATCAATCTTGTTTCTTTCTGCTCTCAATATCTCAGTCACAGAACTGGAAGATCAATATGTTTATTTGTGTGCACAGATGTCATAAAACCCTTACATATTACCACATACTGATTTTATCTTCAACTACATTTATCTGTCAAATGCTTCAGTGATAAAGAATCAACACAAAAATAAGGTGCCTCACAATAGGACCACTCCATCTTATATGGATGACACATTACTCACTCACTGGATAGTGACAATACTTAAGCATTCATATATACATTTCATTACTCTCCTGTCAAGTTACTAGGCAGTAGCCTCAATGGTGTCACATTTTGACCTCCAAAATTGGCACAATCCAATGAAGAACTGTGCTAGAAGTATGTTGGCTACTAAGGCAACAAATGGACTTAGAAAAAGAAAATTATTTACTTAAACAGCAACATTTATGTACTTCTCATACTGCATATTTCTGAAATGGTTTCAGCAAAAGAATAATGCCACATCTCAGGCAGAAGGGTATGGATCCACAAATGAAGATTATACATCATAATCAACAATTAAATATACATTCACTTTTTTATGGAATTACTGAGGTGTCGGTCTTATTCTCTCCTTCAAGAAATTCCTTAAAGAAACAATGCTGACATAACTGTGATATCATCAAAGAGAGACAGATTTAACAGTAAACAGAGAGATTATTCATGTAACTGCAATGAGCTTTTATCATCTACAGGCACTGAAGAGGACGTTTATCAGGATTTCTTCAGTTTTAAGTGTTTTTGTGCAAGCAGTATATACAAACTGTACTGACTGTATGCTAGAGTACCAATTACTGAATACTATATACTATTCTTTGCTTTTCCTCCCAAGACATTCTGTGTACTACACAGGCAAAGTATGTTTAGGAACAAATTAAAATATGTATTAAATAGAGACCAAGAATTAGTAAATGCAATTATTTCAATTTCTCTCAAAAGTTCTGTTGAAGTTAATGTACTCAAAAGTGGTTGGACACTTCTGCAAACATAAAATTTTCAATCAATTAAAATTGCCTTTATATTGAAAGTTTAAGCTATCAATAAACTGATAACAGGTTTACTTGATATTTACCTAATAGAAAGCAGAGTGTAGCATTTCACAGCTCTATCAGTTTGGACAGCTAACAAGGAACAAAGTGCTATTGGTATGTCATGGGGCTTAAGATTGGATTTGCTCTTATTTACAGCACACTTGAGTGTCCTTTCATCCTATAAGTAATAATGTTTATTTGTGACACAAATATTATGATAAGTTCTATGAAGGAATTACCAATATAAACATTTTAAAAATCGGTGTCAGTGGGTAAAAGATAACACCAAAAACAGACAGGATGTACCCTTGTGAGTATCAGTAAAGGACTAAGGAAAATCAATATGTAAAACAGTATCTTCAAAACTTCCTGATGTGTGTGCTGATAGATTGGATTGGAAATCACATAGTAGACATACTCTTGGCCCCTTTTTCCAACGACTTTTGTACTGTGTGTGATTATAAGTTTTGGTGACAATTGAGTCAGGGAATTAATTTGCATCACATAATCTCATTCATAAACATGATTCTGAATGCTACTCAGGAATGCTTACATATTTAAGCACAAATCATTTTAGTACCTTATATCTGACTGACTAAAAAATTTTTCCTACAGAAATTTAAAATGCCTTCAGAAATTATCTATTTTAATACCTCACGAATACACCTTTAGATACTGAAACAGTTTTGTAAAAATAACCATATTATGTAGCTAACTATTTAATCTTAGACTTAATTAATACAATGTGGGTATCCCAGGAACATTCAAAACTCTTGAGTGGCATGACAAGGTAAACACAGTGCAATGCAGAAGAGCTGATATTTAAAATTTTTGGAGTGGATGTTGTAAGACGATTAAGGTAGTATATTAATTCCTCCATTTTACGTCTCTCATATTAGCCGCGATGTTGACCTGGCCTACATGGAGGTATGATGGTTGGCATTCGTTCCCTGTATTACCCATGAATGGAATAGGAAGAAGAGAAATTGAAACTGATTAACTCAACCCACCCCTCTCTCTCTCTCTCCCTCTCGCTCCCTCTCTCTGTTTGTAAGATCACACGTGTATTATTCACTTGTCAGAGATGTGCGACTCAAAACAATAAAAAACTTGAAATAAGCGACAGTATCCAAAACATTGCATATCAAAAATATGTTTAATGTTGTAAGTTGTGAATTTGGGTTCCAGCCACTGCAACAAACATCAAAATGGCATAATACTAATTGTGAAAATTCCTAGATGCAAAACGCACAAATATAAAATCAGAATATTCTTGGTAAATGATTGTTCCTATGTGGCAAATTTAACATGTGGTAGCGATATTTCATTTCCATGTCCACACTTACTTATGAAATGATATTGTGGAATAATGTAATTTCAGGTAGAGAATAAATTACTGTGTACTACGCTGGAAAATAGGCAGTAAAATATTTACAGTTCACTGAAAGAATCTGAATATAAATCAGACTTAATTGGAAGATGCAAGATTTCAACAATACAGTCTGTTTTAACCAGACGAGTTTGGTTTTTATTTGCTGGCCAGTCAACCTCTTCCATAGTATGCCATTCCATTAAGAATGTACGAATGTGTCATCAGAAGCTGTGCACCCCCAGAGCTTGTGCAGTGAAAGGAAAGCAAGTGAGTTCACGCACTCGCCGGATCAAGCCGGTGAGTGCGGGTCAGCGGGTGGCAGTGCGTGCCTGTAACCTGTCTGGCCACTACCACTACTGCGAGATCTTGTTGATAGAGTCGTTCTATTTTGTACTTTTTACCTAACATGTAGAAACCATTGCAGATTAGAAGATAGACAAATAAGTTAGAGAGAGAAAGTACTCTATTTTGTGTACAAATTTTGTTCCCGTTAGTCACATTTCGAGTGACATCCACTCGGAAATAACACTAAGCAAATATATAATACAGCACTGAAAAACATAAAAACATTACTGAAACTGCTGGACAAACTGCAACTATATTCAATCACAACAATAAAAAATATTTAAGCTATCCATTCCAATCTGATAGTCAACTTAATTACAATTACACTACTCTGCCACAATCTGAGAAAATCTTTCTCAGAAAAGCGTGTTGCAATATTTGTTGTTGTCGTGGCGACAGTAGTGAATCGGTGCCTACCCAACCTTAGGTAGGCGTCAGTTGATGAAGCGTCTGCCACCCATACCTCTTGGGCAACTACGTGTGACATAATCAACGCCAGGATGTAACAAGACACCTGTTATGTGTCAAGATACGCCCCAGTGCAAAGTTACACATCCACTGTACCAGTACGGAAATTAAAATCAAGGTCACCTCCCTCTCCTCTATTTAGACCAATAGGATGACTTCAAAAAGGCGAAAAACCAACTCCCCCTCCTCGTCCTTTTATTACTATTCCAATTGTGTGAGCCTTGTCATGTGGATACTGTATTCCGTAGCGAAAGATTCATCAGAGAGATCAGCTGTAGAGGTAAAGTTTTTAAAAATTGAGGTAAATATTACCATAATTTATGACATAAGACACTTTGACATAAAAGTGTATGACTTGGAAATTCATCAGGTCACAGCTAAATTACTGTGATCATGGCACTTTCTGTAAGAAGTCCAACACATGACCATCTCTTACTGCCACTTACAATTTCGCAATGATTTTTGACCGATTTTCTGCCACTTTCCCAGGTTGCCAATCAAAGGCGCATCTAAAAACTATACTTTAAATGTTTAACGATTACCACGTTGTGGTATTTTAACAACTATGCAGATAACCCAAGTGATACAATTAGCACAATTTCTGCATTATTGACCAATGACGTCTCTGCAAGACTGCTTTACAGCAATCTGACACATAAACCACAATTGTGACAATGCCATTCGGTAAACGGTCATCATGAGATGAAAAAGCAAAAAGCGGTGTGTACAAGGAAATGGGACTCTAATCGTCAAACTGGCAAGAAGTTGATCTGCTCAGTTACAGTGATCGATAATTTCATTAGATTGAGCACACGATATGGACAGAACGATACATATGGACTAAGTAGAAAAATATTTGAGGCGGAGGGAATATGGAATAGTTGTAGGTAAACAACTAGAATTCTCTCAGATACAGATTTATTCACATTTAGCTTCTACACAGATACAAGTCCGGGGGCTAACTGCCGTTAGCGTCCAACATCCTGCCCAAAGCCCTCTCTTCAAAGATAGCACACTTACGCACTGAACAAATATCGATATTTATGGCGCTCTACGCCACAAGGCATTGAAACAGTTCCTTTAGCGCAAAGCAATGGCGACAAACCGTTATTCTTCTCAACTTGTTGCTGATTTACAGTTGTTAGTAAATGCTAGACGTGTACGACAAATTTTGTCAAACGACAAACATCTTGCACTTGAGAAATAATTGCAGAAACCTGCTCTAACACCCAAACGATAAACAGGCTGCTGAAAAACATATATCATGGAGTTCGGAATGGGATAAAGTGATCTAGAGTGATTAGAAGAATCTGCCAGATTGATATCAGTATTATTGACATGATCTGAAAACAGAGTAGTAGGTAAGAATGAGCAGAAATTTTGATTGTGGACATGTTATCATTTGGGTAGCCTTCTGTGCTAAAGGCAAGTCATGCATTGCTTGGTTCAACACTAGAATGAACTCTTAATATGTATACTGAGCCGCAGAGACGTAATTGATTCGTATGCATGAGGATCTATGGGATGAAAGATATGTCCAGTTCTGAGTCTTTATTAACATTTAGTTGCCTTGACATTTCACTACTACTACCAAAGCTCATCTGCACAGTAATTTTGAATCGAGCGTACTATAAAACCTGCTGTGACATTGCCAATGAAAATTGTACAACAAACTGTTTTCTGGTGCCAGCTTAACCATGATGGAAGTAGTACATCTGAGTTTTATCTACATACACAGTGACTTACTATAAGCTTCTAGTGACAATTGGGTATAACACACCATTCTGCAAGGAGTGTCCTCACATTGCTTCCTACAATACATTGACAAATCTTGATACCTACAATAATTCTCTAAGAAGAAAAACGAAAGCTAATAATAAATAATAAAATTTTTGTGGTCCTTCATGAACATTGTGAATCCTTGTGTCACATTTTCCATGTCTCATTTCCTACACACATTACAGACAATTCTTGGTGAGTTTGGAGCTGCACAAAGGTGGTTCACCAAGTCAGAGCAAAAAACCCTGATGCATACATAACAAGTGGAAAGTATACACTTCCCATTTCATGGTATTATGTATCAGTCTCTTTGAGTGTACTTCCTTTCTCATCATCCGCAGTACTTTGGAAAACGTACACTACGAATAATGCACGAAATATGCACCTGAAAATCGGAATCATTTCCTGAAATGTGTCGTGCATGTGTTAAATAATTCTCATTAGATCTGTCCAGACGTGTAATCTTACGTATTTTATGGCAGCTTATTGCCAATAACTGACTGGGGACTAAACACATTTTCACATATACAGACAAGCACTTGCAGCGTTAGAGCAGTAAGGACTCTGATGTGTGGGTGACAGCATCAGCCCCTAACACACATCGAACATCACAAACCATCCACGTACTGTGATTTAATCTGTAGTGCCAATATGTGTTCTAATTTTAGGAGTCGTAATTGTAAGTGATGTAATGATCACATTATCACCATACAAGTATAAACTGATCTAGCGTTCAGACCAGCATTACATTCACCAACTATTCCTCATACTGAAAGTAATGATCGACCAGCTGCAGTACAAAGAAGGAAAGCAATTGTGTGCAAAAAGTAAAAGAAGGAAGAGTGCATGATTTTGTTTTTATGTGATTCGAGAGTATACAGGTTAGGAGAAAACGTGCTTAAACCTATTTATATGTAGTCGAGTGTCGATTACAGTTTTTGATTCTTTACGTATGTATGTATGGTGTAGGTACACACAATTCGTGCAACATACGTTAACAGGGAAATCCTACATCTTCATCTCATATACTCTATAACGTCAAGAGGGAATGCAACCTCATTTTTTTCAATTTTGCATTGAAATACATTTTCAGTGGCTTGTATCTAGTAGAGAATTTGCAGA
Source organism: Schistocerca nitens (assembly GCF_023898315.1). Lineage (NCBI taxonomy): Eukaryota > Metazoa > Arthropoda > Insecta > Orthoptera > Acrididae > Schistocerca > Schistocerca nitens. The sequence continues at coordinate 5,127,239 of NC_064615.1, read as the reverse complement.
GCATTATTGCTACAGCTACATCTAACGTACTGCACATAAATAAATGAAGAGCCCACTGCTATTCTATTCCTATATTGATGGTAAGTCACTGGATATTTGCTGCTGGGTCTTTGCCACTCTCGTTGGACATGCACACAGAACACTTTCTTCCTCTTACATTCGACACCCTCTTATCAGCAGTCTCCTCATGATGTTATCAGCAGTAACAGCGTCGATATGTGTTCCATGTTTATTGCATTTTTCTCCTTGCAGTTAGTTTTATGGAATCATTCAGTCAAACTGCGTTGGGTGGTTACATCCAAATATTTTATGATTCCAAATACGTATGATAAACATCTCACAGGTATTGGTAAAGACTACCACAGCATTCAGAATCCAAATAAAGAGCATCTGACAAATCACACTTCACTAATCTAATATCATTAATAAAATGGCTTGAGAGAAGGAGCATGTCAGAAACTATTCTCCTTACATTCTTGTGTGTATACGAGTAGAACTGAAGATTTTAGCACTTCAGTAAGTGAACTGATGCTTACCAGTTTACATCACAAGAGAAGCATGGGGTGTACTTTAAATACTACTAGGAAATAAGAAAAAATACTAGTATAGTTTCTGTATAATATATGTGTAATTCTTGAGTTTCTCCCAGCGTATTTGATAATCAAAATATCCTTTGCTCATATCGGCTAGCAGAAACCATTTACAAATTGTATATGTAGTTGGATTTCGAGTGACAAAGTTGATTCAAGAATACAAAATGGGACATTAGTTAGCAACTCCCTGAAGTAGTACTGTGCAACAAGCTTATCTTTTGTGGAAGAGAGACAGAGGGAACTGTGGTTTGATAGTGGAAACGAGTGTGGCAGCCATGCACAATTACTGAATCAGTCAGTCGAGCCACTTGTCTCACACAAGCAGGACCTACATACTGGCAGCACTGCTTCTGAACTCTAGAATAGATCAATTTTTGTTTATTTCTCATCCAAATAACAACCAATTTTAAAAATACAAAAAGCTAGCATAATCCACACGAAAAGGGATATGCAGAGAAATAATAATAGATATTATCTTGTTATTGCTTTCCAAAGGAAATGTTTTTTATTCATTTATACAATTAAAAATTTTCACTCAATATCCTGTGCAGTGCATCATATGAAAGACTCTTTTTACCATACATAATTATGTAAGCAAGTGTAGCTGCAGGAATTTTATCATTAAAGTTTGCACAAAGTTTCATCATTGTTTTCTGAGTTGCAACTACATTCTTTCTACTACTCATATTTGTGAAACAAATTGGATAATTCACTATGAAATTATATGGATTTATACCAACATAAGCTATCAATTGTGTATCTCATTTACAATCCAGATAAGAATTGAAAGCCATCAAATAATTGTTTGGTAGATCTAAGTTCCTCGTTTCTTGCAGAAAAGCCTCTCATTCATAAGATAAAGCGTGTATACAATGAATCAAACAAGTGATTATTTTTTCGATTTGCCTGAAATGTATCGAATACAAAGTAAGGCATATCGAATTCTACCGAGTTATAGATAATCGTAATATCTAAATCAAAATTCTTCTTACCACTCAATGCACTGACTTCCACAGTTTGTAGTTCATAAATATGTATCAGAATTTTTGGATTTTTACAAATATTTTCTCATTGTTCAAGCTCATAACTATGTTCATGTTTAACACTAATTTCCATAGAATCTACAACAATTCTACCCTCATTAAGAAGAGTCGCTTTTATTCTAATTCCAACATCATTGTAATCAGATCATGTAAGAACAGTATGTGCAGCACTTGAAGACCACATAAAAATTCCAGAAAGATTACCCTGAAACGTAGCCCCATATAATGTTTTAAAAATCCAACAAGCATTCCACGCTGATAATACATGTCATTTTTCGTGCTGTTTGTTTTTCCATTATTAAGTATATGATGTTCCACACTTATTTTATCAGTAAGAAATAAAGTCAAATGTAACAAAAGTGTTGATAAAATAAAATGATATTCTCTTCTAGATAAAACAAGATACCCTTTCTTTATGGTTGTAATTCCAAATAGTTTTACTGTATAATAATCGATTAATTTTATTGGATTTTCTATCATATGTTGGGTAATCTGGTTCATCAGCTTTAACAATCCTAAAGATCATATGCAGTTGACTATAATTAGGATAGAGCCACCAACCTACAATATGGATGTGAATTACATTAAGCCTGTTAGGAACATTTCGGTTATATTTACTTTTCTCACTCATAGGTAATGAGTAAAACGCGTAGATTTCAATCTCGTTCATTTAACAGTGATCAAATTTTATTAGAGCATTCTAAAGCAACTGTCATACAAGTGCTATTGAAATCAATTAAATTCCGAATTTTATCGTGACTGAAATATATATTGTATAATGTGGTTCATCAATTAGTGCTCCACCAAATTAAGCATTATGGTTGCATGAAGCAATAATATTAGTTTCTTGACGAAAGTGATCGGTATGCTTCACAAACATTCCATCAACTAGATCAAAACTTATGTAGATTAGCTTGACTGGAATAAATTTAGGAACAAGTCTTTCATTAGGAAGAATAGTTTGGCCACTAAATCCAAGCACACTTCCAATGCTATCATTTATATCCATGCACAGTTAACAGAATTTTCAACACTAACTGTATTTAAATTTGTATCTGGCTTAATGTGAATATTTCGATTTTTGGAATCAATAAATTTTTCTAAGCTTTTCAAGGACATTATAAGTGAGTTCAGTTAGTTATAAAACTATTTAATAAATACAGTAATACAAAATATTCAACAACAAAAAGTAAGCCCATAGAGGTTAATGAGAAAAATTATAAGCCAACTGCCATCCCATCCAAAGTTAAACCAAAATTATAAACAGGAGATAAAGTTAGAATTAGTAAACTTAAAAGAATTTTCGAAAAAGTTATACTGCTAATTGGCCAACAGAAATTTTCCAAATTGAAAATGTTATTCTTTCAATCCAATCACACACAAGCTGATGGCAATGGGTGGAGAAGAAGTGAAAGGAGATTAATATCAACAAGAGCTACAAAAAATAATTTTCCTAATATATATCTTGCTGAAAAAATATTGAGAAAGAAAGGAGATAAAGTCTATGACAAAAGGCTGGGTTTTGAGAACTTGCAGAACAGTTAGGTAAATAAATATAAAATCATTTTATAAAAGATTTCTTACATCTTGAAAAGTTGTTGCTCAATATATATGTCAACTAATGAAAAGCTGTTAGGTAAAAATTAATATTTTGATTTAATTCTTATTTCGTTTTATTGTATAGGTTGACTGACTTTGGATTATTTTTGATTCTTCTTATTTCTTTACAGTTTGGATGTATATCGACAGGTACATATAATTGTGTTTGTAACTTTCTTCTTTGCCATCTAGTCACATAGTACCATACCCAAATTCATCACCAAATAATTGTAGACCAACAAACCTAATTACACTTTTCTCAAATTAATATTTGCAATTTTTACAACTACAGTTGATGCATTTGTCTTATTTGCTCTCAAGCTTCTCCCCTTGTTTTTGTAAGTTTTGAGTTTCTTGTCTTCAGCACACAAAAACATTTCTTTATCAATTTGTAAATCTTCAATTTGTTCTTGTAAGTTTTCATTTGTTTCTTGTAGTTTCCATGTTTTTGAATTATGGTAAAACCTTTTTGTTGTCCATTTAGTTAACATTTCAGCAAGGGGCAAATCTGATGAGAATATCAGCTTGTATAGTCCAGATTCAGTGACAAATATGGTTCTTTTTCATTATATGTTGGTCCTGATAAACCACCAGGCATCGATACTTTTTCAAATTGTGCTTTATTTATCATCACTGTTCACATTTTCGAAGTGCATCATCAGCGTATTCTTATTCAAAAATCTCTGCAACATCCTTTGTTTTAAACCAAGGATTATTCTCTTTATTAATGATCAGAAGCACTCCTTTATTGTTATAAATATTCATATTGTTCTGAATAAATTCAAATATATCGATGATAGTTGATATACCATTAGATGTACTTGAAATTGGTTTCATTTATAAGGAAACAAAATTGAATAGGAAAAAATATTTTGAATAAATTTGTTTTCTAAAGCAAGAGAATCATTGTATTTTATTTCTGTGTGACCTAGGTTGTAATAATTTAAAGACTTAATAAAACTGGACTTATTTTATTTTTTTGGTTATTTTTTCATGTCCTGTATAATTTGTTATCATCTTTTAATTCAGTATAGTCAAGATTGTAGTTTCTTAGGGATTTAATGATATTCGTTTTAATAACATTCATATTTGCAGTGCATCCCTTCAGATCCTCTGTTCCATAATAACAAAATATAAATATCAGTTGTGAGCAACACTTTCTTTTAGGTTATTTAAAAATCCTCATGGGAGAATATTCTTCCTCCAGAGGTCCATATAAAAAAGTTAAAATATTCTCAGTAATCTTTTGATATTTGTATAATTTTCAAATGTTGGCCTCACATCAGCTGAAATACCAAAATGAATAAAAAATATAAAATTTGCCACATCCAAATATTTGAACTTGGGAATATCATATAATAAACATGAACTATCATTCATGATCAATTCATGTTTTTAAAAAATTCAGTGATCGTTTTATCTGTGCACAAAGTTTTCATGAAAACAGTAGTACCTTCATGGGCATAATTTGTTTCCTCTGCAGTATTAGCATAATTACAGCTTGTAAATATTTACTACCTGGAAATAAAGAGTTTATCATTTTCTTATTACAAAATAAATCACATAAACAACAAGCTATAAAGTCAGTGAATTTAAAACTAGAGCAAAAGATTTAGGATGTAGAGGATATTCTAAAATGAGAAAATGACAACCTACTGACCTCATCAAAATCAACACCATCAACATCATCATCATCAACCACAAACACAAAACAATAAACAGACGAATTCTCTGCAAAATATCTAAAAGCTGTAGCAGGAGAATTGGGAAGAAACGGATATTCTAGACTAAAAAGGAAACAATTTATTGCATGGACTGATTATGATTTTTGGAATATGTCTTGAAGAGTTATATAGATTGTAGTCAAAAACTGAAATGTGTAGAAATAAAGTTATTTAATCAACTAAACAAAAATTATCTGTAGACTACATAAGAGAATTTCAAGACAAAATAAATTCAGGTACTACTAGTATATCACATCAAAATTTATTTACAGATTTTGTAGAAGAACTTAATGTTTAAATTAATTGGGATATTGTCTCAACTAAACGAAATTTACCTGTGGATTGTATCAGAGAACTTCAAGAAAGAATAAACTGGAATGTAATATCACAAGACTTAAGTAAAAATTTAATTATAGATTTTGAAGATGAATTAGATTGACTATGTGTATCAAGGAATGAAAAATTATCTCAAGACTTCATAAGAAAATTTCAAGATAAAGTACATTGGAGATTTATACCATATGATAAAAAAATTATCTGAAGATTTATGAGAGACTTTGAAGACAAATTAGATTGGGATGATATTTCAAGCGGACAACAATAATCTGAACATTCTTTGACAGACTTTCAAAACAGGATAAATTGAAATACTATGTCAGTAATGCGAAATATATCTGAACATTTTATGAGAGAGTTTGAAGACAAATTAAATTGTGAGGGTGTATCAAATGATGAAGTACTGTCTGAAAATTTTATAACAGAATTGAAAAATAAAGTTGGCTGGGATAGCATTTTGAAATGACAAAATTTATCTAAATCTTTCAAATAAAAAATAATAGTACCTTATGAAATAATGGAGCAGCCTGAAGGCAGCAAATGTTTTGTATGTTTAATCAACCAGAATCATCAATTTGTGAAAGCAAAATGAAATCCTATATTTCGTAACTAAAGTGTTCATAAATGGTTAACAACCATTTTTATTGTCCAATGTGCAGAAATGCTATTTAAAGACTGTAATTACAGTTCGCAGGTGCCAAAGATTTGAAGCCTGGAATTTAGGTCAGGCTTCAAAAACAATGAAATACAATAATTAATAAAACATAAATGTTTCAGAAGTCGATATCGCTGCAACTGCTACACTATCTTAGTATGATCTAGATTAATCATACCATTAATCAATTCTTCTTATGTATACTCATTCAAAATATTAAAATAATTACCATAGCCAACAATGTAAATTTTCTTTCATTCTCTAGTGTAGGTTTACTGAATTTTTTAAGATATAATGTGAGGCAGCGATGTACCTATTTCTCTGTCTCTTTCACTTATTTCTCTAGTGTTATCAACTATTCCTGTAAATTTTGTATATGATTTTCTCGAATTTTATTTAAATTTTCCAAGTGAGTTATTTAACTTTGATACATTTCTTTCAGTTCATTTTTAATCCTATATTCTCCATATTTTCGAATAGACGCCAAAACGGCTTCGTAAATCCATTCCTGGAAATATTATGTAAGTGACAGCATGGAACTCATAAATCAAGAATAAATAACAGATTCATTGATGAATTTTGTATGAAGAGGAATATCTTCAGATAGACCCATATGGATGCTATTGAAATTTTAATAACTTTTACAATATTTTTTGTTTAACATGGTCTTTAATAGCTTTCCTAGGATGTTCATATCATAAAATACCAACGACATGATTTGTGTAAAACCAAGGATTATTCTTTTCGTCAATAATCACAAATATTTGCTTACCACTGTATGCAAACTTGTTACTGATGAGATTTATAACTGATCCTAACTAATAGAAAACTCTCTTGAAATTACTGCCACCAGTAGCCTTTTGTTTTGTTCTTCAATTTTTATTATGCAATTACAGTTTTGAACCACCTAGTTATTCATCATCATATTTATTGATGTCTGCAGCAGTGTGGAAGGCATGTAGCTGTGGCAAGATGAATAAACGTTCTACATATTGCCACAGCTATACAACTCCCACACTCCTGCAAACAATCAATAAATATGTACCATCTAGTGACGAATTGCTAGGTGGTTAGAAACTGGTAATGGGATACCAAAATTGAAGAATAAAATAAAAGGAGAGTGGTTGCAGTGATATCAAGAACCCTTTATTAGTCACAGTCACAGTGATCCTCATCTATAATCGATAAAAGATTTAATAAATAACTTTTTTATCAGAAATATTACTTAGAATCATCGCATCTTGTAATATGTTCAGTTTATATAAATGAAGGTTCATCTACTATTGTTGTTTGTGGAAATAGTAGCAGCAGATGATAGAGTAAAGCAATAAAATTCTTGAATGATTTTGGTTATTTAGATATTCTATCAACAGCTAGAACAACTCAAGTGAATGATGCTGGGAAGGATTAACATTATTTCAGTTAAGACATAATCTTGAGACAAATGGTGATTTAAATGAAGAGACTTTAAGTTTCATGAATAGGCCTAGATGTGGCATAAAAGCTACATTTGGTAGCTATAGAACCAATATTTATAAATTGAATAAAAAATATAAAACACAATTACAAAAGACCGAATAAAAATTATTAGAAGTAACAGAGCCAGCATTTAGTTTATGACAAAAATATATTGTTATTTAGTGTTTTGTGATAGCAGTAATCCTGATGTTTTAATTACACGTAAAAGACAATTTCACATGTATTAAATGTCTGGTCACCAATGTTCAAAAGTTCTAGATGTAAGAGGTAATGTGTTTGGTCATGCTTTTTTTTTCAAATATGCGTAATAATCCAGCAGAGATACATATAGATGATACTAGGAGATTGATTGGAATATGCCAAAATACCAGACAAATCTATTTGATGTTTTAGTTCATGAACTTTGTCATACATTAGGTTCCCAATGGTCAGATGTTTATGGAGCGGTAATGTATCCTTAATACAATGGTTCAAATTTAGAATTACATCAAGATGATATTGTTACTGTTCAAAGTTTTATGGTAAAAAATATGATACCAACAACAAAGTCATTTATACCAAAGGGCATACCAGTTGTACAATATGAACCAGTTTATTCATTACATCAAGTTAAGAAGTTCGATTTTTATTATTTGGGAATCAAATTTTATATATTTGCTATGAGAGAATTGGGTGTTTACAGGTAATGATATGGAATCACAATTTATAACCAACTGGTTAAGATTTTTACAACAACAGTCACAAAAATAGGTGGAATGTATCAAAAACCAAGTGGCAAAGTTGTTTTAACTATTGACAGTATGATAAATATAATAAATTTACATTCGTTACTTGGGCCCAGATTAATATGTAAATACACATTTTCGTTTTAAGTAATTTTCATGCTTTTCGTAGGTTTCTACACAAATTATGACATTTGGAGTCTGAAAATGTAGCTTTTATTTTCAGTAGTTTTCTATATTTCCAAGTTCAGTCCATTATTTTCGCTATTTGAAAGTTTAGTCCATTTTTTTATATCAAAATTGCATAAATTCATATTTTGACCATACATTATATAAAATTCATCTTTTTAAAACGTAACAGCATTACAAATTTCATTAAATCACACTTAAAAATGCGATTTCTGGCCTCAGAATGGAGGAGCTGAAATACAAATCGCAACATCTGAAGCAGCCTACTCTTTCACATAGCCTGAAAACCTTTTAGTGGTGTTTCTCAGGTATTATGGCCACATGCTGTGTCCGTGCACTTAGAGGCGACATGGTACGGATTGTGCAGTCCCTCCCACCGGACGTTCCAGTACTCCCTTGGATATGGGTGTGTGTGTGTGTGTGTTGTTCTTAGTACAAGTCAGTTTAAATAGTGTGTAAGTCTAGGGACTGATGACAGCAGTTTGTTCTCTCAAGAATTCACACACATTTGAACATTTGAACAGGGATTAAGGGAAGAGGGAAAGAAGCAAAACCTCTTCTGGGGAGTGAAACACTGAAATTATGTTTTCGGATTGGGGGGGTTGGGGGAGCAGTTTTTGATATGTTGTCCCCAGCTGTCAACATACCCTCTCCTACCAGTTATTTCCTACAGTGAAAATGTCTCACAAAAGTTACATATTTTCGTGAAAGCACATTATCATAAACATGCTATTATCAAATGTGGTACTTCTTTGTAGTAATGAACAAGATATAAAATTAAAGCAGCCCAAACGCAATTTATTTTGGAGGACGCTATAGATAGATGGAAAATACTGTTTTGTAATGCTTGTGAAAAATCTGTGTCGACAGATCAACATTTTCTAATATCAGAGTACACGTCTACCACATAATCTCTCCTAAACCTACAGCTCTGTGGTGGTCCACTAATACTTCCAATATTCTTTAGACTTCGACTGATACTGGTGTGAGTCTGCTCTGTTGTGGCCCATTACCAATCTTACGATATCATTTCAAAACTGCACTGCTAACAGACGTCCCATTTTTTATTCTCCAATCAATTTTGACACTCAAAATATACCATTATGGAAATTAAATAACCCAATGTTTAATAGCTGGCAACAGCCTTGCCGCAGTGGACACACCGGTTCCTGTGAGATCACCGAAGTTAAGCGCTGTCGGGCGTGGCCAGCACTTGGATGAGTGACCATCCAGCCGCTATGTGCTGTTGCCATTTTTCGGGGTGCACTCAGCCTCGTGATGCCAATTGAGGAGCTACTCGACCGAATAGTAGCGGCTCCGGTCAAAGAAAACCGTCATAACGACCGGGAGAGCGGTGTGCTGACCACACGCACCTCCTATCCGCATCCTCCACTGAGGATGACACGGCGGTCGGATGGTCCCGATGGACCACTTGTGGCCTGAAGACGGAGTGCTTTTTAATGTTTAATAGCTCCCTAGACAAGTATTCAGGTAAACGTATTCCTGACGCCCATGAACTAAACATGTAGAAACTAGGGTGCAAGGGCTCACTAAGAAGTTTACAGGTGGTGCCTCATTTGCTTTCTTCGCCACAGATACGTTACATGATTTCTATTCCTCCACATTTTCTGTTTTGTGCTTCGATTGTCTTTCGTGTGGAATGCAAAATAATTAAGCCTTTGAGTCAAGCAGGCTAGTTCATCCCAACAGTGTGAACAATTAGGCTGCAGCATTAAATGTTTGCTCATTCTTACACTCGAGTGTTATGTTCAATGTGCAACATCATTCATACACCTTCAGAAATAGTTCGCTAGCCGTGTCAGTCACTGCTAATAACGACGAGGTTTGCCACTATACATCATTGTGTTATTTACAGATCTATGTTCTTCAAGTGTAAAAGCTGCATATCTCAGTCTGTGTGATTTTTTATACATACATAGAAATGCCAAAGGACAAGCAACCATTGTGTTTCAAATCGCAAAAATATATTGAAGATTTCCCTGATCACTCTTTGAGTACAGATGGAAAATACAGTAGTGGGCCACTAAAGGTGCAGACCCACTGTAGTCCTTGTAGAGATGGCTAGTAGCCATCCGTTGCGACTATGTGGGTGCACATTCACAATTGAAGAGTCTTGAGGATAGCATAGCAAGTCCATGAGCCACCACTGTGTAGTCAGTATTGATGAACATCACAAGTCCCTGAGCCACCACTTATGCACTTACTAAAGTTCAATGTGGTAACAATTTATAGAGATCGAAACAGTACTCCAAAGACCAGAGCAGGGCCAACCTCATGTGACTTCAAACGAGAGGACAGAAAGACTTCAAGCAGGGGACACTAAAAATATGTTGAGCTGCCTTTACCTTTACCGCAGTAAACAATAATCAAGTCACATGCAAAGTTTAAGGAAGTTTTATTTAAACTGATTATACACATACACAAGACAATGACATCTTACGATATTAAAAAGTTACAATTGTGCTTCTCTTCCTTAAATGATGAATTCAATGCGCCTATTCTTCCTGGAAAATTGGTTAATTACATCATCAATAGGAGAATCAATGTCAGGGTGAGTGTTCAACTGAGCTAAGCCATTAAGTCGATCCTCCATTACTGTCGACCTCAGCCATGTATTTGTATGCTGCATTGTTATAAAACGTCTTTCTACTGTAGCAAATATTTTGTACAGCGTGTGCAAAGTAGGATAGTCAGACAAACAGACAACGCTTGCATAACAGACTCACGATCATTAAGGGCGTTTATGCTAGTTTGCTTGTGTTGAAGAATCTCTCCCATTAGTCTCTTTTTAATCACAGAGAGTGATTTTTGTTCCAAGAACGGTAGTTCAGTTAAGCACTGATTCAATTTATGTGCTAGAGCACTAGAACAGTCGCGACTTTTCTCGTAGGTTTGTGTTAGCCATCTATGTGCCAGGCAGAAACATATAAAATACAATGACGTGGACACGCCTGCTACACAGGAAAGTACAACTACTCGATAACTCGATTCAGTCGAGTCGACTGACGGAAGAAACGAACGAATAGCATGCGAGCTGACTGGCGGGGCTACACAGGTGGCAATGCGAGCGGCCCTGCTCAGGGGGAGGGGGGGGGGCTGTATGCCTCCCCCCTGCCCCCCCCCCACCCGTATGTATCCGCCACTGGTTTCAGGTGGTCAGACTTCATCTTCAGTGTCTGTAGGTACTCTATCACTGTCCACATCCTCGCGCACAACACGTTCCTCTACAGGTTACTCACTACATCGTCACTTTCATCAAATTCAATTTGAGAATCTGTCGATGCTTCCAAAATCTGTGATATTCCTCTGTCAGTAAGTGTCAATCACAGTTGTATCTAACAATGGACTAAGTGGACTGAACAGGAAACAATAAAGAACCAAAGGGAAATGAATCATTGTTGAGATGATTGTTGCTGTCAACCCAAAGAATTATAACGACCATGTGTTCTAAGGTTGCCTAATGCTATTATTTGTGGAGTAAGATGACTGTCGTGGGAAGTCGCATCTACTACCAAGGGCAGTAGACTTTATGACCACCTCCATTAAACTTAAATTTTCTGGTTAAGCTTGGACGAAAAATGCAAAACAATCATAGAATCTGGAAGAAGACTTCATTAAAGACAATAAATATTATTTACAAAATTTTAAAGAGGTAGCCATAAAGTACCTCAGTACCTCCCCCCTCCCCCCACCCTTGGTATTGTGGGGCTTAGAACTCTAACCACACTCGTCTGAATGCACAATGGGTAACTGAGGATCACCTTGGCTGCTAGATCCACCCGTTCATTTCCCTCAATACCCATTTGCTCTGGTAGCCAGCAGAACAACACCTCCTTCCCCAGCTGTTGTAACTGGAGGAGGGCATCCTGAATAGTCGGGACTATTTTATCTGTTGGGCGCAAATGTTATATGGAGTGAAGGGCACTAGCAGAATCCGAACAGACAAGAAATTTAGCACTGGAATAATGTCTCGTATGCTCCAGTGCCCACGAGATCGCACATAATTTTGTGCCGAAGACAGTAAATTCTTGAGGTAGTCAGACCCTGAGGACACGATCTGGGAAAGCAACAGAGCAACCAATGGAGTCGCCTCGCCCCATCCGTAAAGACGGCAACATAGTTGTGGGGCTCACATAAAATGTCAGAAAACATCACATTAAGAACAGAAGCAGGAGTGCAATCTCTCCTGCACTGCACTAAATCTAAAATAACTCTGGGCCTCTGCAATAACCAGGTTGTGAGACAGTTTAAACCCTGCATTTGGGGTTGTACTTGCTCTACAATGAATGACTCCAGCATACGCAGCGCACCCGTCCCAAACGGCATTGTGGCCCATGGACGGTTGGAGAAAAGGCATTCCAGGTGGACAAGCAACAGTATGGTACGTGCGCGAAGCTGGAGCTGCAAGGAACTCACATGCTTGCTGCACCATCAGAAGCTGGCGCTGGATGGTGAGTGGCAGTTCCACAGCTTCAGCACAGAGACTTGGTATGGGGCTGGTCCTAAAAGCACCTGTGGCCAGCTGAATTTCCTCATGGTGCACGCACCAATAATCTTCAAGTAAGAAGGCCTTACTGACACATACACTGTGCACCCATAGTCCAGATGCGAACGCGTGAAAGCATCATAAAATTGGAGCAGACGCGCCCTGTCTGTTCTCCACGACTGGTGGCTAAGGCACTTTAAGATATTCAGCACCTTGGCTTTCAGGTCTCTCAGGTGTGGCAACCACGACAATTTGAAGTCAAAAATGAGGAGCAGAAATCTTACTGAGTCTCTAAAATGGAGGATGGTATCCTGTATATGCAAATGCAGATACTAGTGCCAACACTAGCTACCTCCGTTTGTGTAGCAGCATCAGTTTTCTGCACTGTCTCTATAACAACTTACGCACAGGAGGTAGCAAATCTTGGGGACTGAATGGTCTTATTGTGGTTTTAGCTTCCTGTGTCTTCCGTTCTTCAAGGCAGACACAGCAGTCACTACTCCAGGCAGGGTGAGCACCAGAACAATTCACACTCTTTGGAGGAGATTAACATCCGACTCCTCCATGGGCAGCGTTACCACATTTGCCTCAAGTTGCTACTCCATTATATCCAAGTGTGGTGTACCCAAATCGCTGGCATTTAAAAGAGCGCGTTGGATTAGAAGTTGTTTGCTATTGAAAGTGAGGATGAAACGAGTCGGATTTAATCACGTCGCCCTCCACCCTTTTCATAATATTCTGCACATCTATAATGCCTTCTTGGGCCCATTGAACTTTCAAGTCTTCTTTTGGGTATGTCCACTAGGTCTCTGCAGGGCGTAACATCTTTACTTTAGTTTAATATGGCTTGGAAATGAGTCTCAATGGCATATTAGCCAAGGGTTTTGGCATTCTGCAGGTTTTTTTACTTGTTCGGAAATTGATGTTTCCCATTTCGTAACCGTTTGATTGATTTTAAAGTATCTGACACCTCTCTAAACCCTTTTGTTCCTAAAAAAGTGACACTTTTTCAAAAGTCCCCTCTGTCAGTTAACTAGCACAAGCACACTCTGGCCAGCAGCATGCGTTCTGTTACTAAACCTCTGCGTTCTGCCACAAAACCCACTTGAATTGTTTAATATCCCTGAGTCTGGAGGACTGGCTACACGAGTCCTCTTATTTGAGTGAGTGTTGGCACTTACCAGCGACCCACCCATTCCGCTGGGAGATGGAAGAGAACACTTCGAAGAATCCATCTCGATACCACGAGCAGCTAGGGACATAAAAGTCCACCTAAACAGAGCCCCACGAGCTGAGATAAGCCTTGTACAACTGAGGTGTGGCAGGTTCCCCAGAGGTTGCCCGCTGACGACGGTACCACCTCAACAGCGTGCAGCACATCTTGAGATGAAGGTGGTGGCTTTTTTTTTTTTTTTTTTTTTTTTATTACAGAGGTTTTGACCATCCTTGTGACTGGGCGCTCAAGCCAACATCCCCGGTTCCCTGTGACACACAATGGTCTTGTACGGTGGTCCCTGAAGCATGTGCAGAGCTTATGGTGACAGAGGACTGGCGATGCTTGCCTGTCACCAGCTCGGGAACCCCAGGGTCGCCAAGCAAACGACAGCTGAGCCCCTGAGGGCACAGATTTCTTAGCATATCGACCTTCAGATTATGTTTTCCCTTTTACCTGATGGTGATCTCGATTCTTTCGTTTGCCTGATTGAATTTGACTTGATTCCTTATCAGGCTGTTCGTGGGCTACTCTTTAATCTAAAATCATTCTATAACAGGCTATTCAGAGATATTACCTTTAACTTCAGAGGTCACAAGGCTTTTGACAGCCCGTTTTTGCTTTTTTCTGCACGGTTAGTCTGCTGTCTTTTCGATTTACGTAGTCGTCTGGGACGTTTCAGAGGTAACGCTACCTTGCATCTGTGGTTCCAGTTCGTCACATGTCTAACTTTCCTCAGTTTTTACCTTTTTCTTTTCAACTTTCGAATTTGATTTTGTTTTGTTGGAAGTATCTTCTTTGGCTTTGGAGTGAATTTCTGTAAGTTTTGCAGCCGCAGACGGGCTCTCTGCTGACGGTAGCTTTCTGCTACCAGTTTCTGAATTTCCATTACCTCTTCCTGTGCAGATTGTGTGATATGTGAAATGTGGTTTATTCATCTCATTACATACAATTTTCAAATCATTTGATTTGATGTACAGGAGACATGTCAAGGTTTACAAAAGACACTTTTTTCACTTTTTTAAGAGAAATACAAAAGTTTACATTATATTTTACAGTTCTAAGTTACAGCTACACATGTACATAACATAATAAATGTAATACAATCCCTGTGTTCAGATTGTGAAGCTGTGAATTCATCGACAGAATAATAACACTTTTCCACCAGAAGAGTAAAGAGCAATCTTTTCGGTGAACCAATCTCCATTTTAAATATATTACTGCCTTTTATTTTATTGAAAATTTTTAACCCCATATACTCTGGCGTTTGGGCATAAAGTTTTAAACGATGTGTTGGAAGTTTGAAGTTATCTCTGTGGCGAGTGCTGCAGTTGTGGTCAAAACGGAAAGTGTCAAGTGTATGTTGATTTCTATATAGGAACACCACCATCTCATATATGTAAAGTGAGGGGATGGATAGTATTTTAAAATTTTTTAACAGTGGTCGACAGGATTCCCGTTTTTTTGCAACACACATGTTTCTAATTACTTTCTTTTGTAATACTAGGAGCCTAGTGACATTTGCAGAATTTCCCCAGAAGATTATGCCATAACGAATAACTGACTCAAAGTAGCAGTGATAAACTATCTTTCTGGTATCCATGTTTGTGGCACCTGACAAAATACACATTGCAAATGCTACATTGTTCAGTTTATTTGTTAAGTAATCTATGTGTACCTTCCAATTTAAATTTTTGTCACGATTTAGGCTAAGAACTTCACGTGGTTTGCTTCTGTGATATCCTGATCATTACAAGTTATCTTTATTTCACTCCTTTCTACTGATTTAGCTTCAAATTGCATCATTTTGGTTTTAGTTACATTTAGTTTTAGTCCATTTTGATAGAACCAAGATTTAAGTTTTTCTAAAGTATTTTCGGCTTTTTCTGGAATATTTTCAGATACCTCATTTTCAATTAGAACTGATGTATCATCAGCAAATAAGACTGAATGAACATCAATAGCAAGTGGTAGGTCATTTACGTAAAACAGAAACAGATAGGGACCCAATATCGAACCTTGTGGGACTCCTTGGGGAAATGTTTTCCAGTCTGATGAATAATTGGTTCCATTTAAAGTTAAAATTACTCTTTGTTTCCTACCTGACAGGTAAGAGCTAAACCATTTTAAAGCAGTGTCTCTGATTCCATACATCTGTAATTTGTGGAGAAGTAATGCATGGTTCACTGAATCAAAAGCTTTAGTCAGATCACAGAATATACCTGTGACCTTTCTACCTTTATCTAACGTGGAGCATATTTTTTGGATAAACTCATTTATAGCATTCACAGTGCTTTTACCCTGTTGGAATCCGAACTGGTTTTTAAAAATTATATCATTTACAGTAAGAAAGTTATTAATTTGTTTTGCTGCAATCTTTTCAAACACTTTAGAGAAGACCGGCAAGAGAGAGATAGGGCAGTATTTCCCCATATCTTTTGTCGATCCTTTCTTGAACAGAGGTTTGATCTCACCATATTTCAATACCTCTGGAAAGCATCCCTGGTCAAAAGATTGATTTATAATAGTTGACAGTGGTTGGGAAATAATATTGTGCACATACTTGATTACAGATGTTGTTATTTCATCCCACCCATGTGAGGTTTTGTTTTTTAGAGACAATATTTCCTTTTCCACATCCCTTTGGGTGATTTTTTTCAAATTGTTTAAGAGATGTGTTCTGGCTGTTTTCCAAATTTGTGATGCCCTAATAGAATGTCATATCCACATCCGATCTTACTACATTTAGGAAGAATTCATTGAAACAACTTGACATCTGAACAGGGTTTACTATAATTTCATTTTTATGTCTAATTTTCAAAATCTCATGAATTTTTACTTTGGCTCCTAGTTCAGACTGAACAACTGACCACACTGCTTTTGTCTTATTTCTGTGTTCTCATATGAATTTATTATTTGCCATTTTTTAGCTGCCACTACAACTTTCCTAAATACAGCTTTATACTGTTTGACATAAATAACCAAATCTGGATTTCTGTTTGATTTTAACTCATTGTGGAGCTCTCTCTTTCTGGCACTAGAGATTTTTATACCTGTTGTAATCCATTTGAGTTTACCATTTACTTTCTTTTGCTGATATCTACGAGGAAATGATTCATTAAATACCTCTAAGAAACAAGTTAAGAATTTGTCATAGTTTATCAAGCTTGAACTATTGTAGTCTACAGGCCAGCTTATTATACTTAATTTACTGCGGAATAAATCCATTTTACTTTTACTGAGATCCCTTTTTATACACACTTTTGGAGGCTTTAGGTTATTTGCTTTTGGGAGCTCAATAAACAGAGCTGAGTGATCTGAAATACCCAAGTCTAAGCAGTATTTGTGCTTATTTCCACTGTCAAATTTGTAGTTAGTAATAATATTATCAATGCAGGTCACTGATCTGCTGTTTTCCCTAGTGCTTTCAGAAAAATTTAGCTTGAAACCAGATTTCTGAATTAAGTCACGAAATTTCGTGGAATCATTGCTTTCAACTAAGACATTTAAGTTGAAGTCTGCTGCTATAACCACTTTGTTCTTACTTTCTTTCTGGAGTTTTTCCAGGAGGCATTCGAATTTGGCTAAAAACACTTTTGTTACCGCACATCCAGGAATTCTGTAGATTGCTATAACCAGTGTATTCAGATCACTTAGTTCTACAGAGCAACTTTCAAACACGCTCTCTTCATTTAAATAATTAAAACTATCTCTTACTGTATGACTTACGGAAGAATTGACAAGAATGCAGGAGCCTCCACGAGATTTGCTTATTCTACAAAAGCTAGCAGATACCTTAAAATTATTAATACTATTTAGTACTTTTATACTATCTTCTGTTAACCAGTGTTCATTTAGGCAGATTATTTTAATATTTACGGATTCTGAAAGCAGAATTTTTAGTTCGTCGATTTTTGAGAATTTACGATTTGGTAGTTCTGCCCCTAAGCCATTTATATTCCAGTGCATCAATAGATCATTTTTGCTTTTAGTTATTTCACGTGCATCCTTTGTTTGGTACCTAAACTTTTTATTTTCAGTTTGAATTTTTTCTTTGTCACCCCTATCACAATGAATTAGTTTCCCTTGCTTCTTAGTACTTTACACACGTCTATGAACATTTTACTAAGGTTCACAGAGCCTAATCTATTCAAGTGCAGGCCGTCTTTTCCCAGACACTTGCAGTTTAAGAATTTGTTTGGGTCAATGAATACTGCACCGAGTCTGTTGCATTGTTCCCTAATGCCGGTATTTATCCTGTTGATGTAAGTATCACTTACCGATCTTCGATGAATAATTCCACTAATTACCAGCCTGGATGTCGGGTATACAGTTTTCGCCGATCTAATCAGAGTCCGTGTTTCATTCACGATTTCTTCCTCACTGTTACTGCGGATGGAGTTTGTGCCCACGTGGATTAAGACACCTCTGTAATCGTCGGTACTTAAAGTTTTGTTACCAGTTTCGCCCGTGTTTCTTTTCGTGGACAATACATTCTTAAAATGTTTGTTGAGTTGATGCGATCGGATTTAGTTGTCTCATGCATTACAGCAACAGTCGTGGTAGCTGGTGGCAGTGGAATGTACGCCACCAACCTGTTCGTGACTTCCAAGTAACCACTGCGGGTGTCACTTAACATACAGCTCTTTCCATGGAGAAATACACCGGTACTCTTTTAGTACAATTAGAAAGTAAGCGGTCAATAGAATGACAAATGGAACATGTCTGCGGTTGCCTACAATATATCATAAACGCTCTATTTCCCGCAGTTAATGCGTAAGACGGAATGTGTCTTTTTAGTTCCGTCCGAACGTTTTGCACACCACTGTCGATTTGATATCCGAAAGTGCCTGACCATTTATCATTTTCAGTTTTCGAAATGGTGTGGTACCTTAAACAGTACGGCATCATCTGGGCATTCAAAGCATACATTATAAACTTTTATATTCCGGATTCCTTAACCTGCATGTACTACAACAACATTACTGACTGGACCGTCAAGATACTTGAATTTGCATGTATTGACAACTCCAGTCACGAGTTTCTCACAATTTTATCATCTTTAAATCTTATAACGCAGAGTTCTGTGTGATATCTAATTGAATACCTAATATATCATATTCTACAATTACGAGTTCTTTAAAGATCCACTCATTAATTTCAAATGGTGAGGGCCTAACTATAGTGCTGTCAGAGATACACTGTACGGTACTTTTTCTGTTGACCGTTGTCATTTTACTCACAGTTTTTCCTCGAAGGTTGTTGAAGACGTTGAGAGTGCGACACCGCTGCGAAGGGATGTGATGAGGCCGCAACCACACAGAAACACAATTTAATGGTTAACTGATATTAAATCGCCTATATTTTTCAATATTTTTCGAGAACTACAAGAAAACTGATGTTTGTTGGTGTTAGAAGCACGAGTGCGTCTCCGTGGCGTGTTTACCTGCTTGCTTCAGATGTTTCACCACACCGAGCCTTCAGTTCGTGAGCGTTATTCCCTATTAAACGGTAAGCACAGATGGCACTCTGGTAGCTCTGCCACTAGGCTATCTGTTGGCAGACGACGTTGAAACCGTTATCAGTACATCTGCTATCCCCGAGGTGGAATATACTGTCATTGGATCGTCTTTCCAGTACTAATTTTTTTTCTCCGGCAGTGTACCAGGTGCGACAATAAAGTAATGAGACTGATGTGAAAAAAATGTTGCTTAACGCTTTAGTCAAGTTTATTGTTGTCTTCTTCAAAGTAGTTCCCTTCTGATTGCACAAACTTTTTCCAGCGCTTCTGCCATTGATGGTAACATTTCTGGAACTCACCTTCTGTAATATCATCCAATCTTGTCAAGGGAAGGACTCTCTTTAACAAAGTGCACAGTGCTCAAACAGGACTTCCCAATTACATCCAGTACTGGGGTGTTATTCCAATGCTGGAGACCCCTAGCAAAAGTGACAATGTAGGGGGGATATAAGCTGACGGAACACGCAAGCGTTCGCTCAATTATTCTGCAAACAGGAGGAGGTTGAGCTCCCCTGCACGATACACCTCGAAACCCTCTCAGATCCCAGCGGCGCGCACCGCCGTCCTAAGTACTTGAAGTTTATGTTGGGGAGAGTACTCAACTTGGTTCAGATTCAGATTCTTTATTTGCCAATGACCACATGCAGGGAAATAGGCTTTATAATTATGTCAAAATACATAATAAGTTACTATATTACTTAGTGTTTACATTACAAGTGCCGGCCGGAGTGGCCGAGCGGTTCTAGGCGCTACAGTCTGGACCCGCGCGACCGCTACGGTCGCAGGTTCGAATCCTGCCTCGGGCATGGATGTGTGTGATGTCCTTAGGTTAGTTAGGTTTAAGTAGTCCTAAGTTCTAGGGGACTGATGACCTCAGAAGTTAAGTCCCATAGTGCTCAGAGCAATTTTTTGAACATTACAAGTACAAATAATTTATGCTACATTAATCAATTGTACAGTATTGCAGTCATAGACTTAAAACTCAATTCCTATGTTACAAGTATCCAAGAATTCTGTAAGACTGTTGTATGGATTGTCTATTAACCGTTTGTGGAGTTTACTTTTAAAATTATTGAAAGGTGTATTGAGTGCAGTATGTGGTAATTTGTTAAATAATTTCTAACAGTTCATTTAGTGAGAGTTGCCTGTTTTCAATAGCCTATGTCTAGGAATGTCAATACTGTTTCTGGTGTCATGATACTGTATGTTCTCTCTGGTATTAAATTTTGTTCTTTCTTTTTTTATTTTATTTTTTGTCATATCTCAGTGATGCATAAATATAAAGATTTATCTCTGTCATTATTTTCATTTTGACGAATAATAGATGGCAGTGCTCCCTTGGACCAACCTTGCACGTTATTTGTAGCACCTTTTTCTGCATCAGCAGTACATCACTGAAATGACATGAGTGGCCCCATAGTAACAGCCCGTAAGATATATGAGACTGAAAAAGTCCAAAGTAAGCTGTTCTGAGATAGTTGTTACTCACTAGATCAGACACTTTCCAGATGGGATAACACACACTTGATAATTTTTGAGGACCTGGTTGAAATGGGGTTGCCAGTTAAGTTTGGAATCAATGTATATTCCAAGCAGTTTTATGGATTTTGGCTCTACATCATTAGCCAGTCCCAACTGCAGATGCTGAGTTTTCTCTGGATTACATAGAAGTTTATTAGCCTTAGTGTCAAGGTGAGAGTGTCCTCTGATTTCTGATGTAGCTTTGATAAATCTCGATCTGTGCTGATTAAGGTTGTATCAGCTGCATAACAGATAACTGACTCAGGCCCAACATACGATGGTAAATCATTAATTGCAACAATGAAGAAGAAAGGATCAAGGGCAGAGCCTTGAGGTACACCAGATGTGACATTATTCATAGAAGAGTGTCTATTCTGAACTGACACAAATTGTCTCCTGTTATTTAAATAAGAGTTGATTATTTCTAACTCCGTATTATTTATACCATAATACTTTAGTTTGGCTACAAGGATATCAAAGGGGATACATTCAAATGCGTTACTCAGATCACAAAGTTAAAGTGAGACTGTTTGTTTACTTTCAAATGCAGTTAATGTCTAACTATTTCAAGGACTGCAGAGGTGGTATTTTTCCCTTGTTAAAAACCGTGCTATTGCAGAGAAGGTCATACTTTTCAAAATAGTTGCTTAGCTGTTTGTGGGAAATTGCTTCAAAAATTTTGGAAAATATTGGTACAATAGACACTGGTCTATAGTTTTCAGTGAGGTGTTTTCCCCCTTTTTTGTGTATAGGTATAACTTTGGAAATTTTGAGCTGATCAGGGAAAACTCCAACTTCTAGGAATTTATTCATAATAAAAGCAAGTGGATTGCAAATGAGGTGTATTGTCCTTTTTTTGTGTAGTTAGATAACCAGTAGTAGTCCATGATTTTCGAGTTTGAAAATTTTCTAACAATATTTTTTATATCTTTGGGTGTGTCAGAATCCCAGTGAAATTCATGCCCTTTAGGTAGCTGATCAGCAAGTATATCAATTGCTGGTATATCTGATTGTTTAATTTTTTATTTTAATTTGTTTAATCTAGTTGTAAAATATTTATTGAGCTATTCTGGCTCCAGTAGAACATCTTGTGTTTGGATAGAAGTATGTTCCTGTTCTATAATATCCCAAGCAGCCTTGCATTTGTCTGGGGCTCCTTCTATGCAATTTTCATAGGCAGCTTGTTTGGCAAGTGTAAGGTTGGCATGTTTTTTTTTTTTTTTAAAAAAAAAGAACATTTCAGAACATTTCAGGTAGCCTTTATAATACGTATCATTTTGTCCTGTCCCACATTTGCCATTGTTTCTATATGTTTTGTACTTTGAAAGTATCTTTTCCCAGATACTAGCAAGGTCATCAGTGTACCATTTAAGCTTTTTACCTTTTCTATTTGGTTTAATACTGTTTCTTTTCATTGGTGAACAAGAGTACCATAAGTCAGTATCTGTCTTAAGGAAATTATTAGGTAGAGATTCAATAGTTGATTGATTTGTGTCATATTCATCTACAAAGTCCCAGTTTACCTTTCTGAGGGAGTCTGTGAATAGCTTAACATATCCCTCTTTCTGACCTCTGGTGCAGGTATGTTGATCATAATGCTGTGATGGTGTAATGGTTAGCATTTCTGGCTAGTAAGCAAGAAGACCTGGGTTCAAGGTCTTGCTGTGATACAAATTTTAATTCATTTCTTCATCTTCCATCATTATTGTAGGAAGTTGATTGATTGCCACGTGTGAAGTTGAAATAAACCACAATGCCTTAAAATCATGATTAATGATCTTCAGTAACATTTAAAGCCCAGGACCTGAAAATCATTCCCCAGACATTATCAAAATGAAGACCAAAGCCACGAATATTATTACAAAACAAGATGAATATTGGACAATCTTTGTACTTACTGTACTGGTTTTCTGCATTGCTGTTTCCCATTATAGAATAGAATAGAATCTTTATTTGCCTTTCAGTATGTTTTCCATACAACTGGCATTGTCATTATGTTCAATACTTTTTTTAAAAATTACAATAATTATTATTGTACATAATTGTGCCTATGCAGGGCAAGCAGATACACATGCTAAAGTAATGTTGATAATACAACAATTATTCATTCACAATAGTAATAATAATAATAGTAACTTATCATAACAGTTAAATATACAACAGTATCAAGATATATTTATGGTACATCTTACATATCCATGTAAAAAGTCTTTGTTGGTACATTACTGTCACAAACATATAGGTGTAATTCATATGGCAGTTTTTTGTTTCACGTAGCATATCTCTTTCGTCTCACTGTTTAGAAACTCATCAAGTGAGTAATATGGCGTACATTTGAGCCACACTTCTATTGTTTGCTTGAAGTTATTCATCGGCAGTTCACTCACAGCCCATGAGTTTGTCATAAAATTTCAAGCTAAGGTGTTTATGGCTCTTTTGTGTTAATGTCAGCCTTGTGTGTGGTAGGTCCATGTTACTATTATTTCGAGTATTATGAACATGCACTTCAGATCTTAAATTAAAGTTCTTTATGTACTCTTTAGCAAATATTAAACAATTATAAATGTATATACTAGGTAGTGTCATTATCTTTAGTTCTTTAAAATGATTTTTGCAACTTTGTCTTGGTGCTAGTGCTAAAATGCACCTAACTGCTTTCTTCTGCCACTTGAAGATGGTACTTGAACCCACTGAGTTACCCCAAAGAAGTAACCCATATTGCAGTTGTGAATGGAAAAAAGCAAAGTATATGGAGATTAGCAGATTTTTACTGATAATGTGTCTCAGCTTGTGTAATAGAAAGAGAGTTTGTGCAAGTTTGCAACATAGATAATTTGTGTGTCTGTCCCATTTAAGTTTTTGATCTATGTGTAAACCTAAAACATTTAATGACTATTTTAACAAAATAGCAGAAAACCTGATAAAGAACAACTGCTACAGACCAAATACTCAACACCAAACACTAATAGAAACCATACCAGTACAGGCATCAATGTTTCTTCACAAAGTCTCCAATACTGAAGTACTTACAGCTATAAAAGGACTAAAGAATAAGTACTCCAGTGGTAGTGACAACATTCCTGATTTAATTGTAAAGAAATGTGGAGAATCCATTGTAGAACGGCTAACCCACATAATAAATGCATCCTTTACAAATGGAGTTTTCCTTGACCTACTAAAGACTTCTAAAATTACCCCACTTCACAAAAAGGGCTCTAAAAATGATGTAGCCAATTACAGGCCCATAGCACAACTCAGCTCATTCTCAAAAATATTTGAAAAATTATTTTACACCAGATTGGAAGACTTTACTAATAAACTATCCTTATTGACAAAACACCAGCATGGTTTTAGAAAGCAAAAGACAACTACCACAGCTATTTATGAGTATCTCAACAAAACCTTAAAAGCACTGGATGATAAGGAAATCACTACTGGTATCTTTTTAGATTTATCCAAAGCCTTTGATGTAATTGACCATACCATACTCCTTAAGAAGTTAGCAATTAAAGGTATAAGAGGAATTGCAAACAAATGGTTAGAATCTTACCTGTCAAACATATTTCAAAAAGTTGAAATTAATTTTGAAAAAAAGAATACAACCACCCATCGATCTACTGTTCACTCAGACACAATGCCCATTAGATATAGTGTGCCACAAGGCTCAATCCTGGGACCCATACTGTTTCTGCTATACATTGATGATATAAGCACGAAGCTTGCTACAGGACATACCACACTATTTGCCGATGACACAAGTATACTAATAACAGGTACTGATACAGAGGACCACAACCAAAAAATTAAACTGCTTATGTCGTCACTCAGCAAATGGTTCAACGAGAACAAACTGATTATAAACATACAGAAAACAACGTACATCAACTTTAGACTCTCATCCCAAAAACAAGAAATGTCTGATGTAATTCTAAATAACCAAGAGCTTATGTGTGTGGACTCTGTCAAGTTTCTTGGCATATGGCTTGAAGGAAATCTTAAGTGGGAGACTCACACAAATTATATCTCAAAAAAGCTGTCAACTGCGTGTTACATTTTAAGCATACTCAAAAAATCAGTCACAAATCTGTTCTCATACATGTATATTATGCTTACTTCCATTCTACATTACAGTATGGAATTATATTTTGGGGGAACTCACCTGGAGGTAGATATATTTTCAAAATGCAAAAACAGGCAATACGCATAATATGTAATCTAAGACATAACGAATCATGCAGACAACATTTCAAAACAAATGGCATTATGACACTGCCCTCTGCTTACATTTATAATATCGTCTCATTTGTCAAGTCATACCTGTTAAACAATGACTACACTCTAAAATTCAATGGAGATATTCATAACTATGCAACAAGGCAGCAATCTGACCTACATATGATTCAGTCCAGAACTACCTGCTACCAAAAAAGTGTTTTAAATGTTGGGATACAAATGTATAATAATTTACCCAATGAAATCAAAGCAATAAAGAACCCAAGAGCCTTCTCACATAAGTTAAAAAAATATGTCTTGGACCATTGTTTTTATGCAGTTGATCATTTTTTTGAAAGGGGTTAAAAATGTAAACAATATGATAAATGTTCAATTAGGTCTGAAAATTATATACTGTGCATGTCTATGAAATATACTGGATTATTATATACTGTGCATGTCTATGAAATACACTAGACTACTTTACTATTACATTTGTATTGGCTGTTTGTATTTTACCATACAACATTTGTATTTACTGTTTTGTTAAAGATAGCTAACTTCCTCATTGCAAAATAATGTAAAATCAATTTATTAAATATTACTTGTAAATATGTTCCCTTGACCTGTCCAATATCGTATGTACAACCTTACAATTCTACGATTTGTAATAACTGTTTTGTTTAAGATAGATAATTTCCTTGCTACAAAATAATGTAAAAATCAATTTGTAAAAATTACTTGTAAATAGCTCTCTTGACCTATCCAATATCATATGTACAACTGTACGATACTATGATTGCCTGGATCAATAAAAATACAATACAATCAATACAAATGGTTCAAATCGCTCTAAGCACCATCACTAAACTTATTGTGTCTAGAACTAGTTCAACTGATTTTATTGAGCATTATCACACTTTTTGTAACAACAGATTGGCTGTACCTGTATTTACTCTTGTAGGCCTAATATCTGATTTAAGTTTGTTCTCTTATTTTTAACCTTTATTTGAAACTTCTTTTTCTGTTAAATGGTTGTTATGTTATCTAGCTGACATTGTACCTATTACTGTATTTATAGAATGTCTTACTTAAACTACATACAATTTGGCATTGAATTGCCCTTGTATTTATTGTAAGTTTAAATTGAAAGCTCTACAATTTGACACGTTCCATATCCTTGTGACTTACTTACTAACTGGATCTACGGAACAAGAAATATATAAATAAATAACTTCTGAGGTCATCAGTACCCTAGAACTTAGTACTACTTAAACCTAACTAACCTAAAGACATCACACACATCCACGCCAAAGGCAGGACTCGAACCTGCGACCATAGCAGTCGTGGGGTTCCAGACTGTAAACCTAGTAACTTGACATTTTTTGTATTCTGCCCAGTTGGTTTCAGGGTGAAGTAAATTTCTTCAGTTCTCAATTTGTTTATTGATAAAAGGTTGGCTCTGCACCAGCCACTGCTCATTTCAGTGTATTCTATGACATCTTGCAGATTTTCTCCATCTGTTATTAGTGTCATATCATCAGCATACAGTACATTGTTGCATGGCATATAATTTAATAATAATAATAATAATAATAATTTGAGAAGTCATTGATGTAAACAATGAACATGAAAGGGCCAAGCACTGATTCTTGTGGAATTCCTCTCTTTACTTTCATGGGTGTTGACTTTTGTTGTTTGGTTTTACTAATTGTACCCTATTGCTTAATTATGATTGAAAAATTGTAATGGTTTATCTACAATACCATAATGTTCTAGTTTTTTTAATCATTATTTCATGTGTGACTGAGTCGACGGCTTTTGTTAAATCTAACAGTGTAGTACAAGTGAGTTTCTTGTTTTCATATCCTTCATATATATTACTAAGGAGGCATTCAACTGCTTTGTTTATCGATAGTTCAGATCGAAAGCCAAGCTGGTTCTTACTCAATAATTTATTACTTTCAAAATAATTGTAAATTTGCATATGTATGCAGTTTTCTATTATTTTTTATATAATGGGAACTATTGATATAATTGTTCGGCATTTTTCTGTCACCTTTCTTATAGATTTGGAGTGTAACTGTCATTTTCAGACATTCAGGGAATACTCCTTCTTGAAGTATGCGATTCTTCAGATATGTTAGTGGCATTAAAACTGCAGTGGCTATGTGTTAAACAATACTGTTACTAAGCCTGTAATAGTCCTCTGTTTTTGAGTTTTTAAGTTTCTTTATAGATTTGATAATGCAGCCGGAGGTGATTTTTGACCAAGAGAATTTCTTGGTTGCTGGTGCTTGTTGTTTAAGAAGGGTTACAGCAGCTGAAATATAATCAGAATTATTTTTACCAAAAGAAGAAGAAGAATCATGAGAGCTGGCACAATTTATAAAACATTAGTTAAGGATTACGCTATCTACAGGCACTGTGGCTTCCTGTTTGATCATATTGATTTCACTTTTTATTATATTCCAAGCAGGTTGAGAGGCATTTTTTGAGCCTGCAATATATTCATCATTTACTTTACATTTAGCTGATTTTATTTCATATTTGTACAACTTCTTAAGGGTCACATAGTGTTTCCTGGCTTCCTCATTGTTATCATTATTATTTTTTAGTATAAGTAGCAGTGTCCTCATTTGCTTGAGCTCTGGAGTGTACCACTTGATAGAGTGCTGAGGTTTTCTTCTGTTGTTAGGGGTGCATCTATTTGTGATAAGTGGACAGTGACTATCTGCTGCATTTTTAATGTTATATAAAAACATAGAGAAACATTCATCAAGACTTTTTATATTGTGTAGTTTATTTGGGCAATCTACAACCTTCAGTTCATGTTTCAATTGTACAATATTGTTCTCTTTTAGTATTCTGAAAGTGACTAACTGTTTAGTTCTCTCTGGGTTCATACTGCCTATTCTGACCCATATCCCGTCGTGATCAGATAACTCTAACTTAATAACATCATGCTTTAGTTGATCCTGATTTACATTACTAATTACATTGTCAAGGAATGCATCTAGTCTAGTAGGTTTTTCATTTATACAGTAGCAGTTTAGTGCCTTTAGGCTGTTAACCATGTCATTTACATTTTTTATATTTTCCCTTATATCTACAGGGTGGTCCAAAAGTCCGGAAACACCCTGATAAAATCCAAATGGAGTAGCAAACAAGGAAACATAGTCCCTACACACGAGGAATGGGAAGGGGGAAACTTTATAAGCTATGCCACCAACATGGCGGCCATCTTGAAAGCCGCCATCTTGGATTCAACTCCAAAATTTCAAATGGGAATGTTGTCATGTGACATATCAAACAGATAGAGAATTTCACCAGAAAAACAATTCCGTTGTTATTTTAAACATAGCTTTATTCATTCTTGGGTTATAGCCAATTACTTGCGGCAGCAGTGGGACGCTCGGCAGCGTGAGTATTACGCACTGAGAAGTCATAAAATTGAGTCTGAAACGGTGCAAAGTGACTATCCCATGCCTGATATGTTACATGTGTTTAACTGTTAGGTATCTTTTACGCATGCTAACGTTTTAGTCATTGTTTCCTTATTTACAGGTTACAAAATGTCCTAACTTATGAAGAATGCATTGAAATCATCTTGATATCAGGAGAAAGATGCACACGGGTCATTGCTGAGTATTTCAACAGTCCTCACCCAACCAGATAGCCCATCATTCACAGCGCAGTTGCCAAGCTTTTGGCCAAATTCCGAGCAACAGGTTCTGTTGAAGATAAACATAAGGCTGGAAGACCAAAATCCGCCACCAATGAAGCAACAACAGTGAGCGTGTTGGCATCATTTAGCAGGAGTCCGCAACGGAGTACTCGTCGCCTGTCACAAGAATGTGGGGTTAGCCGTACCTCCATACTGCGAATTTTATTGCAGTACAAATGGCACCCGTACAAAATTCAGCTGCTCCAGCACCTGAACGAGGATGAACCAGACCGTCGGGTACAGTTCGCAGAATGGGTGACACAGCAGCTGCAGATACACCCACGTTTCCCCTATCAGGTGCTGATCAGTGATGAAGCCATTTGGTTTATCAATGGTGAAGTGAAAAATCAGAATCACAGATACTGGTTCGACACAAATTGGCACTGGATTGATTCTTCCAAAACGGTCGACTCACAAAAAGTGATGGTCTGGTGTGGTGTGTGGGGTACCAGAGTCGTTGGACCATTTTTTTATTGATGATACGTTAACAGCCAACAGTTATCTGAGGTTATTGTATGAAGAA
The DNA here is from genome assembly GCF_023898315.1 of Schistocerca nitens. NCBI lineage: Eukaryota > Metazoa > Arthropoda > Insecta > Orthoptera > Acrididae > Schistocerca > Schistocerca nitens. Next base: position 5,097,675 of record NC_064615.1, on the reverse strand, counting down.
GTGTTTCCCCCATTGTTAACGGAGGACGGGACATTTTCGGCATGCTTCCACCATGAAGGAGCCCCACCACATTATGGGCACAATTTGCGAGCATACCTGGATGTGCAGTTCCCTCAAAAGTGGATTGGTCGTAGGGGTGCTGTGGAGTGGCCACCACGTTGGTGGTCTCTCGGGACTGTGTAACATCAGCGTAATGTCTCTTCGGCACATAACACACATGCTGCCGAGCGCCCCACCGCTGCCACACGTAACTGGCTATAACCCGAGAATGAATAAAGCTATGTTTAAAATAACAACGGCATTGTTTTTCTGGTGAAATTCTCTATCTGTTTGATATGTCACATGACCACATTCCCATTTGAATTTTGGAGTTGAATCCAAGATGGCGGCTTTCAAGATGGCCGCCATGTTGGTGGATTAGCCTATAAAGTTTCCCCCTTCCCGTTCCTCGTGTGTAGGGACTCTGTTTCCTTGTTTGCTACTCCATTTGGATTTTATGAGGGTGTTTCCGGACTTTTGGACCACCCTGTATATTGAAGTCACCTGCAAAAAAAATGTGTGATTTTTGTGTTTAGTGAATAATTTGATTAGCGAATTTATTTTATCTATAAGAACTTCTTCATCAGAGGCTCGTGTACATTACACAGAAGCAATGATAATTTTTTGGGTATGCAATACTATGGCTGCTACTTCAAATACATCTTCAATGCAATGTTTGTGTAGGTCTATCATTGAATGCTGCAGATTTAAGTTTTCTTTAATGTAGACTGCAACTCCACCATGTGCAATATTTGTTCTACAATATTTTGTGGCTAATATGTAGCCACAAGGTACACACAAATCTATTTCTAAGTCATGCAACCAATGCTCATTAATAGACAGTATGCTACAGTTAATTTTGTCTGCCAAGTACTGTAACTCATTAACCTTATGTCTTAGGGATTGTACATTAACATGAAATAACATTAAATCATTTTTGTCACTGGAAGGAATACTTCTGGCTTTTTCTGTTGCATTATCTTTACTGTCCCTTGCAAACTGTTGTGACCAAATCGACTTGTGTTAGATTTGTTCACTACTGGGAGTTTCCCTGTTCTATATATTTGAACTGTAGCCTATAAATTGTTTTACTAGCAGACCTTAATTTTTCTCTTACGATCCCAAGTATTTTTTTTTTTTTTTTTTTTTTTTTGCTTAGAAGTGACTTTCCTAAGCCATTTAGATGCTGACCATGGCTTGTATGACAAGCTCTGTTACAGTGACAAGGTTTGCTAAGGGGTGCAACTGTGGTGTGGCGGCAGTCTGAAATATCATTCACGTCCATCACTGTTACAATTTTGAAATGTTTACATACTGAATCTTAGAGGTTATTTGCTTTTTTAATTTCATTGTTCACACATGATTGTTCTATTAGATCATAACTGTGAGCTATTTTAGCCACTATTACATTGGTATGTGTTAGCTTACCCAGTGACTCTTTCAGCGTTTTTGTTGCTGCAACTGTTTCATTGTGATACACATCATTAGCACCTCCTATAATTACTGCATAGTCGTTTGATGATAGATTCTTGCATTCTTCTTCAACACTGTCAACAACTTGGCTTAATCTTGCATTTGGTTTTACTAGTCCCTGAATTTTGAACCTTCCTGCTGCATCATCTGTTTTCAGTTTTATAGCTAACCCTCTTCCGAAATTGTCTGAGAAAACTTTTAGGTTATTATAGTGTTTATTTTTTTGTAGTACCTTTGTGTTCGTTTGATGAGATTGTTTTATGCAAATATGTCAGCAACAATATTTTAACAAAGATTTTTTAACTGGATATAAAGAACAGCAGTGTTAGAAATGTAGCCTTGTACAGAAATGAAACAAGAAGAGAACAAGCTTTCGAAATGTGGTGCTACAGAAGAATGTTGAAGATTAGATGAGTAGATCATGTGAATAATGAAGTATTACTGAATAGAATCAGGGAGAAAAGGCATTTATGGCAAAACTGAACTAATTGAAGGAACTGGATGGTAGCACACTTCTGAGACATGAGAGAATCTTCAGTTTATTATTGGAGGATAGTGAGTGGCGGGGGAGGGGAGCGGGGGAGCAGATTGTAGAGGGAGATAAGAAGCAATTACAAGGTCTGTTCAAAAAAGTCTGCAACATTCGTAATTTCGCACCAATGGTGTGTTGGAGTGAAATGCGGTTAGCATCCCTGCACCACCTGTGTTTAATGTGCATCTGCCAGAAGTTTCATTGTTGGTGGCTCTATTGAGTAGAATACTATGCTGCACAGTTTCCAAATTTCGAGATAGCAGAGTTAGAGGAACAATGCATCTGCATTAAATTCTGTGTGAAACTCAAGAAAACCTTTCCAGAGACACATCAAATGATGTAGGATGTGTACGGTGATGAATGCTTAAGTCATACCCAGTGTTACAAATGGTTCACACAGTTTAAAAATGGCCAGACAGAAGTTAAAGATGACCCATGTTCAGGACACCCTTTGATGACTACCGACAATGCTCAGGTCAGAAACGTCAACAAAATTGTGCCTGTCAATTGAAGACTGACTGCCCAAGAGATTATAAAATTTCAGTTGCATCATGTCATGAAATCCTGACACAGCATCTTGGAATATGTCATGTTGCCACCAAGTCAAGACCTTTGCCTTGCAATCTGTGACGAGCTTTTGAATCACACAAATGAGAACGAGATGTTCCTTAAGAGAACTATAATTGGTGATGAGACATGGGTCTACAGTTACGATACTAAGACCAAGTTTCAGTCTTCACAATGGGTTGGGAAAGGTTCTCCAAGATCAAAAAAGCTTGTCAGGTCAGGAAAAACAGCAAAGTCACGCTGATAGTTTTCTTTGACTTCAGACGATAGTTCATCATGAATTTGTGCCACAAGGACAAACTGTTAATCGATAGTACTAGCAGGACATGTTGCAATGCCTGCAAGAAAATGTGAGAAGGGAATGGCCTGAAATGTGACAACACAATTCATGGCTCTTGCATCCCTGCTGGTGTGTGATTATTGCACAAAAAACGAAATCACTGTGCAGACCTGGCCCCTGTGGACTTTTCTTTATTTCCAAAGTTAAAAAACCTTGTTGAAAGGACAAAGATTTGCAGTAATAGACAAGATTTAAAAAAAATTGCAGACAGTACTAAATGCAATCCAGCAAGAGGTGTACCAAGACTGCTTCTGGAAATGGAAATGGTATTGGGAGTGGTGTATCAATTGTAGAGGAGACCATGCACAGTTAAGTAAAGCGTAATCACGCAAAAATGTTTTGTACAAAGTTTCATAACTTTTTGAACAGACCTTGTACAATGAGTGAGTACAAAGGTATGTAGGCTGCACTAGTTATTTGGAAATGAAGATGCTTACCCATGATAGTGTAGCCTGAAGAGCTGCATCAAACCAGTCTTCAGATTGAAGACCACAACAGCATTTTGAGCTCAAATGAAATGTGGTACCTTGAAGAGAATGACCAGCACCAGAATAATAATTCAAAGAACAAGTCTTTCAACTGAATGCTACTTGAGCAATGCACGTGTCCATAACCTAGCCCAGTAATTGTATTGAGAAAAGAGAACCTACAGGTTAAAGTGCATCCCAAAAAAGTGTCATATCTGGTGAATCTCCACATCATTGAGAGGTGAAGATTAGGTTAAAGGCAGTCTAAAGTATTTCACGGTCAACCAGAATTTGAACACATGACCTTCCAGTTTCCAGTGATGCACTTTGCCTCTAGACCACCAAGCCCAACATCTCCACAATGCTAACATGTGTGGATTCCAAAAACATCAGTCATGCAAAACCCATCTCACACTTTTGTCACATGCTATGGATCAAAGCAATCATATGGATGCAGTATTTCTAGATTTTTGAAAAGCATTTGTCTCATATAACACCAAAATTTAATAATGAAAGTGTGGCAATGTGCATTATCAAACAAAATTGTGAATGGATTGAGAATTTCTCGGTAGGAAGCATGCAGCATGTTGCATTGGATGAAGAGTCATTGACAGGTGTAGAAGTAACTTCAACTGTGCACCAGGAAGCTGTGCCAGTATCTTTACTACTCACATTTTATGTTAATGCCTTGACAAAAAATATTAAAAGTAATCTCAGACTTTTCGCAAGTGATTCCATTATGTACGATGAAGTACTATCTGAAATAGCAGCTCGTATATTCAGACAGAACTCTAGAAGATTTTAAAGAAGAGCAAAGATTGGCAGCTTGCTTTAAACGTTCAGAAGTGTAAAACTGTGCATTACACAAAATGCCAAAATGTAGTATTGCATGACTGGAACATCAATGAGTTACAACTGGAATCAGGGATATTCCATATCAATTCAACCAGAAAGAAGCAACTTCTCATCCGCCATCACACATTTGTACGAAACTTGGCTTGTTTCTTCTCCCTATGGAGATAAGTAACCATACCACATTTTAACACACACACACACACACACACACACACACACACACACACACACAATCTCTCTCTCTCTCTCTCTCTCTCTCTCTCTCTCTCTCTCTCTCTCTCTCTCTCCAAAGCAAGGGATATCACTTGGGAAAATAAAATTAATGGTTTTTGTACATCTGTTACTTTTTATTTTGTAAAAGATAATAGTTTTAATTTTTTTTTTTTTTTTTGAGAATTTAAGAAAACTGCCATAATTTCAAAGGTCCAAAACAATATACTTTTGAGAAAATTGAAATTTGAAGTTATTAAACATATAAAATAAACAGACTCAATCAACAGTGTTTTAAAAATTAGGTCAAATTAATTCAGCACTTTTTCTTTCTAAACAGAGCATATACACTCCTGTGAAAATTTGTAATTTCATCTAGTCTTTGTTTTGGGAGGTTCAACAACAGACAGTATATGATAAATTAGAATTGGGCAAGTATACTCTCACTGGACCAATGGAATGATTGTGATGGTTCTGAAAGATGCATAATCTGGACAGAACAATCACGTTCTGTTGTATTCAGCTCGGGGATTATCCCACAGTACCACACATTGAAATGTTAACAAACTACATATATCGATGGGAATCAATTTTTTCCTTAAATTTTATTTCAAAATGAGCTCCACATCACTTCTGACATGCTTTGTTCCAACTTTCCTAAAAGATCTAATGGCTTAAAGTTTTGGAAATTTCTGGTTCCATGAAGCGCTTGAAATTCTGCGAAGTCAGACTGTGTCCGACCTACAGCCTCTTCAGAAATGAAATGTAACTTTGGTGATGTTGATATTACAAAATTATGCAAACAACATTCGATTTTCTAGGGATCTTAGTAAACTTTCCTTTCATGATAATTTTTTAACTGTACCTCCTATGCAATCACAGTCATTTTTCCATGGCTAGTTGTAAAGGGTGACCAACAGCACTGACATAATAATCATTATAATGCAGATATTGGTGTATAAATTAATATTCGTATTGGCCTGCAAAGTCATTATTAAAAAACAAGAACTGTGTGTATATGTTCTGCCATGGTTCCTTGCGGACAGGGTGTCCCACTCAAACCTCCCTGATTTCAAAGACCCAGGAATAAAAAAAACAGTAGATACGGGCATGAAAAATGCACCACATTGTAGAGCATCTCAAAGAATTTATTTATTTATCATCAGTACACTTCTACATGTTAACCATTTGTAGCACGATGAATATCGAGTCTATATTCAATTTCTTGCCAAGTTCTTTGTAACATTTCATTTGTTATTTTGCAATTGCATTAGTGATAAGATGTTGCAACGCAGGAATATCATCCCATTTGGTCGCATACACATGGTCCTTCATGAATCCCCACATGAAGATATCAAGCGGAATAATGTCAGGTGAACACGGTGGCCAGGCAATAGGTCCTCCGCATCCGATCCAATGATTGGAAAATTTCCTATCCAGGAACTTGCGAACAGTCGTTGACCAATGCAGTGAACCTCCATATTGTTGAAAAATGATGTCGGGTTGCAAGTCTTGTATCTGAGGGAACACAAACTCTCCAACATGTACAGATACACTGACCCATTCCCACAAAGAAGAATGGTCCTACAATCCTGTCGTGCATTAGCCCACGCCAGACGTTCAATGACAATATGCGGATTTTGCGAACCCCAAATCTGAACATTATGCCTATTAACCCTTCCTTATAGATGAAAGGTTGCCTAATCTGAGAATAAACATGTTTTCAGGAAGGTGGCATCCATATCAATACACTGCAGCATATTCGTAGCAAATTGTTGTCGGCATGGTCTGTTGTTCGGCGTCAGATGTTGCAGAATTTCCACTTTGTAGGCACACATAAGAAGACGCTGGTGAACTACACAATGCAATATTAATCGAGTTACATCTAGTTGCCTAGATGCTTGACAAATAGACTTACACGGACTTCTGAGAAACGTTTGTCTCATGTCCTCCACTGTCTCTTCTGATACTCTGTAACATGCTTGTACGCACTGCTGTGGAGTCGCCATTTTCACTTCATATGACCATGCTGCACTCTGGGGATGATACTTAGCACTTCTGATGAGGGAATATAAATTCTTTGAGTTGCTCTACAATGTAGTGTGATTTACATTGTCGTATCTACTGTGGTTTTTCTCTCCTGGATCCTTGAAATCGGAGAGGTTTGAGTGGGACACCCTGTATAGTCAGTTTCATGTTGTCATATAAAACACAAAAACATTAAGCTATTCACTTTCAGTATTTTTCAGATTAATTTTAACAGGATCTTGGATACAGTTGTCACAGAGTTCTTTGATACTGATACAGTGGCAATGTTTACATAAAATGATTCTTTAAGTGGCTACAATATTTTGAGTGAGACTTGGCAATATAAGAATGTAGAATAAGTTTTTCCAGCTCAGACCCTCAATAAAGTTTGCAATACATGTGATAATTTATTTTCTGACACTTGAAATCCACTGATGAAATTCAATTGTTTCATCTTCATCACAGTTTTAAATTTTTTTTCTAGGAAACAATGGTGCTTCTTAGGAGAGAATTCACTGCTGTACCAGAGCATTCATATGGAGGTCACATTTTCACATACTAGGATTTTTATTACAGCTTTACAGTTTTCTTCAAATGACACCGTATACTCTAAATGAGACTGTGAAACCTGTCCATGAAGAAATTAATGATGCTGCATCCATTAGTGAAATTATGTTCAGATGAAAGGTGCATAAATATAACTGATTGGGTATCAACACATGAAACACACCAATTGGGGGGAAATGAACAGAAGTTAGAAAAACCTGCTTTAGTTTCCAGATATTCACTTTTAAAATTTGAATAAATATTGTGTAAATTGACTAAAATCAACGTTTTTCTTCCACGCTGCTTTTTCTCAGTGCTTACCACATCTTCCATATTTTGGTAAAAAGTAATTACTAAATTAATTAATTCAGGCTTCAATTTCTTCCCTCTTTTCAAGTTTGGCTCTGAGAAGCAACCCTTTTCTTTAAAAATATTCTGTATTTGCCTGAAATGTTACCAGTTTGAATGGCACATTTATCCTAGAGCAGGCATGCCACAGTACGGACTGCACAAAACTTACATGAACACTGTATTCATCATGTTGGCAACACTGGAGACATTTCAAACTCTAGCTTTTCCTTCAGTATCCTGACTATTTTTCTGTTCAGTCTAGTAATTCTCAGTATTAAATAATTTGCTTAACAGGAAATTTTGTGTAATAATGTCACAACAGCACACTCAGTGCACCATGCAACTAGTCATGTAAGTATTATGTTACTTCCTCAAACATACTGTTTTGTTTTAGTTAAATTATTCCTACAACCCATGCTTACTAGAACTTTTTATTTTAGAGCAAGAAAGCATTTAACTAATGAGGAACTCGAGTGGCTCATGAATGACAATTTAGATTTTAACAAAGATGTAGGCAGTATATCAGATGATGATACTGGTGGGGAAAAGGTGATAATTATTCATAGTGATCGTGATATCGAAAGTAAACAAGAGTATGACTCGTATGAAACTGAAGATAATGTGTGTCGGTCAAGTTCTACTGGTGAATGGTTTGTGGGAAGGGACAAAACTTCTACATGGAGGAAAACTGTTAGCTCAGCCACAAGCAAAGCAGAAAGTAAAAATATCATAAAAAAAATTCCAGGACCCACAGCTGTAGCGAGGGGTGTAGCAACTTAGATTTCTGGGTTCAGTAAGATAATTAGCATGGAAATGATTGATGACATTGTAAAATATATGAACAGAAAACATTCAGCTCAAACCAGAATTTTCTGATTATCAGAGAGAAAGAGATTACAAAGAAATGATAAGAAGTGAAATATTGGCACTCCTTAGTTTTCTTTATCTTTTCAGGATGAAGAAAGCTAGCCACATGAATGTGATGGAACTGTGGAGTACCAATGGATCATGAATTGAAGTTGCATGAGCTGTCATCAGCTACAAGTATTTCCTTTTCCTGCTAAGTTGTGTTCGTTTTGATGATAAAACAACCACAGAAGAGAGAAGGAAAACTGATAAGATGGCTGCAGTACATTCAATTTTGGATGAGTTTGTGACCAATTGTAAAAGTACGTATAATCTCAGTAAGTTGGTAACCACTGATGAGAAACTTCAACCTCTTGGGATTGTCATGAATTTGTACAATATATTCCCAACTTACCTGCCAAATACGGCATTTAGATATTTGGACTTTGTGATAAGAAAACATTTTTTACAAGCGACATTGAGGTATCTTATGGAAAGCAGCCTGAAAGACCTAATGCAGTCTGAAATTCACCTTCATAAATTGTTCACAGACCAGTGAGTCATGTAGAGAGATCCAACAGGAATATAACAATGGACAATTGGAATATAAGTTGCCCCTCGCTGCGTCACTGTGAGAGAAAAGGTTAATGTCTATTGGGACACTCAGAATAAACAATAAATTCCCTTGAAATTCTTGCCTAAGGAAGACTGGAGCACCAGATTTGTCCCTCTTTGGATATAAGAAAGATATGACATTGGTTTTGTATGTGCCAAAGAAGAACAAGGGTTTCTGCTACTGTACACTAAGAATGATTAATGTGCTACCAATGAAGATTCTTGAAAGCCAGATAGCATGTTAGATTACAATGCCACAAGGGGGTGGGGGTACAGTAAACCAGATGTGTGGTACACGTTTTGTGGTTTGTATAACAAGAAGACAGCCTTTGGTAATCTTTTTCGCTACAATGGACATTGCAGGCATTAATGCTCAGAACCTTTTTTACTCAACCGGAGAAAATCATGGGGTTGCAAGAAGGATTTTCCTGAGGAACCTGACTTACAATCTCACAAAAGTGCATCTAATAGAATGAACCAAAAATCGAATAATCCTTAGGATTTTGTGCTGTTCCTTCGAGTACCTGGTGACGTCTGATAAAATTGAGGAGCTTTCTCCTAAGAAATGAGGATGCTGTGTTGTTAGCGGAAGGGCCAAGAATATTAACACAGCAATAAAATGTGATTCGTGTAAGAGTTTTGTTTGCAAGAAGCATATCATTATTAGATACGTGTGTGAAAAGTGTCAAATTGTGACTGAGGATTCAGATGACATGTGAGCTGACTCTTGATCTTTGTCAAACTACTAAGTAGTGGACATGGCCTATCTGTAAGCTGTTATACTCTGGTTTCAGTAGGCATTCAGTACAAATATATTTATTTTCAGTGTTACTGCTTACACGGGGTGAGTCAGGAGGAAAGGTACATGCTTTGAGGGGTGATAGTATCAGTGCTTCTGAACAAAAACCTTCATATGGACATATGCCTATTCCGAATGGTTTCCGAGATTAAACACTTTTAATATCACTTTTGTATGTTTTTCTTGAATAACTCTAAAACCACACCCTCCAGCAAAAACGTGTCGCAGTACAAAATTAAACCATATTAAATTTCGTACGAAAAAGGTCCTATTCAATTTTTTCTCTAGAACTAATGGTTTTTACAAAGAGAACGTGAGGATGTTGAAAACCTCACTCAATGCGCATGCGCTGTAGCTCGAGTAATTTTTGTAGGCCAATTTGAGGTTTACAATGTACCACAGTAGTGTGGATCAAGGTGAGAGGAACAGTTTGGTACAGGGCACTTGTGGTCTATCAAGTCAGGAAACTCGTCAGATTGGTCTACAAAAACTATGTGAGCTACAACACATGCGCATCGAGTGAGTTTTTCAACATTCTCGCACTCTCTTCGCACAAACCATTATTTCTAGAGAAAAAATTGAATAGGACCTTTTTTGTAGGAAATTTAATATAGTTTAATTTAGTACTGTGACACATTTTTGCTGGAGCATGCAGTTTTTGAGTTATTCGAGAAAAAGGTACAAAAGTGATATTAAATGTGTTCTATCTCGGAAACCATTCGGAATAGGGCATACGTCCATATGAAGTTTTTTGTTCAGAAGCACTGATACTATCACTCCTCAAAGCATGTACCTTTCCCCCTGACTCACCCTGTATAATTTTACAACAAGACATGTCAACATTCACCAGAGCCGTTCCACTGGGGATGAACATCCTGAAGGTGGAAAGAGCTGCCACTCGGAAACTACAGAACATTGAACACTTGAGTACATTTCACAAATTACAATTAATGTTTTACAATTTTGAATGGCCAATTAGCAAAAGCAAATACAATTTTGTATGAATTTTCATATTTGATGATAATTTAATAGAATTTCACGGGCTAACTTGTGCAAATATGAGATCTTATTTACCCAAACAATGCTTTACATAAAAATGTTATTACTTCAATATTGTGAAAAGTAAATGTTCCTATCATGTCTTTGCTATAAGGTTGTTATGTACTATTTGGTACATTTATTACTGCTTGTCCTAGTATTTAAAATATATCAGTAACTGTGTTTATTTACATTACTTGGCAACTACAAAGATCGTTACAGTACATTATTCGTGCAAATTTATTGAAATAAGAGGCTATATGTTTTATATGTGTAACATTGATACAAAATGCAGAAAACTGAATGTACTTCATACGTGCAGTGAGCTATAGGGGTACCATGGTTTGCAATAGAACTGGCATTGATCTGTTCCTGATGTAGTGTCAGTTCTGCTACATTACAAGCCAACCTGAGTATTGTGATGTAATCCACTTCAACACTATAAGTATCTACTGACACAATGGATATTAACAATGACAGCAATAAAAAAAATAAAACTCATCCATAAATTAATTTTCAACTATAAGTAATGTGTTATTATGGGTTAAATTATTCTAATAATTAGTAATTTGACAATGAAATTATATAAAAGTTATGCTACAACCTGCAATAATATTTTCTTTAACTTTTTATATTTTTACATAAATTTATAACAAAGCTACTAAAGTAAATTGTTTGATAATAATGCGAATACTATCATTCTCTCTTTTTTACTTACAATGACTAATGGTATAATACATTTTATTGCAACAATTACTGTAAATGAAAACTGTCTGGGTAGTATGTAGTTGGTTTTTTTTCTGAAAAGAAGTTGTAATGTAAGCATTGTGAAAACAAAATGTATTGTCCATTAGATGATTATTTTGAAGGCAAAATATAGAACAGATAACTCGCAAGAAAATTTTGCCAACATGATTTAACTGGTGCTACCTGCATGACTCTGTTTGATTTATAAAGATAGCTACACATTCTGTATAATTTGAAGTCTGAGTGAATATTCATCTCCCCTGAAGAATTCGATGAACTAAGTATTAGATAACAAAATTATTAAAGTGAACATGTCCTCTTTATGATTTGCATGGAAATGACAAAAATATGGATATTAACGACACATTATTGAAATTTTGACCTTTTATTATTTGTTATGACAGAGTAAGATGAGTGTTACAGTATTCAGAATCATTGAAAGTATTTCAAACTTGTCTCTTCTTTGTAGTTTGGTGTAAATTGTTCATTATTTTATCAAACAGCAATTCACTATCAGCAGCTTTTTCTTCTACAGTTTTTCCAACATAGTTCCAGACATTCTGCAAGTTGAATGGGCAGTGGAAGACTACTTAGGGTCACGTGGGTAGAAGATTGTTGAAGCTCTGCTAAAGGATGTGGTTGAGCTTTTCAAGGCTGAGGTGGTATCGTGTGATCAAAGGAGAGTTGATCAGTCACTGGTTAACATGTTTACTGGTGTCAGAGTTGGAGATGGTGTGGGTGATCCATTTATAGATGAGCTGGGTAGGATATTGGCTATCAATAAAGGCTTTGGTAAGGCAGTCAGTATGATTTTACACTCTTGCTTTCCACTGCAGATGTGGCACCAGCATGTGATGAGGCTATAAGGAAGAGATTTTTTGATATGAAATGGGTGACTGTTCTCAAAATGGAGGTACTGTTGGTGGTTGGTGCACTTGATAAGAACAGATGTACTTATGGAACAATCCGAGAGGTGGAGATCAACATGTAGGAATATGATGATACTGTTCTCAGGGGTCCAGCCAAGTGCAGTTGTCTTCGTAACTTGATATGACAACAGCACAATTGGCCATCGTCTGCAGGTGATACCTGTAGAATGAGTGTCTTTGTTACATCCTGCCTCCTTTATAGTGTGATTGCTCCACACCCAGTTCCCCACTATCCGATTGCATGCAGCATCAAGTGGAATGGAGGGGACAGGATCACTGAAGGCTGGGCATGAACCCAGATCCCTCAAATCTTCTGTATTCCACATCAGGCACAGAAGTGCTCTCAGCCAACACTGTGACTTTAGTAGGCTGAGCACTGGGTCCAAAGCTTTGCGTAGTGTGTAACCACTCTCTCTGTTGATCAGTCCATTGGCTGAATGTATTTTAATAGTCTACTTCAGAACAGAGTCCCAAAATGACGAGGTCTGTCTTCATACTTCTGATTCTCCATACTTTATATTGAGTCCTTTGTAGCCATGCAGTGTTCTGCAACTGCAGATTTCGTTGGTTGCTTAAATTTGGTATGTCTTCTTGTTGCTTGCACCTTTCTTTGAGTGTCCACACCATCTGCCCAAAGTATGCCTTACCACATTTACATGGAATACAGTAAACACCAGGTTTCAGGAACCACAAGTCATCTTTCACCATACCTAATAGTGCACACATTTTTGGAGGTGGACAGGAAATGTATTTAATGTTACATCGAGCCAGGATTCTGCTGATTTTTTGTTCACTGCTTTGCCAGCTTCTGGCATGTATACCATTGTCTTATCCTCCTCATCGTATTTTATTTGCTGTGCCTGTATCTTCTGCCTGCAAGCACATCAATTTTATCTCCCATCATACCCATTGTTGATGGATACATGCTCACGGTAGTTGAGTTCTCTTGGTAGGCTTCCTTTGTCCAATACTGCACGGGCTCTGTGTAGCAATGTATGAAGCATACCCCCACAGTGTTAAGGATGGTGGCAGCTAGCAGTGTGGAGATAGAAATCAGTGAGGGTGGTGGCTTTCCTGTACACGTGATGTCCTTTAGTGCTGTCAGTTTTGTGCTTGACTAAGATGTCCCAAAAGGTTTATTCCACCTCAGGGTGAGTTTGAATCTGGGAGCAGGGAGTTCAGATGTTATGGGAAATCCTGAAGTTTTTCACTCCCATGTGGCCACACAACGAATGTGACAACAACATATCTGAAAAAGCATGTAGGCTTCAATTCAGCTGTTTCCAGAGTTTTCCTTTCAAAATCTTCCATAAACAATTTTGGCACAACTGGTGAAGAGGACACACCATGACAACACCATCCATCTGTTCACAACAGTCACTATTGAAGAAAAAGAATGTTGATGTGAAGACAAATTCAAAGAGATTAGCCATTGTTGGATTGAATTTCTCCCTGATCAACTTGAGGGCATCAGAAAGTGGCATTCTGGTGAGGAGGTAGACCACATCAAAGCTCACTGTAACATCCTGGTCATTGAGGTACCGTTCTTGTAGCTACTGAATGAAATGTACAGAGTTCTTGACGTGGTGCTGACATTTACCGACATAAGGGCTTAATAATGGCGTCAGATGTTTCTTCAGTCAGTATGTAGGTGTGCCTATGTTGCTCACAATTAAACGTAGAGGAACATCCTGTTTGAGAACCTTTGGTAAGCCATATAGTCTTGGCGGTATAGCAGCACATGGTCGAAGCTTCTTGATGATTTCCTTCGACAGGGGCTGCCATATCTGCTCAATGGTCTTCTTCTTCTTCTTCTTCTTCTTCTTCTTCTTCTTCTTCTTCACTTTGCTGGTTGGGTCTCCCTTCAATTTTCTGTATGCTGGATCCTTGAGTGGGTTGTACATTTTGCTACTGTACTCTGACAGCAGGAGTAGTACAGCAGCATTCTCTTTGTCCACAGGTAGAATGACTATTTCAGGATCATTTGAATGGAGTTCTTTCCACCTTCATGATGTTCATCCTCAGTGGTTCGGCTCTGGTGAGCATGCAGCACATTTTCTGATGTGTGTCTTCTCCATTCTCACTGGAGAGAGCAGAAATTACTTGTTATATACCACTGATAAAGGCAGCAGTTGGTGCTGGTATGAAGTTGAGTCCGTCTCCAAGAACTGATCTTGCTGCGTCATAAATCTCTTTCCCTGTGAGGCTGATGCCAGTTTGTTGTTGCCCTTCTTGCAACTGTTGCTTTCTTCCTGCCAGACATTCAAGCTTGGAGACTTGTTTGGTAGTAGCACTGTATGGAGATTGGTCCATCTGAGCCCAGCCCAAGTGATTGCATCAACCTATTCCCAAGAATCAGGCATGTGTAGAGTAGCCATCTCTAAGTTGAGTGTGAGAAGTTCTTTAGCTGTTGTGTCCAGTCAATGATGTGTGTACCGTATCCTTTCCCTTACTATAGCCAGGCTAGAACCTTGTGATGTTGGTATCATGGTACAGTCATGGGACCTCATCATCAGAAAGGCAAGAGAGCTGTGTCGATGCTCTTTGGTGTCGCAAGGCTTATCCAGCTTCTTAAGTATCTGATATATCTCCCCCCCCCCCCGCCTCCCCCCCCCCCCCCCCCCCCCGTAGAGGAATCTGATGTATGATCTTAGGCTTGACTGTTTCTACTGTTCTTGGGTGTCCAGATGGGTGCAGTCATCTTTGTAACACAACATTTCAACAGCATACCTTGCTCTCATCTTCAGGTGATACCCATAGAATGAGCTTCTTCAATAAATCCCTCCTCTTTTATACCGCCAACACTCCCCACCTCTTTCCCATTCTCTGGTCATACGCCTTCGGCTGAAGTAATGGGTATGAGATTGTCAAGGGCTAAGGATGCAGCTTGGTCCCTCAGTGCTTTTATAGCACCCGTCACACATGAAAGTGCTACTCAGCTGACACTATGATTTTAGTTGGCTGAGCACTGTGTGCCAGCTTTGCTCAGGATATACCCTCTATGTCTGTTGGTCAGTCCATCAGTCACTGGTATTACAGTAATATACTTCAGAACAGTCCCCCTACTCCTCCACTCGAGGAGTGTGACAAACAAGATGTTCTATGTCCAATTGTGATCAACACTGGCACACTTATGTATCAGCTGACCAAACATCTAAAGACAGTATTAAGCCCCACATCAGAAACTGTGTGCATTTTATTCAATAGCTGCAAGAACTAAGCCTTCATGACCACGATGTTACGGTGAGCTTTGATGTGGTCTCCCCCTCTTCACCACATGCCACTTGCTGATTCCCTCAAATTGATCAGGAAGAAATTCAACCCGACAATGACTAATCTCTTCAACTTTGTCCTCACATCAACATTCTTTCCCTTCATCACTGATTGTTATGAATAAGCAAATGGTGTCACCATGGGGTGTTCTCTGTTACCAGCTGTGCCAAAATTGTTTATGGAGGATTTTGAGGAAAAAGCTCTGGAACAGTTGCACTTAAGCCTACATGTTTATTCAGATATATTGTTGACACATTTGTAGTGTGGTCACATGGCAATGAAAAGCTTCAGTATTTCCTCCCACATCTGAACTCTCTGTACCAAAGTACACAATCACCATGGAGATGGAGGAGAGTGGCGAATTCACTTTCTAGTCAAGCACAAAACTGACAGCAGACAGCGTGTACAGGAAAGCCACCCACACCGATTTCTCTCTCCACACTTCCAGCTGCCACCATCCTTAACAATGTGAGGGTGTACTACATACATTGGTACCATAGAGCCCATACAGTATTGTACAAAGCAAGCCTACCAAGTGTGTTTGCCATCTTAAGGACATATTCGACAACAACAGGTATGATGGGAGACAAAAGTGACATGCTTGCAGGTAGAATGTACAGGCATAGCAAATAACACACAATGAGCAGGATAAGAAAATGGCATATATGCCATAAGCCAGCAAAGTAGTAAACAAAATTGGCGGAATCCTGGCTCGACGTAACATTAAATGCATTTTCCATCCACCTCAAAAAATACGTGCACCATTAGGTATGGTGAAAGATGACTTGCAGTTCCATAAACTGGCGCTTACTGTATTCCATGTAAATGTGGTAAGGCATATATTCGATGGAATGTGAGAATACTCAAAAGAAAGATGCAAGGAACAAGAAGACGAACCAAACTGAAGCAACCAACAAAACCTGCTGTTGCAGAAGATTGCATGGCTAGGGGGGACTCAAAGAAGTATGAAGAAATGTAAGTGTTAAGACAGACCACGTCATTTTGGAACTGTGTTCTGAAGGAGGTTGCTGCAAGACAAGTGGACAACAGGATGAACAATACAGTCAGTGGCTAAACCCTATGAAAAGCTTGGGACCTGTTGTTCAGCCTACTAAAGTCACAATGTCGACTGAGGGTCACTTTCTCACCTGAAGGGCACTACAGAAGCACTGACGGACTTGGGTTTTGTACCAAGCTCCCCACCGCTCTATCCAACACGGCAGCAACTGAAGGGTGGAAGGGCTAGGGAGTGATCACAGTATAATGGGGGCAGGATGTAGTGAATATGCACATTCGACAGGTATCACCTGAAAATGATGGCAAGGTGTGTGTGGTGTCACCGCCAGACACCACACTTGCTAGGTGGTAGCCTTTAAATCAGCCGCGGTCCATTAGTATACGTCAGACCCGCGTGTCGCCACTATCAGTGATTGCAGACCGAGCGCCGCCACACGGCAGGTCTAGAGAGACTTACTAGCACTCGCCCCAGTTGTACAACCAACTTTGCTAGCGATGGTTCACTGACAAAATACGCTCTCATTTGCCAAGACGATAGTTTAGCATAGCCTTCAGCTACGTCATTTGCTACGACCTAGCAAGGCGCCATTACCAGTCACTATTGATATTGATTCATGTACCGTCAAGATTGACGTTCTTCATTAACGGATTAAAGTTAAGTATTCCAACAGCTACGTCCGTTTTTCTAAATTCTAATTTCCTTGTCCTGTTCCAGACCTCACGCCAGCTTGCATGAGCTAAAATGCGTGCCTTTCGGCCTCCTCTAGTAACACGGTGTTGGCTCTCCTGCCAACCAAAACATTGGCAACGAGGCTAATCCGCGTTCCTATCGATATTGCCCTGATTCACTTGTGTAATGGCTTCGCCACAATCTCCAGATGTACTGTCCGAATTTTATCGCTTACAGAATCAGCAGACACAGGCCTTACTGGATGCCCTTGGACAGCTCGTCCAGGGTCAACGGGCAATGCAAAACGATGCGGCAGCCGCCGCTCCACCGCTAACACAGCCACAACAGGCTGTTGCACCAACTTTTCGACCTTTTGATGCTGCACTGGAAAGCTGGACGGATGGTCACGCCAATTTGGATTCCATCTCGCCGCCTACAGAATTCAAGGTAACGAGCGGCAGCCTTTTTTGTTGTCCTCAGTAGGGGTGACCACATACCGTGTGATAGTCAAATTATTTCCCCGACGCGACGTAGCAACTCTGTCCTACGACAAAATTTTGTCTGCATTAGATGCATATTTCAAAGAATCAGTCAATGTAGTTGCGAAAAGGTATACCTTTTTTCGTACAAAACGTACGGCAAGTCAGACTAATCGGGAGTGGGTTGCAACCTTGCAGGGCCTTACTAGGGATTGTGCTTTAGAGTGTCAATGTGGACTCCCTTATTCAAATACTATGGTACGTGATGCAATTGCACGGAACGTTTCTGATGTTCGTATACGGGAACAGATTTTGAAACTAGTCAATCCCTCCCTTCAACAAGTGATGGACATATTGGAGCGGCAGGACACACTTGACTTTGCTCAGGAATCATTTGAAACTTCACCTGCCGTGTGTCAGGTTAACCGGCCCGCCGGGCGAGCTGCACGGAACAGTAAACAGCCCTCGCGCCCGTCGTCACAGCTGCCGCCAAGCTCTCCGCTACGTTTGCCGCGCAGGCAAGCAAATGCAGTGCTAAAATATTGCCCGCGGTGTGCTACTAGACATTCGCATGCGAATTGCCCGCCACGCCAGGCTATTTGCTTTTTCTGTAATAAAAAAGGACATGTTCAGAGTGTTTGCCAGAAAAAGCTCAGATCGGACACTCACAACCATTCCAGGCCCTTTGCTTCGCGCCGAATTCGAACCAAGGATACTCAGGCTTGTGAAACTTCGCCCATGGAAATTCATGTAGTTCATTCCACTCCACTCAGTGCCACTCTCTCTAACAGTGACTGTGTTCGTCCCTCAAATAGTGTGCGTCGACATCGCCGGAAATCCCGTCAAGTCGCAAGTGATTATGTACCAGTGTCAGTTCTCGTTGCACGAGACAGTCGCTCTTGTCGTCAGCAGGACAATAAACTTTTTGTAGACTTGGACATTAGCGGCAAAGTGATACCATTCCAGCTCGATACCGGAGCTGCAGTATCAGTGATCAATCACGACACGTACAAACAGCTGGGCACACCTCCATTGCGTGCCGCAAATGTTAAGCTAACTAGCTATTCAGGTCAAAAGATCCCTGTGTTAGGACAGTGCAGCCTTCTTGCAACATACAAAGGACACACAAAACTTGTGTCATTTTACGTCCTTCGTTCTTCTTCTGCAGTGAACTTGTTTGGTTTCGATTTATTTCAGTTGTTTAACTTGTCTATAGTGAATCAGGTCCTATCAGTGAACCAGACTGTGCCTTCAGACAGTGTTTCTCGTCTATGTGAAGAATTTGCAGACATTTTTGCATCAGGCCTGGGTTGTGCTAAGAACTATAAAGCACATTTGGAACTGAAAGTAAACGCGCAACCGAAATTTTTCAGAGCGCACAATGTTCCCCACGCATTGCGTGATGAGGTCGCAAAAACATTACACGATTTGGAATCACAAGGTGTAATTGGACGTGTGCAGGCTTCTCTCTGGGCATCACCCTTAGTAATTTTGCCAAAACCTTCCGGAAAATTGAGACTTTGTGTGGACTTCAAGGCAACAGTGAATCCACAACTAGTGATTGCAACTTTTCCTTTACCCCGCCTGGAAGATCTTTTTGACAAACTGTGCCCAGGTAAATATTTTTCGAAGTTGGACCTAGCAGATGCGTACTTGCAAATACCGGTGGACGAAGAATCCCAGCGTGTTTTGGTGGTTAACACACATCTTGGTTTGTATCGATTCAAACGACTGCCATTCGAGTGTGCATCCGCCCCTGCATTGTTTCAGCAATATCTACAAACTGTTTGTGCGTCGGTCCCTACTGCAGCAAACTATCTGGACGATATTGTGATCTCCGGAAAGACAGAAGAAGAACATTTAGCCAATCTCAGAACTTTATTTCAGGTCTTGCGACAAAATGGTCTTTGTTTGCGGAAGGATAAATGTGTGTTTTTTGCTCGTGACTTGCCCTACCTGGGACATGTACTCAATGCCCAAGGCATACATCCTAGTCCCGAGCACCTCCATGCCATACAAGACTTGCCGCTGCAGAATTTGAAGCAGCTACAGAGTGTGCTGGGAAAAATCAACTATTACCATAAATATGTGTGCCACGCCTCTTCCATTTCAGCTCCGCTTCATCGCTTACGCCGTAAAGGTGTTCCGTTCGTCTGGACGACGGAATGCGAACGCGCCTTTCGCCAGTTGAAATCGGCGTTGCTTTCCAATACTTGCCTTACGCCATTCGATCCCCAGAAACCCCTTTTGTTGATGGTGGATGCATCGGATTTCGGGATCGGTGCTGTGCTTGCGCACAAGGATGGATCGCATGATCGCCCTATTGCCTTTGCATCCAAATTGCTCTCGTCTGCGCAAATAAATTATTCACAGTTCGAGAAAGAAGCATTGGCTCTCGTATTTGGTGTTACAAAGTTTCTTGATTTCTTGTATGGTCGTCACTTTACCATCATCACAGACCACAAACCTTTGACATTGCTTTTTCATCCGAAAAAGCCTGCACATCCACGTACAGCACTGAAATTCATTCGCTGGTCTATTTTCCTCTCGCAGTACCACTATGATATCTTGTATCGGTCCACTGCTTAGCACGGAAACGCCGATGCGTTGTCCTGTTTGCCTGTTGCTGAGAATAGAGCATTCGATTCCTCCGAACTTGCTTGCATGTTCATTGATTCGGAAACCGATGCCGTGGCCGAATCGTTTCCAATTGATTTTCGTCGTGTAGCTACTGCCACAGCTGCCGACCCTGTCCTTGCTACCGTTCTGCGTTTTGTTGCTACGCAATGGCCCTTGTCAAAGTCACGGATCGAGGATCCGTTGGTTCGCCGATTTTTTGCTCACCAGGAGAGACTTTTTGTACGACGTGGTGTTTTGCTGTTGCGTTCTGATAATGATCAGTCCAGGGTCGTGGTCCCACGTTCGTTACAGTCCTCTGTCTCACAGCTTCTCCACCAAGGACATTGGGGTATAGTGAGAACAAAACAACTTGCTCGTCAGCACTTCACTTGGTTCAGAATCGATGCCACGATTACGAATATGTGCTCTTCTTGTATGGTGTGTGCTGAACAACAATCAGCACCACCGCGAAAATTCTTTGCATGGCCAAAAGCCACTTCCCCTTGGCAACGCTTACACATCGATTTTGCTGGTCCATTCTGGAATGCTCGATGGTTGGTTGTGGTAGATTCATTCAGTAACTTTCCTTTTGTTGTCCGGATGTCTTCCACGATGTCATCTACCACCATCCAAGCGTTATCTGCTATCTTTTGCATTGAAGGTCTTCCACAGACTATTGTTTCCGACAATGGCCCACAATTCATGTCCGCAGAATTTCAGTCATTCTGCAAGGCCAATGGTATTCAACATCTGACGTCTGCACCATTTTCATCACAGTCAAACGGTGCCGCTGAACGATTGGTCAGGACTTTCAAGTCACAGATGTTGCAGTTAAAAGAGTCGCATTCTCGGGAGGACGCATTATTGCTCTTTTTGTCCTCGTATCGCTCTCAGCCCTGAGATGGTCGCTCGCCGGCTGAGTTGCTCCACGGTCGTCCTCATCGAACCTTGATGTCTTTGCTACATCCGCCGCATCAGGTTCCAGTGCAGCGGCAGACTACTGCTTTTGCTCCAGGCGACGGTGTCTACTATCGTCACTACCGAGGTTCACGGCGTTGGCTCGCAGGGCGCATTCTTCGCTGCCTCGGACGCGCTATGTATCTGGTTTTGGGGGCCTCTGGTGAGGTGCGCCGGCATCTCAACCAGCTGTGCCTCTGTCGTCGCATGGGATCTGCCGCTCGCCGTCTGCTTTCAGCGACGGTGCCGTCCGGTCAGCGCGCTGGGGACCCATCTACTGGCTCGCCTCAGCCCCAGGTGTTACCGGCGCTGCCTTCCATTTTGCCCCATGGCGACGGGACGCCGCCGCCACCACTGCCGCCGTCTGTTCTCCCGCCTGCGACGCCCGCAGTGGACGCGTTGCTGCAACCGCTGGGCGCCTCCCTGGGTCACGTGCTGCCAATCGCTTCCCATGACCGGATGTCCTCCAACATGGAACTCTTACCCACTCCGGACCATATCTCGTCTTCGCCCGTTGGGTGCCCCGGCCCGATGGAGGTCGACCCTTCAGCCCCTCCTGTCTCTCTGTGGGTGCATACACCGCATGTTGGCGTGTACCCTGGAGCAGGTTTTCAGGCATTTCCTAGCTCCCCGCGGTCCGAATGGCAGGGTGCAGGTGGCACAGCCTCGCCTGTTGTTAGGCTCCCCACCTCATCGCATACGTCAACATGGGGGCCTCCCCACGGCGGGCGGAATCCTTATGCCACAACCGTACGCCAATTTGCGGGGGAGGAATGTGGTGTCACCGCCAGACACCACACTTGCTAGGTGGTAGCCTTTAAACCGGCCGCGGTCCGTTAGTATACGTCGGACCCGCGTGTTGCCACTATCAGTGATTGCAGACCGAGCGCCGCCACACGGCAGGTCTAGAGAGACTTCCTAGCACTCGCCCCAGTTGTACAACCAACTTTGCTAGCGATGGTTCACTGACAAAATACGCTCTCATTTGCCGAGACGATAGTTTAGCATAGCCTTCAGCTACGTCATTTGCTACGACCTAGCAAGGCGCCATTATCAGTTACTATTGATATTGATTCATGTACCGTCAAGACCGACGTTCTTCATTAACGGATTAAAGTTAAGTATTCCAACAGCTATGTCTGTTTTTCTAAATTCTAATTTCCTTGTCCTGTTCCAGACCTCACGCCAGCCTGCGTGAGCTAAAACGCTTGCCTTTAGGCCTACTTCTAGTAACACGGTGTTGGCTCTCCTGCCAACCAAAACAGTGTGGCATCAAAATATCATGCACAAAAATGACTGCACCTGGCTGGACACCCGAGAACACTACAGACAGTCAACTTGCTGGGAAAGCTTAAGATCACACATTTAGGAAGATGACTAGTTGAACAAAGAAGAACCAGGTGAAGGGGTTCTGGGAGTAAGTGTTGAGGTTATGCAACAAAGAGCAAAGGTTGTCCTTCTAATGAATCCAGATTATGAAAATGTCATCAACGAATCTGAAACAGACAAGGGCTTTTAGGTGTGGATTGGATAGGAAGGATTCTTGCAGATGGCCTTATATAAGTTGGCTTAGGATAATACCATATGACTGCCCAAGACAGTAACACTGATTTATTTATAGATTTGGCCTTTGAAAATGAAATATTTGTGGTTCAGGATTATATTTATGAATAACTAAAAACAAAAATATTTCCTTAACATCTTCAGTGTCATGCTCTAACTATAAGCTATTTGTTGTTGTGGTCTTCAGTCCAGAGACTGGTTTGATGCAGCTCTCCATGCTACTCTATCCTGTACAAGCTGCTTCATCTCCCAGTACCCACTGCAACCTACATCCTTCTGAATCTGTTTCGTGTATTCATCTCTTGGTCTCCCTCTACAATTTTTACCCTCCACGCTGCTCTCCAATACTAAATTAGTGATCCCTTGATGCCTCAGAATATGCCCTATCAACTGATCCCTTCTTCTGGTCAAGTTGTGCCATCAACTCCTCTTCTCCCCAATTCTATTCAATACCTACTGTTTAGTTATGTGATCTACCCATCTAATCTTCAGCATTCTTCTGTAGCTCCACCTTTCGAAAGCTTCTATTCTCTTCTTGTCTAAACTATTTATCGTCCATGTTTCACTTCCATACACGGCTACACTTCATACAAATACTTTCAGAAACGACTTCCTCACACTTAAATCTATACTCGATGTTAACAAATGTCTCTTCTTCAGAAACTCTTTCCATGCCATTGCCAGTCTACATTTTATATCCTCTCTACTTCGACCATCATCTGTTATTTTGCTCCCCAAATAGCAAAACTCATTTACTACTTTAAGCGTCTCATTTCCTAATCTAATTCCCGCATCACCACCCAATTTAATTCGACTACATTCCATTATCCTTGTTTTGCTTTTGTTGATGTTCATCTTATATCCTTTCAAGACACTGTCCATTCCGTTCAGCTGCTCCTCCAGTTCCTTTGCTGTCTCTGACAGAAATACAATGTCATTGGCGAACCTCAACTTTCTTATTTCTTCTCCAGGGATTTAAATTCCTACTCCAAATTTTTCTTTTGTTTCCTTTACAGCTTGCTCAATATACAGATTGAATAATGATGGGGATAGGCTACACCCTTGTCTCACTCCCTTCCCAACCACTGCTTCCCTTTCATGCCCCTCGACTCTTATAACTGCCATCTGGTTTCTGTACAAATTGTAAATAGCCTTTCACTCCCTGTATTTTAGCCCTGACACCTTCAGATTTTGAAATAGAGTATTCCACTCAACTTTGTCAAAAGCTGTTTCTAAGTCTACAAATGCTCGAAACGTAGGTTTGCCTTTCCTTAATCTATTTTCTAAGATAAGTCGTAGGGTCAGTATTGCCTCACATGTTCCTACGGAATCCAAACTGATCTTCCCTGAGGTCGGCTTCTACCAGTTTCTCCATTCGTCTGTAAAGAATTTGTGTTAGTATTTTGCAGCCATGGCTTATTAAACTGATAGTTCGGTAATTTTCACATCTGTCAACACCTGCTTTCTTTGGGATTGGAATTATTATATTCTTCTTGAAGTCTGAGGGTATTTAACCTGTCTCATACATCTTGCTCACTAGATGGTAGAGTTTTGTTAGGCCTGGCTCTCCCAAGGCTATCACTAGTTCTAATGGAATGTTGTCTACTCCTGGGGCCTTGTTTTGGCTTAGGTCTTTCAGTGCTCTGTCAAACTCTTCACACAGTATCATATCTCCCATTTCATCTTCATTCTACATCCTCTTCCATTTCCATAATACTCTCCTCAAGTACATCACCCTTGTACAGACCCTCTATATACTCCTTCCACCTTTCTGCTTTCCCTTCTTTGGTTAGGACTGGGTTTCCATCTGAGCTCTTGATATTCATACAAGTGGTTCTCTTTTCTCCAAAGGTCTCTTTAATATTCCTGTAGGCAGGAGTATCTATCTTACCCCTAGTGAGATATGCCTGTACATCCTTACATTGGTCCTCTAGCCATCCCTGCTTAGCCATTTTGCACTTCCTGTCGATCTCATTTTTGAGACGTTTGTTCCTTTTTACCTGCTTCATTTACTGTATTTTTATATTTTCTCCTTTCATCAACTAAATTCAGTATCTCTTCTGTTACCCTAGGATTTCTATTAGCCCTCGTCTTTTCACCTACTTGATCCTCTGCTACCCTCACTATTTCACCTCTCAGAGCTACCCATTCTTCTTCTACTGTATTTCTTTCCCCCTTTTCTTGTCAATCGTTCCCTAATGTTCTCCCTGAAGTCCTCTACAACCTCTGGTTCTTTCTACATCTACATCTACATTCATACTCCGCAAGCCACCCAACGGTGTGTGGCGGAGGGCACTTTACTTGCCACTGTCATTACCTCCCTTTCCTGTTCCAGTCGCGTATGGTTCGCGGGAAGAACGACTGTCTGAAAGCCTCCGTGCGCGCTCTAATCTCTCTAATTTTACATTCGTGATCTCCTCGGGAGGTATAAGTAGGGGGAAGCAATATACTCGATACCTCATCCAGAAACGCACCCTCTCGAAACCTGGCGAGCAAGCTACACCGCGATGCAGAGCGCCTCTCTTGCAGAGTCTGCCACTTGAGTTTATTAAACATCTCCGTAACGCTATCACGGTTACCAAATAACCCTGTTACGAAACGCGCCGCTCTTCTTTGGATCTTCTCTATCTCCTCCGTCAACCCGATCTGGTACGGATCCCACACTGATGAGCAATACTCAAGTATAGGTCGAACGAGTGTTTTGTAAGCCACCTCCTTTGTTGCTGGACTACATTTTCTAAGCACTCTCCCAATGAATCTCAACCTGGTACCCGCCTTACCAACAATTAATTTTATATGATCATTCCACTTCAAATCGTTCCGCACGCATACTCCCAGATATTTTACAGAAGTAACTGCTACCAGTGTTTGTTCCGCTATCATATAATCATACAATAAAGGATCCTTCTTTCTATGTATTCGCAATACATTACATTTGTCTACGTTAAGGGACAGTTGCCACTCCCTGCACCAAGTGCCTATCCGCTGCAGATCTTCCTGCATTTCGCTACAATTTTCTAATGCTGCAACTTCTCTGTATACTACAGCATCATCCGCGAAAAGCCACATAGAACTTCCGACACTATCTACTAGGTCATTTATATATATTGTGAAAAGCAATGGTCCCATAACACTCCCCTGTGGCACGCCAGAGGTTACCTTAACGTCTGTAGACGTCTCTCCATTGATAACAACATGCTGTGTTCTGTTTGCTAAAAAATCTTCAATCCAGCCACACAGCTGGTCTGATATTCCGTAGGCTCTTACTTTGTTTATCAGGCGACAGTGCGGAACTGTATCGAACGCCTTCCGGAAGTCAAGAAAAATAGCATCTACCTGGGAGCCTTTATCTAATATTTTCTGGGTCTCATGAACAAATAACGCGAGTTGGGTCTCACACGATCGCTGTTTCCGGAATCCATGTTGATTCCTACATAGTAGATTCTGGGTTTCCAAAAACGACATGATACTCGAGCAAAAAACATGTTCTAAAATTCTACAACAGATCGACGTCAGAGATATAGGTCTATAGTTTTGCGCATCTGCTCGACGACCCTTCTTGAAGACTGGGACTACCTGTGCTCTTTTCCAATCATTTGGAACCCTCCGTTCCTCTAGAGATTTGCGGTACACGGCTGTTAGAAGGGGGGCAAGTTCTTTCGCGTACTCTGTGTAGAATCGAATTGGTATCCTGTCAGGTCCAGTGGACTTTCCTCTGTTGAGTGATTCCAGTTGCTTTTCTATTCCTTGGACACTTATTTCGATGTCAGCCATTTTTTCGTTTGTGCGAGGATTTAGAGAAGGAACTGCAGTGCGGTCTTCCTCTGTGAAACAGCTTTGGAAAAAGGTGTTTAGTATTTCAGCTTTACGCGTGTCATCCTCTGTTTCAATGCCATCATCATCCCGGAGTGTCTGGATATGCTGTTTCGAGCCACTTACTGATTTAACATAAGACCAGAACTTCCTAGGATTTTCTGTCAAGTCTGTACATAGAATTTTACTTTCGAATTCACTGAACGCTTCTCGCATAGCCCTCCTTACGCTAACTTTGACATCGCTTAGCTTCTGTTTGTCTGAGAGGTTTTGGCTGCGTTTAAACTTGGAGTGAAGCTCTCTTTGCTTTCGCAGTAGTTTCCTAACTTTGTTGTTGTACCACGGTGGGTTTTTCCCGTCCCTCACAGTTTTACTCGGCACGTACCTGTCTAAAACGCATTTTACGATTGCCTTGAACTTTTTCCATAAACACTCAACATTGTCAGTGTCGGAACAGAAATTTTCGTTTTGATCTGTTAGGTGGTCTGAAATCTGCCTTCTATTACTCTTGCTAAACAGATAAACCTTCCTCCCTTTTTTTATATTCCTATTAACTTCCATATTCAGGGATGCTACAACGGCCTTATGATCACTGATTCCCTGTTCTGCACATACAGAGTCGGAAAAGTTCGGGTCTGTTTGTTATCAGTAGGTCCAAGATGTTATCTCCACGAGTCGGTTCTCTGTTTAATTGCTCGAGGTAATTTTCGGATAGTGCACTCAGTATAATGTCACTCGATGCTCTGTCCCTACCACCCGTCCTAAACATCTGAGTGTCCCAGTCTATATCTGGTAAATTGAAATCTCCACCTAAGACTATAACATGCTGAGGAAATTTATGCGAAATGTATTCCAAATTTTCTCTCAGTTGTTCTGCCACTAACGCTGCTGAGTCGGGAGGTCGGTAAAAGGAGCCAATTATTAACCCAGCTCGGTTGTTGAGTGTAACCTCCACCCATAATAATTCACAGGAACTATCCACTTCTACTTCACTACAGGATAAACTACTACTAACAGCGACAAACACTCCACCACCGGTTGCATGCAATCTATCCTTCCTAAACACTGTCTGTACCTCTGTAAAAATTTCGGCAGAATTTATCTCTGGCTTAAGCCAGCTCTCTGTACCTATAACGATTTCAGCTTCGGTGCTTTCTATCAGCGCTTGAAGTTCCGGTACTTTACCAACGCAGCTTCGACAGTTTACAATTACAATACCGATTGCTGCTTGGTCCCCGCATGTCCTGACTTTGCCCCGCACCCGTTGAGGCTGTTGCCCTTTCTGTACTTGCCCGAGGCCATCTAACCTAAAAAACCGCCCAGCCCACGCCACACAACCCCTGCTACCCGTGTAGCCGCTTGTTGCGTGTAGTGGACTCCTGACCTATCCAGCGGAACCCGAAACCCCACCACCCTATGGCGCAAGTCGAGGAATCTGCAGCCCACATGGTCGCAGAACCGTCTCAGCCTCTGATTCAGACCCTCCACTCGGCTCTGTACCAAAGGTCCGCAGTCAGTCCTGTCAACGATGCTGCAGATGGTGAGCTCTGCTTTCATCCCGCTAGCGAGACTGGCAGTCTTCACCAAATCAGATAGCCGTCGGAAGCCAGAGAGGATTTCCTCCGGTCCACAGCGACACACATCATTGGTGCCGACATGAGCGACCACCTGCAGATGGGTGCACCCTGTACCCTTCATGGCATCCGGAAGGACCCTTTCCACATCTGGAATGACTCCCCCCGATATGCACACGGAGTGCACATTGGTTTTCTTCCCCTCTCTTGCTGCCAATTCTCTAAGGGGCCCCATTACGCGCCTGACGTTGGAGCTCCCAACTACCAGTAAGCCCACCCTCTGCGACCGCCCGGATCTTGCAGACTGAGGGGCAACCTCTGGAACAGGACAAGCAGCCATGTCAGGCCGAAGATCAGTATCAGCCTGAGACAGAACCTGAAACCGGTTCGTCAGACAAACTGGAGAGGCCTTCCGTTCAGCCCTCCGGAATGTCTTTCGCCCCCTGCCACACCTTGAGACTACCTCCCACTCTACCACAGGTGAGGGATCAGCCTCAATGCGGGCAGTATCCCGGGCAACCACAGTCTTAGTACGATCGGGGGACGCGTGGGACGAGCTGGCCGTCCCCGACAAACCCCCATCCGGACCCCCACAGTGATGCCCATTGGCAACAGCCTCAAGCTGTGTGACCGAAGCCAACACTGCCTGAAGCTGGGAGCGAAGGGATGCCAACTCAGCCTGCATCCGAACACAGCAGTTGCAGTCCCTATCCATGCTAAAAACTGTTTTGCAAAGAACGTCTGAACTAATCTACAGAGAGCGCAAACAAATCGACAAAATTTAAACGGTTATTAAAATACAAGATTGCCTAGTAAACGCAGTAATGCTGCTACTAACGCACTGCTGACACACTGCTCGGCAGCGGAAGGAGACTACGCGATTTTACACTATTCAGGTACTAAAACGCGATGCTACAACTCGCAAGTACTATAATACGCCCGAAATTTATGTATCAAACAATGCAAGTACCAAAAACACGCAAAGAAATTAAGAATTAAACTATGTAAGAAATGAGTGAGCTAGAAGTATACGACTTGCTGCTGCAGCTGCTTATCCAACGGCGGCAGGGAGCACACTGACTGTGACCAACCGACACTGGCCGTTCAAAACAAAAACAAAAGACAAACGACTACGCGAATTTACACTGTTCAGGTACTAAAACGCGATGCTACAACTCTCAAATACTATAATACGCCCGAAATTTATGTATCAAACAATGCAAGTACCAAAAATACGCAAAGAAATTAAGAATTAAACTATGTAAGAAATGAGTGAGCTAGGAGTATACGACTTGCTGCTGCAGCTGCTTATCCAACGGCGGCAGGGAGCAGTTTGTCCAGGTCCCATCTCCTCAAATTCCCACCTTTTTGCAGTTTCTTCAGTTTTAATCTACAGTTCATAACCAATAGATTGTGTTCAGAGTCCACATCTGCCCCTGGAAATGTCTTACAATTTAAAACCTGGTTCCTGAATCTCTGTCTTACCATTATATACTCTATCTGACACCTTCCGATATATCCAGGCTTCTTCCATGTATACAACCTCCTTTTACGATTCTTAAACCAAGTGTTAGCTATGATTAAATTATCCCAGAGCATCTACCAGGCACAGGTTCCTCTTTCAGGTGTGTTGGGGCTTATGGGCGCTCAACATCGAGGTCATCAGCGCCCTGACACACATTAAAAGGAACAAATGTGGACAGACCTAAGAAAACTGAAGCACACACTCAAAGAAAGCAGGAAAAGAAGGAAAATGCTACATAAGAAAGTAAAACATAAGGAAAGGGAAAGCATAGCAACAAGAATGCCACAGGAAATTGTCATTGACTGGCCACTTACATAAAATATGGGCGAGCTTGTCACACAGTGAGCAAATTAAAATCCTCTCCCTAAAATCTGTGTAAAAACATTTGACATGGCACAGAACTTTAAAACTTTAACCACATTCGCCTGAGTGTTGCCTAAAAGAGATGGCAGGTCCGCTGGCAAGTCAGCCGCGGCCTGCTGGTCAGAAAATAAAACGCAGTCCAATGAAACGTGGCGCAAAGTGACCTGGACGCCGCAAGCACCACACATTGGAGGGTCCTCTCGCCGGAGCAGGAAGCCATGCGTCATAGGGCTGTGGCCTATTCGAAGCCGAGTGAGGAGAACCTCGTCCCGTCGATGGGGCTGAAAGGAAGTACACCACACACGCGTTGTGGGCTTGACTATACGGAGCTTATTGTCAGTCACTTCCAGCCACTCATCCTACCACCGATGCATGACTCGTGAGCTCAACAGCAAGGTGAGTGCGTGCAAGGGGATAGCACACTGAGATACTTGTGGATTGAGACACGCCTCCTTGGCTGCGAGATCTGCCCTTTCATTCCCAGTAATGCCGACATGCCCCGGAACCCAGCAGAAAGCTACAACCTTCCCCAGTCGCTGTAGTCGGAGGAGGGCATCCTGGATGGTCTGGACTATTTTGTCTGCTGGATACAAACGTTGCAATGAGTGAAGGGCACTGAGTGAATCGGAACAGACAAGAAATTTAGGACAGGAAGAATGTCTCATCTGCTCGAGTGCCCGCAAAATCGCAGACAATTCTGCATCAAAGACAGTAAAAGTCTGAGGCAGTCGGACCTTGAGGACACAATCTGGATAAACAACTCAGTAACCAACAGAATCCCCTTGTTTGGACCCATGCATAAAAACAGCTACATAGTCGTGGTGCTAAGATAAAATGGCTGAAAATGCTGCATTAAAAACGGTGGCAGGAGTGCAATCTCTCTTGTACTGCAATAAATCTAAAATCACTCCGGGCCTCTTCAGTAACCAGGGTGGCAGGTGGTTAAAACCCTGGATTAGGGTTGTACAGACTCCACACCGAGGGACTCTAGTACACGTTGCACACAGATCCCAAACGGCAACGTAGCCCGGGGACGGCGGGAAAAAAGGCGGTCCAGAGGTGGATGGGCAATAAGACGGTGAGCAGGCGAGCTGGGAGCTGCAAGAAACTTACAAGCCTGGCGGACCACAAGGAGCTGCCGCCGGATGGTAAGTGGCGGTTCGCCAGCCTCAGCACAGAGGCTGGGTACGGGACTGGTCCGATAGGCACCCGTGGCCAGTCGAATCCCAGCATGGTGAACAGCGTCAAGGATCCGCAAATAAGACGGCCTTGCTGACCCATATACTGTGCACCCACATTCCAGCCATGAACGCACAAAAGCTCGATAAAACTGAAGGAGACGCGCCCTGTCCGCTCCCCAAGACCTGTGGCTGAGGCACTTGAGGATGTTCAGTGCCTTCAGCGTTTTGGCTTTCAAGTCACGTAGGTGTGGCAGCCATGACAACCTGGAGTCAAAAATTAGGCCCAGAAACCGCACCGTGTCTCTAAAATGTAGGACAGTATCCCCCATATGCAAGGCAGGCAAAGTAAAAAGACGACGAGAACGATTAAAATGAACACAAACACACTTATCGGCAGAAAACCGAAAACCCGTCTTTGCAGCCCACTCCTCTAACCGCCGCACTGTTAGCTGCAATTGACGGCTCGCGGTTGCAACACTACAGGAGGAACAGAAAACATCAAAGTCGTCCACAAACAAGGAGCACTGTACTGGACTCCTCACTGT